>NC_136071.1:999231441-999641441 GCF_964261635.1 Lissotriton helveticus | reverse complement strand
AGATTCAGTACTCACATAGGAGGTATCTGAGAAACTCACATTTTTCTTTTGTCCTCTCGGACGGTGAGGGTACCAGGTTTTGTTTTGGTATTGATTAGTTTTCTGCACTGGTGTGTCATAGTAGAGCCTTTTTTGTGTACGGATATACTATTTCTGTGCTATATCTGTTTATATCCTTTTGTAACGTATTAGTTTTTTTACCTATTAGGTAATCTCTATATCCGTTTACATCCTCTGCTATTTCACTTAGTTTTTTCTTAGCCTCTTCTAGGGCATTACTGTAACTGCTTTTAATTTCGGCTTCCATTTGATCTAGATCTCTTTTTTCTATGATGATATATTCCTGTGCCGTTTCTATTATTAAAAGCATCCAGTCTCTACTGCATCTATTTGCTATTAGGGTCCAATGTTCAATACATTTTTCATTCTTCACGAATAGGCCTGGTTCGTTCCTTACTTGTAGGCCCACCGGAATGATACCCTTTCTGCAGTATTCAATTAGAAATTCAGAGTGTAATTCAGTGCTTACCACCTTTTTCTTTAGGTTCCAAAAAGTGTTCCATTTCTCGGAGTTACCATCAGAAATGATGGAAGCGCTAGTACCTTTTGCGCTCCCTATGATCTTAGAAAATTGGTCTTCCGTGAAACCAAATGCTTTTATAGTGTCCATTTTAATTAGACAGTCAGTTATCTGCCACTCTCCGGCTGACAAGCCATACCTTTAATCTTCAAAAAGAAAGAGAGTACCCTCTGGACCCAAGGGAACTGGGTAGAGTAAAGTTAAAAGAAAATTAGGTATTCCCTGGGTTATGAATTGTTATTCAGAGAGACACAGTGTGTCTGAAGCTCGCAAACTTCTATCACTCACGCATTCATTATTAATTACCCATTTGTATATTGCAACCCATCTAGTAGTAGAACCACAAAGGCATTAATGTTTTGATGTAAAGCAGATAATTAAAATTAATAGATCTTTATTCTTAAAAAAGCAAATCCATATGCTTAAGAAAACCAATTATTAATACAGTGCCTAGTGCGCATATATTTTACATCACAAAAGCACACAATTTTAATAAAATTAAAAACAACATATAACAGCAAGATCAATAAAGAATTATATTTAAAAAACCCTGGTTAGGGGTGTCGACGCGTTTCGGTGGATAAGGCTCTAGGCCCCACCTTCTTCAGGACAATTATTGTAACGTGAATCTGTAAATAGAGGAATCCAGAATAAGAAAACATCCTCAAGTGCAGTTACACATTGATAATACATATATTAGAGTTCTTGCCTTAGTTGTTGATCATACCTCTATATCTTTCATTATTGACCACTTGTGGTTATACTACAGTTATTCTCGAGGTTGTTTGGAACCCTCCCCTCTATTTCTCGGTTTCACTCACATACTAGCATACTGCTCATACATGCTTGAAACTTTTCACATCTCTTGTTCAGACGTATCTATACTAATATCCATTGGTTACTTTGGATACATTTTTGTTTAAAGGTCTTATTTTAGATCCTTTAAGCAATTTTAGGTCACAAGGATCTGTGCATGAGCATGTTGGATCTATACTTATGTTTTTAATATCAGATTAATTAATGGAAGAAATGCGCCAACCTGCTTTAAGTATAGTCTCCATCTCTATCTTTGATCTTTGATTTAATTGAGAAAAAAGACTTCTATGGAGTGATGGAAATCTAATCGTACCTGCGTTGTCTTACAACGGTATCTTAACAGCTGGTATGGATAAATTGATCATCAGGCCTCATCTTAGGTTAATTCTTTGTGGTCGATTTATTCAGTTACGACCTATAAGAGATTCTATAGATAAATATCTTTGCTCAACAGTGTGGGCCTACATTTACCAGACAACATGCCTTAGTGAAAACAGTTTAATCCACACACACCTGTATCTCCGTTTATTTAAATATAGACCGGTGTGCTGTTCATGCCTCCTTATGTTGTGTTGTGGAGCGATTTCTAAGGGAGAAAGATGTGCAGAAAATAAGTCATTCGTTCCCTTGTTCTTATTGACCTCTTTAATCTCCATTAGTACTTGCATCCACTTCTCTCTTATTCACTCACCTATTGGTCTTATCTTACTGATACACGGGTCTTGATTTCTCCTTTAGGGTTTATTTCTTTCTTTCACTACCCAAATAGGCACATATATTAGGTGTTTATGTTGCCTGTCCAATGAAAAGAGCACAAGAAACGGGCTATGAGTAGTTAATTGCCTTGTTGCTAATGTACCTTATTGCTCCACATCCTAATTCTCTCACCTTTCAGGGTACAAATAAGACCGCACATTCGTTGTTTAGTTCCGCTTCTTTGATGGGATTCTTTTCCTTAATCCTCACCTTTTTACCTATGGTGGAAATTACAGTTTTAGTGACTATTTTAAACCGATAATATAATTTTCTTAGGGTTTCTTTCACTGTTTAACTCCCCAGTCGTTATGTTTATTAATGAATCCCTTAGTACGTATGAGCTTAACCTGCATGTGTTCATGCAGTCTCCGTTAAAAGTTATTTATCGCAGGGACAAGACACACTTAAAAAGGACGAGTTGCAGTTAATAATGTCGAGTGCCCGTTTTTTATATAACATTTTTTTTTGCTTTGTTAATTCACCTTTCGTCTTGCATAGATTGCCTCCTTTAATACGTATACATTGTGGCTACACTTACAAACACTCGCAGCTCATTTCTCAATGAATGTAAATATTAAATCTTGGTGTCTATCCGCCGTATTTTAACAGAAATTTTTTTAACAAATTTTATTTTTTTACACGCGTGCGGACCCACGTTTGTTTGGCTAAGCGTCCTTTATAGAGTAGGGCTTTATTATATTTAAAACTCTCTCGTGCTTACCTCATAGCGGTCTTATGTAGTGATGCCACCGGTCTCTTTTTTTTTTTAAGAATTTTTTATTAGAATTTGTGTCGCAGGACAGACAAAAAAAATAAAAAAATTAATAAAAAATAAGCTTCATGATATACATATACATTTTGATACATATCTACAAATATTTCATTCAATAGATTTTAGACAATTAATAAGTCAACAAAAGCAATAACTCAATTTAACATTAACTAAGTCTTGTTTGTCCTCCACTTTGTTACCGGGGTCCATATCCGTTCACCCATTGCTCGTTTACTAATACCTTTGGATTCATATAGGCATATTTCAATATTATGTATCCCCAACATTCTGGTAAGCCACATCTGGAAAGATGGAGGATTTACATCTTTCCACGCAGCTGAAATCAATATACGAAAATCTGCAACGAAAATGAACAACAGGGCTGCTTCATCTTTCCCCAATTTCAGATTGGCGTCAATACCAGTAATCATCAGTGTCGGGGGTAATAAAATATTAAGACCGTTTAAGCCTTCTCAAAATCTCACCATCTCTTTTTTGATAGACTCAAGACATTTACAGGAAAAAAACATGTGCATTAAATCTGCTTGACTCTCTTTACAACGGGGGCAATTATCATTTTCTATCAAGCCCCAGGCATATAATTTCGATGGTGTATGATACAAATTAAAAATTGTTTTATAATGCTGTGCACGTAAATTGGATGCTCTTAATACCCATTTATTCAGAATCAAAGCTAGGTCTACATCTACCTCAGGGTCATTTAATTTGGAAGACCAATTAGTTTCCATTTTTTCCAAATCGTCAGGGATAACTTCTAATAAACAACTGTATACAGTCTTGATCTTGTTTCTATCTCTTTCTAAGAGCTTAATCATTGGGGATTCCTGTGAAGAATAAACTCTAGGTCTTAAAGCTTGTATAGTTCTAGCTATTTGACCGTAGAAAAGCCAATGACTTCTAGGAATACCATATCTCTTCTGAAGTACATCAAATCCCAAATCCTTGCCTTCTTCCATAATATCTCCCAGAGTAGTTATTCCCATTCTACTCCAAATCAAAAAGTTCATATCACCTATCAACTTAATGGTCAAATTAGGGAGAGCAGAGGAGCAACATATAAAATATATTGCGATGGGGAAAGATTGTGTAGAGAGTTTAAAAGTTTTAACTGTTGTAAAAGCTGATCTACAGAAAGAAATAGCACAGAAAACTATTAGGGAGTTTCAATCATCTAAAGCTAAGAGATATGAGACTGGGGAACAGGCAGGCAGGGCCCTCGCCCTCTGGCTAAGACAGGCGAAAGCAAAATCCACTATTACTCACATTGAAGAAGCAGGTATAAAATACACGGAGGAAACGGAAATACGCAGAGTATTTGAAAACTTTTATCAAAGGCTATATGAACATGAAGACACAGGAAGTAATGATATAGAAATAATTTGTGATAAAGGCCCAAAATTAGATGGAACATGTAAGATGGACTTAGATAGGAATATCACAATGAAGGAGGTCCTTGGTGCACTTCGGAGACTAGCTTCAGGGAAGGCCTCCGGACCAGATAGTATACCTTTGGAAGTCTTTAAAGTAATAGAGGATGAGATTTCCCCGTTACTATTGCATTTGTTTAATGGGATTTTCTATTCAGGTCTGGCTCCACAGTCTTGGAGAGAAACCAACATTATAATTTTTCATAAAAAAGGAAAACCGGTAAGTAACCCGGGCTCTTATCGGCCCATAACATTAATAAATTCAGATATCAAATTATACTCCAAAATATTACCTAATCGGTTGAGTGGGATCATTGGTGGTCTTGTGTCCCCGTGGCAACACTGTTTTGTCCCTGGCCGAGGAACAACGGACCATGTAATTAGAGCCATAAGTCTATTTGATGCTTGTGCTGCGGCGGGGAGTGAGATGGCAATGATCCTGCTCAACGCGGAGAAAGCTTTTGATCGGGTTACGTGGAGCTTTCTTTGGGATATACTGGAAGGTAGAGGTTGTGGCCCTAAAATTATTGAAGCCCTTCGGGCAATGTATGTGGAACCAAGAGCCAGAGTGACGGTCAATGGGGAGAAATCAGGGATAATAAACATCAAGAGAGGGACGCGTCAAGGCTGCCCTTGCTCCCCGATTCTCTTTGCCCTGTATATTGACCCCCTTATTCTGGAGATTTCAGCCAATCCCGAAATCCAGCCAGTTGTCCACAATGGGTACTGTAATAACATTTTGGCGTATGCCGATGACCTCGCTGTAATTACCACCAATCCACAGCAGGCACTATCTATCGTGGCTCAGTTGGCAAAAGATTTCGGCTCAAAATCAGGATACCTGCTAAACGATACAAAAACTCAGATTATATGTTCAAAAAATATCCTTAAGACTGATTATAGATTTGTCGAATCAGCAACTTATCTTGGAGTTTAGATCAACGCTTCAGTGGATAAAATTGTTGAAGAGAATTATACCCCCTTAATTAATGCAATTGATAAAGAATTAAGGAGAATTGATGTACTTCATCTCTCCCTGGTTGGGAGGATTAATGCTGTTAAAATGTCAATGTTTCCCCGTGTGCTGTATCTATTCAGAGCAATTCCACTACTAATGGAAGAAAAAATCTTGAAAAGTCTGGAGTCTACATTCATAAGATTTATATGGCAATATGGAAGGATAAGGCTATCCACCAATTTTATGTCTCTTCTGCATGAAAGGAGGGGTATGGCCTTACCGAATGTACGGTTATACCACTGGTCATGTCTTTTGCTCCAAATGCATACTTTAGTTCAGTCAAAAGTAGAGACAAGAACGGGACCTTTATTAAAAGATAACCCAACCCTAATTTTTAGAATGCTTATGGGTGATAGAGCGCAAGGATTGTTTCGGGGGGAATTAGAACGGTGATTTTACAAAAATACTCGATTAAAGATTTTGTTAAGCATGTGGCAGACTTGGAATATAGTGTTAAAATTTGTTCATGTTTCAAGAATTAACCCCCACCTACTGCTACGTAACTCTAGTATCTTCTTTCAGTGCTGCCACCGGTCTCAATGCTGATAAGGAAAAACGACCGCTCATGGCGCTCATTATATACTTCCGGTTTCGATCGCGCTACCTGAAGGTTACCAATCCTGTTATTTTTCATCTAAGAGTGGTGGCCATCTTTAAACGTACTTGGTTGATTCAACCAATGCCACCCCTTATCCGCTTTTATTGCATTCCGTTTATGTTTACAGATCCATTTTATTTGTCTATCTCAATTTAAAAGATTCTCTGTCCTCCTTATTTGCGTCTTCATAATTTTACTAATTTTACATCTGGTGTCTCTTGTTCTCTATTTAGTCATCAATGGTTATTTGCACCTGTATTTACATTATTACCTATTTCGAATCGGATCCTTGTTGTTCGTTGGTATCCATGTATGACATAAATACCTTCGTATAATTTATTTTGCATCGTATACTTACGACCCCGTTGTCTCTATAAACTATCTAGATGCTCTTACTGAGACCCTTTATTTTAAGTTCAAAGGCAGCTGATCAGATTAATGTCTTTTCCTTCATTGTCATTTTCCATTTATCTATATATTCGTTCCCACTCCTCTCGGTTATTGAAGCCCTCAATGTGGGTTCTGAAAATGCACATATAGAACTTCTCACGTATTTTTCTCTTTTTATCTAAGTTTCCACCTCTTCTTGATAGAGTTACCTTCTCTAGAATGCACCAGCGAAGGTCGTCTACGCTATGGTTACATTCAGCCCAATGGTCCGTGAAGGGGGCATTCCCTTTTTTTGTTCTGATCGCGGATTTATGCTCATTGAGCCTAATCCTCATTTCTCTGCCGGTTTCCCCTATGTAGCCTAAGCCACATGGGCACATGATTAGGTAAACGACATTATTAGTCTTACAGTTGAACATATTCCTCACTGTGTGAGTACCCTTATTCAGCAAAATACTATCGCCTATAATTATTAATTTGCAGTTCCCACATGTACTATATGGGTAAGTCCCAATCAATGTCTTATTTGTCATGATGCTAGTTTGGTGGATCACCTTTTTATCTCTGTATGTTCTTACTAGCCTGTTCCAGATTGTTCTATTTCGCCTATATGAGAACAATGGCTTTTCAATCATTGCAGAGTTACTGGAAATAACTCCAATTTATGTTTTTGATATTCTTCACTTTATTGCTAATCACTGAGTAATTGGAGACAAACACTATTTTGTCAACTTTGTCCCTTTTATCAGTCTTTTCTTCAAACAATGCATCACGATTATAAAATTTAGCTCTTTTATATGCTTTCTTAATAATGTTTTTGGGGTACCCCCTGTTGGTCAATTTAATTTTTAGCTTTTCTGCATGGATCTCAAAGTCCTATTTGTTCGTACAATTTCTGCGAAGCCGCAGAAATTGTCCGAAGAGTATGTTATCCTTCTGGCAACGTGGGTGGTCACTATTGTAGTGGAGCATCATGTTGCGATCACTCGGCTTCACATATAGATCCACTATTAGCTCATCATCTTTCACTTTTATTGTGATATCTAAGAAGGCACATTCCTTCTGACTCATCGTGTGAGTGAATCTCAAGTTCGGATCCCCACTATTGAGCTATGCGATAAATTCCAACAGTTTATCTTCTTCACCATCCCAAATGAAGAATATGTTGTCAATAAATCCCGACCAATTTGTCACGTTCTCATAAAATGGTGCTGCCTCATTGTATATATGTTTATTTTCAAAAGCACCAACATAGAGGCAAGCCAGGCTGGGAGCACAGGTGGCCCCCATGCTGGTGCCCTTGACTTGGCAGTATAGGTCTTCCTCAAAAAGAAAAATGTTATTCCTTAGTATTATATCCACTAGTTCTACTATAAAGGTAGCATGTTCTGATAGATCTCCACTTTTATCTTTCAGAAGGTCACTGATAGTTTCCACTGTGGCTGCCTGCGGTATGTTTGTGTATAATGCTTCGATGTCAAGTGAAACAAGCCACTGATTTTGACCATCGAATTTTATACCCTCCACTTTTTTTATTATCTCAGTTGTATCCTTGATATACGATTTTTGTTGGGCTACCATGGGTCTTAGGAATTTATCGACATAGACACTCAATGGTTCAGTGAGGGAGTTTAGACTGGAGACTATTGGTCTCATTAGGGGATTCAGTAAACACTTATGAACTTTTGGAAGCCCATAAATGGCTGGAATTACGGGATGATTATTAAGTAAAAAACCATATTCATCTGAACAGATGATCTCATCCTCCTTTGCCATATCGAGAATATTTTTGATATGTTTATGTAATGTCCGCCATTCATCCTGCGATGAGGGTCTATAGTGTTCTTTCACTTTTAAAACAGAAAGCATTTTGCCACGGTAGTTCTCTGTGTCTAATACCACAATGCTTCCTCCCTTGTCCCCTGGTTTAATCGTTATAGTGTCACAGGTTTCAAGATTGTTTAATGCCTCCCTACATTCTTTCGATAAATTATTGTTGTACAGTTTGACCTCCTTCTGCAGTAAATTATCTATGTCTTTTTCGACAGCTATTTCAAAAACGTCCACACTTTTATTTACCAATGCGCGTGCCGGAGTCCAAATGGACGGTGGTTTTAAATCTGATTGGTTACCATTTTCTGGAGGTGCTTTGTTCTCAAAGAACTTTTTTAACCTCACCTTCCTGAAAAGACTCTTAACATCTTTCAAAATTTCATAAGCATTGGGTTTAGCAATGGGTGCATACCCTAATCCTAGGTTTAAGGTTGATCTTGCTGTTATATGTTGTTTTTAATTTTATTAAAATTGTGTGCTTTTGTGATGTAAAATATATGCGCACTAGGCACTGTATTAATAATTGGTTTTCTTAAGCATATGGATTTGCTTTTTTAAGAATAAAGATCTATTAATTTTAATTATCTGCTTTACATCAAATCATTAATGCCTTTGTGGTTCTACTACTAGATGGGTTGCAATATACAAATGGGTAAAATAATAATAAATGTGTGAGTGATAGAAGTTTGCGAGCACGTAGACACACCGTGTCTCTCTGAATAACAATTCATAACCCAGGGAATACATAATTTTCTTTTAACTTTTCGGTTTACTTGCAAGCCTTTTGTTTACCTGTGAAACATTACAAAGCAATGTATTACAAAGTGACTGGTAGCCAAAGGTAGATTCATTTGTTTCCTTTTGACTGGTCTTATCCAAGATCTTTTGATTTTACTAAAATTATGTGTGTAACATAGTGAGTTATAGTATTTTGCAGACGACTCCACCCATTAGTCTATTGTGAGTCATACACATTTTTCTTCAATTCACTCCAGCATTCATCATGGGGCAGCAAGGCAGTTCCCTTCAGCTATTAGCTGAGTTCGCTCTGAGTTACGGGATGCTGCTCTTTCACAAGGTGCATATCCACATTCAAAGTAGCTCTCGTCCGTGCCAAAGGCGACTATAGTGATGTGTGCTTTTTGCAGACCAAAACCTTTTTGAGTTCAACTATTTTTTTAGATTGTTGAGGGGCCACCAGCTTACCCAAAAAAACTGTTTTACAAAGACCACAGTAGAAAAAATAGCAAGATTTCCCAAAGCCAAAAGGCTGGTGAACAGTGTCAGGCCTCTGTGCTTTTTCCAATGCTTGTTTATTTTGAGAGGGAGAGTACTTCTACTTGCACTTCTCGGCAGAAGTGTAATGATTTTAATCACAGAGTACCACCACTTCTCTGAAACAAGCAGTTACTCTGGTATAGTGTATCTGCAGATCGATTTTTCCATTTTAAGCACAGTTTATCAAGATTCTGTTTTCTGTGCTGTACTGTTGCCGATGCGGTCGGTGCATTTATTTTCATATCTTCAGTGCATGCATTCTTCAAGTTTATTCATGATTTTCCGACAGAGCGTTGAAACACATGCAGTAATTGCCCATTTGTGTTTTTGAGCTCTGCTGCAAGAATACCATGACCTAACATGGAGATTTTTCGAGTTAATGTATGTGCTGAAGATATGCAAAACAAATGCAGTAACCCCATTTTTTGCCCGTGCAAAAAATACAATCAAGATACGATGCACGTATTGATGTGTTCAAAAAATGAACTACAGATGTGTGAAGTTGAATGGAAGCAAGACACTTAGTTAGCTGTGTAAAGGCCAATAATATGTCATGTTGCAACTGTTTGATTAAGTGATAAAATCTTCACACCCAAGGTGAATTTAATTTCACATTTGTTAGACCTGACATCCTTGATGTGATATTCCTCTAAACATTTTGCCTTCACTCCCCTGTTTTTGCTGTAGTCGTTTCTGTCGGCACTTTACCCAAGCTGAACTTTGGAAAAGTGCCTGTGCGCTCTCCCTTAAACATGGCACAATTGGCACATTTAATTTACTTATAAGTCCCTAGTAAATTGTACTACATGTACCCAGGGCCTGTAACTTAAATGCTGATAGTGTGCTGCAGCAATCATTGTGCTACCGAGTAAAGTAGCTTGTAAAACATTTCTCCATGCCACTGGAGTCAAGCTATCCTGGCTGTTGAGGGCTGAAAGCCCGAAATCGGTCCTAGGATGCTTATTTCCAGTCCAGGGAGGACCTGGCCTGGCAGTTCGGGCTGGACTGTTACCATTGGGCGCAGGGTCAAGACTGATTTGCATATGGCTGGGTCCAAACTGGAAAGGCATGGTAACCAAAAAACTATGGATTTAGGCCCAGATCTCTGTACAGGGGTGAGTGTATAACATTGTTCTGCATTCTATCAATTCTTCTTTTTGCATTTGTCACCCCGAGTGGGACGGGTATGCCCAGATGTGGGTCCCGTGCTTTCCATGCCACTGGAGTCAAGCTATCCTGGCTGATGAGGGCTGAAAGCCTGAACCAGTTCTAGGGTGCTTATTTTCAGTCCAGGGAGGACCTGGCAGTTTGGGCTGGACTGTTCCCACTGGGCGTAGGGTCAAGAATGATTTGCATATGGCTGGGCCGAAACTGGAATAGCATGTTGAGCGAAAAAAATAATGGATTTAGGCCCAGATCTCTGTAGTGGGGTGAATATATGAAATTTTTCTGCATTCTGTCCATCCATTGTTCTTTTGCATTTGTCGCCCCGAGTGGGACGGGTATGCCCAGACGTGGGTCCCGTGCTCTCCATGCCACTGGAGTCAAACTATCCTGGCTGATGAGGGCTGAAAGCATGAAACCGGTCCTAGGATTCTTGTTTCCAGTCCAGGGAGGACCTGGTCTGGCAGTTTGGCTGGACTGTTCCAATTGGGAAAAGGTTCAAGACTGATTTGCATATGGCTGGGTCCAAATTGGAAAGGCATGGTGAGCAAAAAAATGGATCTCTGTACTGGGGTGAATGTATGACATTGTTCTGCATTCTGTCCATCAATTGTTCTTTTTGCATTTGTAAAACATTTCTCAGCTTGCACTGCAGCCTGTAGTGCAGTTTTCACATTCATTTCTACTTAGCAAAATCAACCTTTTGCCAGGCCTAAACTATCCTTTATCATACTCATAAGTCACCTGTTAGGTAGGCCCTAACCACCCATGGGGCAGTGTGCATCGCATTTAAAAATTAGGACATGGGTATTTAAGTTTTTCATGTCCGGACAGGGAAAAAACTCCTAAAGTTGTTTTTCACTGTTGAAAGGTTATCGATGGGAGGTTTTCCAGCCTTCTTGAGCTTCAAAGGGTATCCTCATCGTTTGACCAACCCTTTCCTGACTTCTAAGGGCTGCCATCCCTGCCACTTATAAATGCAGCTCATGCCTAAACCTGCCTGTCCTTTGTTACCCTAGAAGGATTGGAGCCAAACCCTGGACAGGGGGATGGTCAGACTTAGTGGGCATCCCCCACCTACACATTGGCAGAGGGGATAAAAGTGGTACCTTCAGAACCTCTCATCAGAATACTCCTGGACCTGTGAGAGATTCAGAAGATGGCTGATCCTGCTCTCTTAAGAAGGAAAATTGGACCTGCGAGCCTTGAAACCAGGATTCCCACAAGTGACTCCAAGCGTCAGTTGGCTGAGCTGTTTGAGCTACAGGGGGACCACAAGCTTCTAGAGGTCTCCCTGCAACTGCCTAGCTGATCATCACCAACAAATTGACAACAGACTCCTTGCATAGCCCAACAACTATCAGGGACATCCTCTGATGCAAATCTCCAGTGACAATCTACTCTTCGTGCAAGCTCTGAGATTTAGCGCCAACCACCTGCACTGACCGACTCTTTGCACCGAACAGCGACCATCTGTGATGCCCGATCGGCTCCTCATGCTGACAATGTTCTACTCCCATTGACTACTAAAGCAAAGCTGCCCTGCAGCTCCTCACTTTAACTTGGACTCAAAGAGGGTAAAATCTTCAGTTGGACACCCCAGGTCCCTGTATCTGGCCCATGCTCCATCACAGTTGGCCTGAACTTGTGACTTTACCCAGGCCCAATGCAGCCAGATAACCACAATTTTTGGTTCTGCTTCCAATAAAAACTGTAAAAAATCCAGTTCTACTTATGGGACTTTTGTCATTTTTTGTGGGTTTGGTGACATTTTGTTTTTTAATTTTGCTCTGTTTTTCAAAATTGGCCTGTGATTTATCTTGTGTTGTAGTTTAACTTTATTAATGTTTGAGTACTGCATGAATACTTTACACTTTGTCCCTAAGTTAAGCCTAAAAACTTTTGTGCCAAGCTACCAGAACATTAAGCACAGATGAATTTAATTACTTTTGTGGTTCATCTTAACAAGGATTGTGTTCATTATTTTAATGGGTCCTTCACCCCTCTGAACTAATAGCCACACTTAGTACAACATTGTGTGATATTTCCATGAAGATTGAACACCTTTCAGCATGTATGTCATGTGGTAAAACAGAAAGCATATCCGTTCTGTACAACTTTCTGAACTTATTTACATTAGGTAAAACAAAAAAGTTAGGTAATCAGCTGGTTCTGCAGCTAGACTATGAGGGCTATTTTGACCGAGGCGAATGGCTGTCAGTCCATCAGAGTGACAGCTGCTGTGAGGTCCTTATGCCTTTTAGGTAAGATACACATTGTTGGGCATCTGAGATATTTCTGTATGAGTTATAATTATGTTTTCATTGGAAGCTATTTTATTAGAGATTTTTTTCTTTCACATTTTTTAGTACTATCATTGCATAGTTGTCCAAAACATTGCAATATTTTATAGGACAGAATGCTGATTTGCGCTTCAATTTTTTGCATTACTGCAATAGTATTTTTTCTTACACTCAAACTGTATTAAAAAATTGTTTAAGCTTTCAAAATATATCCGAAAAACAATATCCATTTACAGAGCTGTACACTGGAATACATGAGGTGGCCTTTTGTACAACTGATAATTATTCCTTTAAAATTAAAATCAAATTCAGTTTTGTCACAGGGGTGTGACCGGAAAGTAGTAGCATGAACCACAGTGTCTGCACATTTTCAGTTGCTGCACCTCACACATGTGAAGGGAAAAGTTGTAGTAAGTAGGGTTTTCAAAGTCAGAAGTGTGAGAGCTAGAGCCATGCTGCAAGAAAAACACACCCAGGCATTTGGCTATGCCACACATTGACTGCAGACAAAATAGGACCAATCAGGAATGGAAACAGAGGAATAAGTTCACCAGTGGCTTGTGAGAACATGATTTGTCTCGGTAACAGCACTCTGAGCCAACTGTGTTAAATCTACACAGGTGATACACCACAATCAATAGTCTACTTGGTGGTGGGGCAGTCTGTTGTGGGGAATCACAGTGCCGGCAGGCTCTAAAGGTGTTGAGGGGTCGGTGATTCAATGGCCTGGTCTGGGATCTTTCCACTGTGTTCAGAGGCTCAGACCTGATTATGCTAAAATGTATAGCAATTCTATGTGTATGCTAATTAATGCACCCCCCACACTGTTTTCCCCTGAAAAGTTCCATCAAATCAAATTGATAAAATCTATCAGGGAAAACTGCTCTAAAGAGGGCCACACATATGGAATTAGGTACTATAAATATCGATTGTAGATGTTATAGCCCTATTTCCTAGTGAAAAGCATGTCATTTTAGACATTTACAGAATCTGGTATCTCCCCATCTTATATGGTAGGAATTGTACTTACTGGACATTTGAAGTACCTCACCCCCATCCAGCTTACATGTAATTGGAGCTTAAGGACCAAAGACCCCAATGTTCCCTAGGCAGCTGTCATGTAGAGACTTTAGAATGAGCAATGTAGTCTGGAAACTGTTCTCTTTCTGAATCCCATTGATTCGCCTGCTTCTGCAGCTGAACAGGTCTGTGATCAAAGCAGCCAAACCTACCAAGGAGTCCCGATCACTAAGAAGCTAATTTTACCATTCAATAGTAGCAGGATTTGGAATGAATGCTCGCTACTACAAATGCAATGTTCTGGAGATCATAACTTCCCATCCCATTAAGGCAGATTCAGCCTAATATAGGTATTAATATGAATACCATCGTTTGTTGAAAAATAATATCTGTAAATAAAAGCTCTTAAAAATGTCAGAAGGTCTATATACAAAACAAGATGTTAGTTTTAGAGCTCGGGCAGACTTTCCAAGATAAACTTTCAAGTTCAGGTGAGCTGGGTGGTAATATTGCCTTATGCAATTACTTCACCTATAGCAATGTCTACTTTTTTCATCTTTGTGGGACCCCACCACCTTGCATCTGTTCTCACTATCCTCCATAGAGAATGACGTTGTATGTAATTTCAGCAAACCTTCACTGACCTCGGATATTGACATGTGCCTTGAAGTACATTTGAGAGACACCAGAAGTTGTAAGGGTGTACAAGGTTCCATTATCTGGAGGACATGCTTGCTAGTTTGCTGGAGCAGGAATCAGTTTCTATTTAAATCTCAGTTTTTCATCATTCAGAATAATTCCCACTGTCACTGAGGCAATGGACCTTTGCCATTGATTTAGGGAAAATCAGGAGCTGAACATCGCATAAATTATAATCACAATTTCTAATCTATTTTCAGTCTAAAATGACATTTTGGTATGAGTTAAAGGGTTTTATTATTTCAAGTTTTTAGTAAGTCATATTTATTAGGTTACAAGTTAAATTCATCCATCTCAACCATCAATATATGGACAAAAATCAATAATCAATATTAGTCAATCAAATAATCATAATAGATACATTAAACACATTCCATAAAAGAAAGAATCTCTATTCTAATAATTGGGGTGAAATAGGTGTCAGTCCGAACCCATTGTATGTAAATGTAAATGTATTGCGACTTATATAGCGCACGTATCACCCGAAGGTATCAAGGCGCTTGCTTAGGGAACCCGTCCTGGTATTCCCCTGTGAGATACCCCGGCAGGGTATCCACAAGGTGAAAGCCAGGCATCCCGCCGCGAGGGGCCGTAGTGGAGATTAAGCAAGCTATTGCCCAGAGTCGCAGAGTGTGACCCCGTGAGTCGAGTAGGCACCGGAGCGAGAATTGTCGAGTCCGTGGAATTTTTGAGCCCGAGACCCGCCGAGGCGGGGAATCGAACCCTGGTCCACGGCTGATCTCAGCTTCCGGGTCTGCCGCCTCTAACCACTGAGCCACGCTTCTCCACTAATTAAGAGTTCTAGTTAGAGAGAGTGAGAGTTCAAGACTAAAGCTTATAAAAATCAGTTCATTTAAATCAAGGATCAATCAAAGCAGACATTTCCATAAAAAGCAGTTAATGAAACTCTGTAGAGTCTCAAAGCATAGTGGAATTAGGCAAGTAAGGAATATGGCTCAGGATGTCCTGATGCCAAGTGGTGGCCTACGCTTGGAACACACACTATTATAAACAGATGAAAATTATGTTGCAGTCTACACGTTGCTTCTTCTCTCTCCATCTGATCAATCAGCTTCCGATGCTCTCATGGGAAAGTGCTCAGTCTCCATCTTCTCAAAGGAATACAATAGCGCACAGATAACGATTTCAAACTGTGCAATTAATTTGCATCATTTCTATATTTCACAAGGCATTCTCCCACTAAAGTCTAATTTCCCACCTATACATCTCTAACCTTCTAATATATCATGTTTATTTACCACTTAATGATATACCATAAAGATGCTGAAACACCTGTATAACGAAAAGGAAACATATCTGCAGAGTAACCATTCATTTTCTTTATAAAAGCAAATGTATTGATATGTGAACTTCTTCATTAACTCACTTAACGACAAACTTCTGATCATTTGCTAATTGTGATTTCTGTGGAAGTATGAACATTTTGTAGAGTTACATATAAACATATATACAATTATTATTTATTATGAAAAGCATGTTCATGGAAAGGTCAGGAAAAACCATTTATGCACATTAGGCATTTTCTAGGCATAGTAGGTTTTCAGGCACTATTTTATCAGCCATTTCAAGCCTAGTAGGAGTAAATATGAATGCCTATTGCATTTTTTGCATTTAATTGGTGTTATGAGTCTCATTAGCTTTGCACTTTAATTAATCTTTGTCTTTAATATTTGTAAATGCTTCTACGTTAGACTGGACTTCCTGATTGGTTCTTGTTTTTTTTAACTTGTCTTTGTGAGCACATATCCCAGGTTTCAGTCCTATTGTCAGAATAGAAACACAAGAAAAACAAGCATTGGAAATGCAATAGGTCTTGCATTAGGAAAGTTTGAGCGATTAGTATTGTAAATGACACTTTTTTTATTTATGTGTTGGTTTTGAAAATAGCAAAATTAATAGCTTAGTCAGTTACAATGTCAATAGTTTTAACTTTCGCAAATGTGACACCTATAGCATTTGTAATGCAATGTGTGTTGTATTTACGTGACCTAGATGTATTGATATTACAAATAACAATGGCTTTTAATTTTGTAAATAATTATTACTTAAATAAAATGTATTGTAATTTATAATGGCAATAGCTTAAACGTTTGTAAATAACTTTTGTGAAGATTATGTTCAGTGTATTTTATTGTGATGAAAATCCAAGAACATTGCATTTGCACCTACACACACACAGAGCCACACACACACACACACACACACACATATCGATGTGGTGGATCGGGGGATATGGTGGTGGTGGATGTGGTGGTGGTGGTGGTGGTGGATGTGGTGGTGATGGTGGAGGATGTGGGGGTGGATGTGGTGGTGGATGTGGTGGTGGTGGTGGATGTGGTGGTGGTGGAGGTGGTGGATGTGGTGGATGTGGTGGTGGTGGATGTGGTGGTGGATGTGGTGGTGGATGTGGTAGTGGAAGTGATGGTGGTGGGTGTGGTGGATGTGGTGGTAGTGGATGCGGTGGTGGATGAGGTGGTGGATGTGGTGGTGGTGGTGGTGGATGTGGTGGTGGTGGATGGGGTGGTGGTGGTGGATGCGGTGGTGGTGGTGGATGCGGTGGTGGTGGAACTGGTGGTGGATGTGTTGGATGTGGTGGTGGATGTGGTGGTGGATGTGGTGGTGGATGCTGTGGATGTGGTGGTGGATGCGGTGGGTGTGGTGGTAGTGGTGGTGGATGTAGTGGTGGATGTGGTGGTGGATGCAGTGGTAGTGCAAGTGGTGGATGTGGTGGTGGTGGATGTGGTGGTGGTGGATGTGGTGGATGTGGTGGTGGATGTGGCGGTGGATGTCATGGTGGATGTCATGGTGGATGTGGAGGTGATGGTGGATGTGGTGGTGGATGTGGTGGTGGATGCGGTGGATGTGGTGGTGGTGGATGCAGTGGATGTGGTGGTGGTGGATGCGGTGGTGGTGGTGCATGCGGTGGTGGTGGAAGTGGTGGTGGATGTGTTGGATGTGGTGGTGGATGTGGTGGTGGATGTGGTGGATGCAGTGGTGGATGTGGTGGTGGATGTGGTGGATGTGGTGGTGGTGGATGCGGTGGTGGATGTGGTGGTGGTGGGTGTGGTGGTGGATGTGGTGGTGGATGCGGTGGTGCATGTGGTGGATGTGGCGGTGCATGTCATGGTGGATGTGGAGGTGATGGTGGATGTGGAGGTGGATGTGGAGGTGGATGTGGTGGTGATGGTGGATGTGGTGGTGGATGCGGTGGATATGGTGGTGGTGGATGCGGTGGATGTGGTGATGGTGGATGCGGTGGTGGTGGTGGATGCGGTGGTGGTGGTGGATGGGGTGGTGGTGGTGGTGGATGTAGTGGTGGTGGGTGTGGTGGATGTGGTGGTGGTGGGTGGGGTGGACGTGGTGGTGGAAGTGGCGGTGGATGTGGCGGTGGATGTGGCGGTGGATGTGGTGGTGGATGTGGTGGATGTGGTGGATGTGGTGGTGGATGTGGTGGTAGATGTGGAGGTGATGGTGGATGTGGTGGTGGTGGTGGTGGTGGATGCGGTGGATGTGGTGGTGGTGGATGTGGTGGTGGAAGTGGTGGTGGATGTGAATGTGGTGGTGGATGTGGTGGTGGTGGATGCGGTGGATGTGGTGGTGGATGTGGTGGTGGGTGTGGTGGTGGGTGTGGTGGGTGTGGTGGTGGATGTGGTGGTGGATGTGGTGGTGGATGCGGTGGTGGTGGATGTGGTGGATGTGGTGGTGGATGTGGTGGTGGATGCGGTGGATGTGGTGGTGGTGGATGTGGTGGATGCGGTGGTGGTGGAAGTGGTGGTGGATGTGTTGGATGTGGTGGTGGATGTGGTGGATGTGGTGGTGGATGTGGTGGATGTGGTGGTGGTGGATGTGGTGGATGTGGTGGTGGATGTGGTGGTGGATGTGGTGGTGGATGTGGTGGTGGATGCAGTGGTGGTGCATGTGGTGGATGTGGTGGTGGTGGATGTGAATGTGGTGGTGGATGTGGTGGTGGTGGATGCGGTGGATGTGGTGGTGGATGTGGTGGTGGGTGTGGTGGGTGTGGTGGTGGATGTGGTGGTGGATGTGGTGGTGGATGCGGTGGTGGTGGATGTGGTGGTGGATGTGGTGGTGGATGCGGTGGATGTGGTGGTGGTGGATGTGGTGGATGCGGTGGTGGTGGAAGTGGTGGTGGATGTGTTGGATGTGGTGGTGGATGTGGTGGATGTGGTGGTGGATGTGGTGGATGTGGTGGTGGTGGATGCGGTGGATGTGGTGGTGGATGTGGTGGTGGATGTGGTGGTGGATGTGGTGGTGGATGCAGTGGTGGTGCATGTGGTGGATGTGGTGGTGGTGGATGTTGTGGTGGATGTGGTGGTGGATGTCATGGTGGATGTGGAGGTGGATGTGGTGGTGGATGTGGTGGTGGTGGGTGTGGTGGATGTGGTGGTGGATGTGGTGGTGGATGCGGTGGATGTGGTGGTGGATGTGGTGGTGGGTGTGGTGGATGTGGTGGTGGATGTGGTGGTGGTTGTGGTGGTGGATGTGGTGGTGGATGCGGTGGTGGTGGATGTGGTGGATGTGGTGGTAGATGTGGTGGTGGATGCGGTGGATGTGGTGGTGGTTGATGCGGTGGATGTGGTGGATGCAGTGGTGGTGGAAGTGGTGGTGGATGTGTTGGATGTGGTGGTGGATGTGGTGGTGGATGTGGTGGTTGTGGTGGTGGATGTGGTGGATGTGGTGGTGGTGGATGCGGTGGATGTGGTGGTGGATGTGGTGGTGGATGTGGTGGTGGATGTGGTGGTGGATGTGGTGGTGGATGCGGTGGTGGTGCATGTGGTGGGTGTGGTGGTGGTGGATGTGGTGGTGGATGTCATGGTGGATGTGAAGGTGATGGTGGATGTGGTGGTGGATGTGGTGGTGCATGTGGTGGTGGATGTGGTGGTGGATGTGGTGGTAAATGTGGTGGTGGATGTGGCGGTGGATGTCATGGTGGATGTGGAGGTGATGGTGGATGTGGTGGTGGATGCGGTGGATGTGGTGGTGGTGGATGCGGTGGATGTGGTGGTGGTGGATGTGGTGGTGGTGTTGGATGTGGTGGTGATGAAAGTGGTGGTGGATGTGTTGGATGTGGTGGTGGATGTGGTGGTGGATGTGGTGGTGGATGTGGTGGATGTGGTGGTGGATGTGGTGGTGGATGTGCTGGATGTGGTAGTGGATGTGGTGGATGTGGTGGTGGTGGATGTGGTGGATATGGTGGTGGATGTGGTGGATGTGGTAGTGGATGTGGTGGATGTGGTGGTGGTGGGTGTGGTGGATGTGGTGGTGGATGTGGTGGTGGATGCGGTGGTGGATGCGGTGGTGCATGTGGTGGGTGTGGTGGTTTTGGATGTGGTGGTGGATGTGGCGGTGGATGTCATGGTGGATGTGCTTACTAAAACTAGTGACAAACGACGGAAGTAGGTAACCAGCCCAAAAAATGCCCAATATCAGTAGGAAAGAAAATACATAGAGCCGACATGATAACATGGCGTGTGCTTTACAATCACAGCAATGGCAAATGCATGTACGGAAAGATGTGAGTCGAGGCAAGGGGGTAATAAATGAGTCACTTCTCCAAAGAGTGTAAGTCTCTCCCAGTGAAAGAAGTGCTATTGACAGCTGCTGTTCAGTCAGAAAATTGGTTGTGATTTGGGCACCACGCACGCCTATCTCGTGATGACCGCCTATGCTAACAAGAAAGGAAACAAGACGGAGGGCATTGCTGTGGGGAGGGGGGAGGAGAAATGCGACACGGCGGGCAGGGGAGGGGGCGGAGCGGGGAGAGCGGCATGAGGGTGTGAAGCAGCCGGGGCCTTTGAAGTGAAGCTAAGCTTCACTTCAAAGGTATGGGAGGAGTGCGGCTGAGGGAACAGATGGCGATTTGATGATGTGCACGCGCATTTTAGGTCAATACGCTTGCGCATTGACCTAAAAGCGCACGGGCACAGCACCAAGTCGCCCAGTTGGGTAAAGTCTGTTTAAGTCGCTATAGTCTCGCTCTGCTCAATGCGCATGCGCATTGAGAGGCGAGACCTAATGAAATAGATCTATATGAGAAAGGTATATGTTATCCCATGGCATGCATGTGTCACAACATGTACCCATACATAGGAGAGGAAGAACATAGTTTATGTTCAAGAGTTTTTATCATTATATTATTAAGTATGAATCTGATTTTTGATCCAATCAAAAGAACATATGTATGTGACACATTGTAAAGAGAATTGCCCACAAGTAGAAGCAGGCACGTGAGAGGAACACCCTAATTTAAGAGGCCTATAGTGACGGAGAGAGTTAGATGCTTTTCCTTTATTATTTTACTATATTGCTTTTCATTAAGTTTGTTTGTAGGATGTATGAAGAGCAGTAGCGGCTGCTACCATGGGGGTGGTGTGGCTCGGGGGAGAAATGTAACATTAAAAAAAGGACTTACCTTTAACGGCCAGCTGCCGACTTGCCTCCGTCCTCTTCATTTTCCTGTCCTGGGTAAAGGCAGCAGGAAGCATCCGTTGTGATTGGACTGTGCGCTGTGGATAGGCGCTGTTCCTGAACAGGCAGTGGAATGTAGCCTGGTACGAACATGCAAAGTGATCATGAACTGTTTGGTTGGCCCAAGAGGGCTGGCCAAACAGTTCATGCGCACTAAGGGAGTGCACACCACTCCTCCCCTGCTCTGGCAAGCCCCGCCCACCCCACCACTGACTGCAATTGCGAAAATAAAATGATAATAATTATATATTATTATCATTTTATTTTTCCTTTTGAGCAGTGGAGAGGCGCTCCTCTGCCTGAGTGGAGGAGCCACCAGTGATGAAGAGTAAAAGAAGAAATAAGATAACTGAGTAAACACAATTGGGGTCAGGAATTACCTAACAAGAGGAGCTTAAGTAGAAGGTGCAATCCCAGCCCGGCCATTTTAAAAGTGAAAATGACTGTTGCACTGCTATCCTGTTGATAGCCCTGTAGTTTGTAAGGGGCATGTTCAATCGAGCAAGTTACTGGGAGATGAGGAGCAGGGAAGATGCTCCTTCTTGTTCTACCAGCAGGCATTTGAAATAAGGCAGTCTGTCTGACGCATACACAGCATAATGTAGATATATCACAACATGTTAAGTAATATCTTTCAGTAGGAAACTGCCTGTAATATTCAAGTCTCTAAATAGCCAAAGGTGGCCAGCTGCAATGAACACAGGTGGGGCGACAGGCACACTGGCAGGGACTAATAATGACCAGCAGTGCCTTTAGGCTCAAAGCCATCGCTCTGAATTATTTTATGTTTTTAAACTGTGTTTTATAACGGGCCACGATTAAGAGCTCTGGAGTTGAGACTGAAGGCACTGCAAGTTTCTCACAGTGCCTGTCAGTGAAATAAAGAAACTTAATATAAAAAAATAAAAAAAGATTTACTTACCTGCTGCCTTGCCTCGTGTAGGGTGCTCCTCTTCATCTCGGCAGCACAGGATCCTAGAGCTAGAGCTAGCAACTCCCCTCTACCAATCCAGATGCTTCTCTCAGCAGCATGAGAGAAGAACCAGGATAGGCTGGAGTGTGCTTCTGCAACGCTCCTTATAGCACTGTGATTTCTCTCCACCCAGCTGTCTGGACAGCTTCGGTTAGAGAGTTTAAAGTGTGCATGTCAGGCGGGCCATCGCGAGACGGCCTGCCAAAGTGACATGCACACTTTAACCGCATGCGTGCGGCGGCTTTTTTCGCGCTGTGCGGCAATTTACAAAAAGCCGCGTTACATGACGAGCTAAGCTCGTCATGAGCATGCGAGCGGCGCAACTCATGACGAGCTCAGCTCGTCATGAGCATGGAAGGGGTTAAACAAAGTGCACAGTATTCCTCTCTGCTGCTTTCACGCCCCCAGACTTGGCTCCTGCCAGCAGGAAAAATAAAATGGTAATAAATATTACCATTTTAATTCTCATGTTTCCTGTTTTCCAGCGTAAATAGCCTGACAGTCACGCAGGCTATAGGAAAAATAAGAAAGAACAATTGGGGGTCAGGAATCCCTTAACAGGTATTCTGCCTATCCGATATAACCATATTGGCATCCATCCTTCGATGTAATTGCCTTCTTTTGATCCAGTGCATCCCCTAGCACTATCAGAGTGATCAAGTATAACAAACATACAAAACTAATGACTACAATTAAATTTAAATTCGAGTGGAGATCATTGAGTTCTGCAGCCAGAATACCCAGTAAATGTAGAAAAAAAAGATTTTTTTAAAACTGGAAAAGGGTTTGTTGATTTATTTATTCACGCTGATTTTTAAATGTAAAAAAAACGTCACCTATTTGATATGATTACATATTTCCAATTCTCATCTATACAAACGGCATTTGTCTTCCTAAGCCTTAAAATGAAACTAGCCATTGTGATGCTCATGTGACATCAATGCTATATATGATCAAATAGATGGTGTTCATATTACGTTTTAAAAAGAGCGAGAATGAATAAATAAACCTACAAAACCTGGCCTTAAATCAGGACCACACAGTTCCTAAAGCACAGTCCTTGGTAATTACAAATTAGATGGAACCATGGTGAGTATAAATACAGGCCCACTGTACAACTGACCTCAGCTCGCGGCCGCACTGCAGAGGCAGGCACTCTTGATTATAGTAATTACATCATGGTCACCAGAACTGGACTAACGCAAACACAGACGGCCTATCTTCAGGCGATAGCGGCTGCAGTCTGGTAAATAGTGGGAAAGGATGTTACGGAGGGATTATGTCTGGTGAAATGAAAACAGACATTCTTTTTGAACCTGTCTGGCTGGCACAGCAGAGGAAAACTTTGGAATCAGGCAGCAAAGTTAAAGCTGCAAGTCACAAGCCTTTGATTACACAGGACCTGTTCAGTGTTTAGACATCCTTTGTCATACAAGAAGGAAACTCACCTCAACAACTGGGAAAATACACCCTTGTGCTGTGCAGTATGCGTAATAGTAACCTGTGTCTGCCAATCTATTCCAACACAAACAAGGGAGCATATTTTACCCAATGCTACCCACGCACAATATATTTAATTGTAAATTGCTTGATATTAGCAAGATTCAAACAAAAATATGTACAATAATGCACTGATGGACCTGGCCCTTTTTGTAGGGTTATTCCCATACGTTTTCCTCCTATTTTTTCTGATCTTCCTTTAGGCTGGTTTGAGGACTCTGGGCACTTTACCACTGTTGGCCTGTGCAAGAGTGAAAGCACTCCCTCTAAAATGTAATGATATTTAGTTACTCCATGATTTGCCTATTTGATTAATTAGTAAGTCGCTAGTACTGTCACCAGGTGTGCCCAGGGCTTGTAAATCAAATGCTACTAGTGGGCCTGCATGCTATAAAGGACAAGGGAAAGCAATTCAAATGGTAAGGGACCTTCAGTAGTAATGACTTTTAAACACAATGGTCCCTAAACAAAGGATGCAAAGGAAGAAGAATATAGACTAAGAGTCAGTACTATATTTAACGCTGTCCAGCCGGACAGGAATCATTTTTAATTTGTAAAGTTAACACAGAAAGAGTGAGACACAAGCCTGCATCCTACTTAGTGTGTATATAGAGCACAAACATAAAACAAAAAAATAAAACAGAGGCTCAGGCAGAGCAAATGCTTTTATTTAATACATTCAAATATCACAAACATAGATGTTTTAAGACACCGTTACATATAAGTAATATTAATTAGAAAAGCATTTACTATGTACAAAGAGTTGACAACGTTTCGATGCCTTTTGAGCATATGTGGGATCACCATCAGGGCATAGTGTTTCATGCCTGAGTAAAATTGCCTGTAAAATAATAGGAAAAAGGAAAAAATTGGAAAAGACAGTTAGAAAGGGATTAAAATAATGGCAAAAATATCATGCAGAAGTGGGCGAGCCGGTGAATGATTTAACATTCGAAAACTTCGGTGCAGTGTGTACGTGAAGGTGACGTGAAGTTATTCAGTCTTGTACCAATTCAGTTGTATGAGCGTGTGACAACCAGAGGGGAATCAAGTGCAGAGTGTGAGAGGTCTCAGGCCTGCCACTGCAGTGTCTGTGTGTGCACCCACTTGCCAGGCCCAAACCTTCCCTTTTATTACTTATGTCACCCTAAGGTAGACCCGAGGTCGCCGCATGGACATGACCTGACAATATTTGTCTAATTTCTTTCATTTATTTTTTCAAAATCTATTTATGTTTACTTTGTATCAAAAACAATTTCTTTTCATCTTGTGAATTTGATATCTACAACCCACACCCACAATTCACAGATATATATATTAAACAGAAAAAAATTGCATTTTTAGACATTACCTAGGTACAATACAAAGACAAAAGAAAAAACATTTTTCAAAATACAAACAAAACAAAATACATATAAAAATGATGTACAAAAACAAATGTTCTGGTTCTAAGTTTTTTCATATACTCTCCTAAAGACAACAGTGCCTCTATTAAACATCCCTCTGTGTGAACTACTTATCTCTTGGATTTTTATGTTTTTATTTTAAGCACCGGAACTAAATAAAAGAAATTAGACAAATATTGTCAGGTCAACATTGATTCATGGGTGTGACCCAATATTTGAAATAAGACGGGAAGTGATACACAGTATTGGCATTTGTTGTTTTGTTTGACTTTTAGAAAGTTGGCATTTTCTTACTTTAACCATTTGGTGCCTCTGCCTGCCCCTCAATACACTTCAGGGTCAATATGACAGTTAGGCTGTTTGTACATTCACTCTAGAGAGTCACACCAAGGGAGCTGAGGTGTGCCTTGCATCTCCTGACGGCCCATCACCAGGATGATGAGCCTTCTTGAGTTAGAGTGGTGGGAGGAGTTGACACTGACACCTGAATATGGCTGTGCCTGTACTCTCACAAAGAAGTCTCCACCCCCTATAGTGTGTCTGAAGCCAGGCCAGGGAAAGGCAGGATCTTGTGTACTACAAATATTTTCCTTCACAGTTTGCCTACTTGTAGGTCTGAAATGGGTATTAGTACTGGCCTTGCAAAACCATTTACTCAGAACACTTCTGGATTGAGGACATTCTGCCAGGAAGAAGAGCTGTGTTGCTTCAGGGGGGACTGACCATTTGCTGTTTTCTTGCTGTGCTGACATCTTTCCTGTGAGTGAAAGGACAGCACTTTGCTTTCTACATCCTTCTTTTTGAGGTTCTCTTAGGCATTGAGTTGAGCTTACCTCCTGTTAAGAAGTCTCAGGGCCATCAAAGACTTCACCTAGGCTCTCTTGTTGAGAATCCTGTCTTGTCAAGTGGTGCCACGCACTGACTCCCAGCGTCATTCTGAACCAACACTTTGCATCACCTCTGTCTGCACTGGAGCGTGATCTCCACTTGATGCAATGATCACGGCATATAACACAGGCCGCAGCTTTCTGTCACAGTGTGTCAGAAGTACGGCAGCTGTGTGAATTTTGAGTACAGCATTACCTGAAGTCCATGACGACCGCTCTGACGTAGTACCTGCTTCTCACTGTGGATTCCACGCAGCGCAATTTGACTTTTGACACATCGTCCCTGGGCACGGATTTCGTCATCGACACCACACTGCAGTGAGGAACGGAGGCTGCATGTCCGAAACCAAAGCATCACCTCCCCTGCAACAGTAAGGAACTGACGCATAACTTCCTCTGCCTAGCATTATGAAACCAATGAATCACCTCCCCTGTAGCAGTAAGTAACCAATGCTTTGCCTGCATTTTCGGCACCTCACCTCCTCTGCGCCTCTCATTGTCTTGGATTTTTGACACATCTGAGATACTTTGCTCTGATCAAAGTCAATCATTGACTTTTGAGAACTGAACTTTATTTAATCTTTGAAAATTCATATCTTGACTTGTGTATGTTGGATTTTTGTCGTTTTTGTCTTGTTTTACTCAGATAAATATTGGCTAGCTTTATAAACTGGGTTGAGTTTTTTTGTAGGGTTTTCACTGTGTGTGTGCGTGTGTGTACAACTACTTTACAAATTGCCACTGGGATAAGCCTGACTGCTCGAGGTCAAGCTACCAAGGGGGTGAGCAGGGGTTATCTTAGGTGGGTAATATACTTACCCTGACTAGAGTGAGGGTCCCTACTTTGGCAGGTTGCAAACGACTGCCAACTAGAAGCCCCCTTTCTAACACACGCATTAGAATTGCAATGAAAATAAGCAGGCAAGAAAATCAGCCCCATTAATTTCTAATGTTGTGTCACTGTTTTCAACTTGAATGCTGCAACCACTTGCTAATCACCTGGGGGAAAGGGTGAAGTAGCACCAGTCATGGGACAAGTGTGGAGAAGTGTGGCTCACCGGTTAGAGGAGGCAGTCCCTGATGCAGAGGTCAGACCCGGGACCAGGGTTCAATCCCCGACGCGGCAGGGACTTGAGCTCAAAATGTCCACGGACTCGATAATTCTCCCCTCCGTGCCTACTCGGATCGTGGGTTCACACTCTGCAACTCTGGGCAATAGCTTGCTTAATCTCCACTACAGCCCCACCACGATGGGATGCCTGGTCTTCACCTTGGGGATGCCCAGTAGGGGTAATCTCACAGGGAAAGGCCAGGACGGGTTCCCAAAGCAAGCGCCTTGAGACCTTATGGCGAAAAGGCGCTATATAGGAACGTATGATTTACGATTTATTATTTATTACAAACCGTAAACACACGCTATTGAGTCATTCTTTGTATATGATTCTAAATTGTTTCCTATGCAGCAGAGTGAGGAGTAGCATAAGGAACCAGTATTTGTGACCAATATTGATGTGTGGTATTCCCCATTGTGTACAGTTTCTCAGTTTCCCAGACTTTCAGAATTAAGCTGTAATATTTCTAATCGCTCTACTGAATATTCATATATAACAAAAAATGAATTATAATTTGTCGAGCTGTGGGAGTCTCATGGAAGTGAGCCATGTAGCACATGCAGAACAATGTTGCCTCTGTCTTTTTAGAACTCAAGTACTCGGTTTACATGTTCTAAAAAAGTTAATATTTAAAAAGGGGGCAGTGTAGTTAACATGACCCACATGACCCACTAGTCCTTGTGTGGTGATCACAGAGAAAGACCCCCACTGGGACAAAATTTGAAAATAAAATGTGTGTTTGTCTCCGTTCCATGAGAGCCAATGCAGCAAGAGTCCCGGAGGAGAACCAGGGAACCAAAAAAAAAAAATCAGGCATTGGCAATGCCAATAGATCTGTATTTAAAGGAATTTTGTATGGTAATATGAAGCATTAGTGGTAAATAACATGGGAATGGATATGCATTTATATGGATGCAAAGAACTGTAGAGTAATATTAGTGTAGTTTAAAAGGTCAGGTGACAGTTGCACTGCCAAATCAGACCTAAACATCCATGCAGGTTAATGACTGCCCTTTTCCCATCTGTGCTGATGCTAGAGAAAACACCATAAATTGACTTGTTGCGTAAGACTCTTTAACAGCATTACTGTACCATGACTTTGCCCGTGAAAGTTCAAACTCAGGTAGCTAGATAAATAAACAAAATGATCACTACTGTGTGGAGGTCAAGCACTTTTTTTTGAAAGCACATAATGCTGCCCAATCAAAACATGTACTCCTGGCTCCCAACATGTGGGTAGAGCTAAAGCCCTTCTCTAGTGATGCTCACATAAAACTTTGGCGACATCTCAGCTGTCAAGCCAGACCATAAAAATGGGGACTGGGGATCGAAGGCTTTGCATGGAGGGGGTGGCTGGTTGGATTCCTATGTAGGATTGACTGCAGGGCCTAGCTAAAGGCAAGCACTATCAGGAGGTAAGCTTCTACTAGGTATAGTCAGCTCTCAGTGCGCAGACTGTACGTAGAGCCCACACCCTTCCAAGATCCAAGCCCCTACTATGTACAGTCAGCGCTCAGTGCACAGACATAGGGTCTTATTGTGAGTCTGGCGGTTCAAGGACTGCCAGACTTGTGTTGGCTTGGCGGTGGCAGTCCAACCACCATAGCAGCTGTCTGACCGCCCTATTATGACTTGGGCAGTCAGACAGCCATTGCAATGCTGCAACCTCTGGGGATCAGAGATCCCTGGTGGTGGCAGGGTGGTCTTGAGCCTGCAATATGCTTGGTGGGACCAACTTGGTCCCTTCAAGCATATTACGAGTTTCCTCTCTGCCACGGTTTCTCATAGCTTTTCCTACTCCATGAAAACTGTGGCAGAGAGAAAACAAATTTTCCCTTTGGACCATGAGGCACATGTTGTGCCCCCTTGTGTGCATGCGCCCAAGTACCTGCACAGCATGGACTGCACCAGTCCATGCTGAGAAGGTACTACCTTTGATGTTCCCATTGCGGTGCCTATTTCAGTGACTGAAAAAGTAATAATCTGGCAGGTGGTTGACACATGGGTGTGGTGGTGCAGAAGCGGGCCGCCGCCATGGCAGTCCCGCTACAGCACCGCCAAACTCTTAATCAGAGCCAACTCCCTCCAGAGACACAAACCCCATTAGGTGGGCAAGCCCCGACTATGCACAGTCGGTGTTAAATGTACAGACTGTGCATGGAGCCCTCTCCCTCCAAATATCCAAGCCCCATTAGGTGACCAAGCTCCTACTATACAAAGCCAGCACTCAGTGTGCAGGCAGTACATAGAGGCTCTCCCACTAGTGATAAAAGCCCCGCAATGTGGGTAAGCCACTACTGTGTAGACATACAAGCCCCATTAGGTTGGCATGCTCCTATGACACACAGTCTGTCCACAGACTATGTGTATAGCCCACACTCTTTATAGCTCTAAGCCCCATTAGGTGGGGAAATCTTTACTGTGCACAGTCAACACTCAGGGCCTTATTCACAAAGGGCCTTCTCACTTGTGAAGGCCCAGAGTCATGAGGGAGTTTCTACACTTGGGGCGGAATCTCCGAAATGAGAACTCTCATTGTGGAGATTCTGCCCCAAGCGCAGAGTCTCCCCTATGACTGTGAGACCTCTGCCATGAGTGCGAAGACCCATTGTGAATTAGGCCCACAGTGTGCAGACTGTGAGTAGCTCCCACTCCCTCCAGACACACATGCTCTATTCGGTGGAGAAGCCCCCACTACACACATTCTGCACTCACTGTGAACACTTTGTGTAGAGCCTACTCTCTTCAGAGACCCAAGCCCCACTAGTTGGGCAAGTCTCTACTACAAGCAGTCTGTGCTCAGGGCGCCAACTGTTCATAGAGCCTACTCCTTCCGGAGACCCAAACCTCATTAGGTGCACAAGCCACTCCTATGCACAGTCTGGACTTAGGGCACAGACTATGTGCGAAGCCCATTCCCTCCAGTGACTCAAGCCACATTAGGTGGGTAAACCCCTACTACATACAGTCAGCAGACAGTGCATAGAATACACTCCCTCCAGATATTCAAGACTTATGGGTGGGCAACCCCCTACAGACTTTGCATAGAGCCCAATCGCTCCAGGCACTAAAGCAACCTTAAGTTGGCAAGCCCCTACTATGTATAGCCTGCACTCTTTGCTCCGCTCTTCATGGAGAGCCAACTCTTGAGCAGACTATGCATAGAGGCCATTCTCTTTAGAGACCCAAGCCCCATTCATTGGACAAGGCTCTAATATGCACAGTTAGTGCTCAGTATGCAGACTGTGGATACAGCACACTTCTCATTTCTACCTACCTGGGGGTTAATTTATTATAATGTCATTCTCATGAGCGGAATATTATTTTTGTGGGGGGGGTCACTTACCCCAGGAAAATATAACACTAACAGGTCAGTTTGAACCCTATAGTCACTAAATTAGTCTGAACTCACACCCCATGGTGTCAATGGCACAGAGTAGACATGCTTACTTAAGGACAATGTATACAGGATTTATGCAATACCAAAACAGCAATAGAGTAAAACACAAAGAATAAAAATCCCAAACCGAATTAGAAAAACAAAAATCGAAATAGGGGAGAAGGAAACATATTTTTTTTAAGTTTAAATAAAAATGGCACCAAAAGCACTAAGCACCAATGATCGCCCATGGAAGAGGAAGACCGAGCCCAATTCTTGGTTTCAGTCCCACCATGATGGATCATGGGTTACATTTCACGAAGCAAGTTTATCATGGTCAAAGATTTTACCATTTGACTTAGTCCTTTTATAGAGTATGTTAGACCTGTCATCTTTAGGGTGGTCTTCCCTCAACTTTTTAACTGCTTACCTCCATTTTTTGCTGTATCTTTTTGTTGGCCTTAGGACTCTGAGCACTTTGCCACTGCTACCCACTGCGGAAGCTCATGTGCTTCTCCCCTAAACAAGGTAACATTGGTGTATACCTGATTGGCATATTTAGTTTACCTATAAGTACCTTGAAAAGTGGTATACCATATACCCACAGCCTGTGATATAAATGCTATTAGGGGGCCTGCAGCATTGATTGTGCCACCCACAAAGGTAGCCTTTCAAACCTGTCTCAGGCCTGCCAATGCAAGGCCTGGCTATGCAGCTTACTGCCACTTTGTCTTGCCAATTAAAACTACTTGCCAAACCTTAAACACTTCTTTTATTACACATCGGTCACCCCTAAGGAAGGCCCTAGGTTACCCTAAGGGCAGGGTGCTGCATAAGTGAAAGGTAAAACATGTACTTTTAAGTTTTACATGTCCTGGTAGCGACAAACAACTACATTTATTTTTAATTTCTGTGAAGCCACTCCTCTCATACTCTAGCATGCGGAATTCCTTGAAGCATTTTTAAGCTATAATTCCTGATTAGAAAGGAGTAGCTAAATCATGTTTCATATCTTTGGAATGGTAATGATAAATCCTTTTTAGTGGTGTAGTTGGATTTTACATTACCATTTTAGAAATGTCACTTTTAGAAAGGGGGCATTTCTCTGCTCTTAACTTATCTCTGCATGCCTGCAGCCTGTCTCTAATACACTTCTAGGGTGGGTGACCGTTACACTTTATGCATTCTTCCTGGACAGCCATAAACACAGGAAGAGTGGGTGCGACAGAGGACACATCTGCATTCTAATATCTTTCCTGGGAAGGAAGGGGGAGAGGGAGATGACACCTACATGTGAATAGGCTGGGTCCCGTCAGCACCCTGAGGGCTGATTACCCCAACAGATAGCAGGGCTGGGATGAAAGGAGACATGTGCCCTTCAAGAAGCTGCTTTTAAGAGTCACCCCCACTTCAAAGACACATTTGTGTAAAAGTAATGGGGCTCTGACCATGCCAAATCAATACACTACTGGGCCTGTGAGAAACTCTGCGGGAAGTAAAGACTTCTGTGCTACAAGGATTGCCACTCTGCTTGACTGACTGTTCCAAGGAACTGTATCACTACTGTGCAGAGAAGCCCCTACTGCCTGCTGATCTCTGTCCTGCTGAGGCTAAGGACTGGACCCCACTTGAACCCAGAGTTACTACAAAGTCTTGCTGACTCGCCTCCTATTTTCTGAAGTCTCAGGGTCATAAAAGACTTCCTACAATTCTGCTGGTGCTGGACTCTGTCATCTGTGAGTCCTACCCTTGAAAGAGGTTCCCCTTCCACTCCTTGGCCTCACAAGTGGGTTTTTGCAGCTTTTCCTACATTGATGTTGACACAGCAGTGCTTTGCACCGATCAAAACCGAGGCATCATTCTTCGACTCCAATGCAGCGGCTGACCATCTACCAGAACGACGGACAATGTGGCTCAATGACACAACAGTGCCTGCATTGTACATGGGTTTGACGACAACGTTTTCATCAATGGTGTGGATCAGCTCCGATGCTCACCTCAATCCACGGGGTCGACGACAATCTCAGTTGGCCTGAACTTTGGATTTACCCCAGTATAAGCTACCTCAACTAACCTTTTAGCACTAAAGCTACCTCAAGTAACCTTTTAGCACTATTGACTTCTAACTACTATTATTGGTTTTATTCTTCAAAAATTAAAATCTCTGGTTCTGGATTTTTGTAATTTCGTTCTTGATTTTCTCATAAAAATATTCTCTATTTTTCTAAACCTGTGTGGAGTTTTTTTGTGGTGTATTCATTGTGTGACTGTGTGTGTGTGCTGCTCAAATACTTCGCACATTGCCTCTTTAAATAAGCCTGACTGCTCTATGCCAACGTACCAGAGGATAAGCACAGGTTATCTTTTAGTGCATATCTAACTTACTCTGACTGGAGTGGTTGTTCACTCTTGGACAAGATGTATACCTCTGCCAACCAGAAACCCAATTTCTAACAGAGCTCAAAATACTCTAGTGGGACAACCTGAAACTTTATCCAAGGAAAGTGCATTGTAATCCAACACCCTTGCCATGAGGTCCTCTCACATTGATTGATGGCTTGAACATCAAAAATATTTTTCAGGGTTTCTGGAGCAGTTCCTGTGGGTCACTTCAGCGGATGCCAGGACCTCAGTGTCAACAGCACCACTGGGTTTGGGCTCCCAACAGCAAGGCCAAGCCTCAGGTAAATAAATAACAAAATAAATGCCAGTACTGTAGATACTTTTTTCTTTTAGTTAGCCATCCACTAATTGACGCAAAACAAAAAGTGTGGTAGACTCCTTTTTCTGTCTGAATTAATCAGAATGAACTTATTATTTATTTGACATATCACATTTTATACTCAATTTTGTATATTTTCATTTTTCACAAAATTGCAACATTAAAAACAGATATAATGTACAGATTAAAAAAACACACATATTCCACTTTTACATACTCCTAAATCCGGATTCTCTCACTTTCAATCTCACCCACTTCACACTTTCACCACATACAACAACAAAATATTTACAATTATTAGACTTTTTAACAATTCTTTTTACAATGCCATAGAGGATTAAATAAACAAAATCATATCATTTGAATTTTTTGATGCTCGTAGACGCCGAAACTAGGATGGCCGCCTGAGACTCAAGACCCAGACCATCCTGATACACACAGACAGTATTTCTACTCTTACAAGCCCAATTGTCTTGCGACGGACACAATTGGTTCATCGCCAAGTCTCCATAGCTTGTCTTTTCTTGGTCCTGAAGAGAACTCTCAAAATCAATTAGAGTTCGAAACGCGTAGACCAGTTTCTTTTCCAGCCATATTTTGTGAAAATAATACATGTGATCTGTTGATATTACAGATGGATCTTACCACGTGCTATCCACGAGATAATAATATATATCAAAATATTGCCCTGAGTCCCCCTTGATATATCCTGTTGGAGCAATACAAAAAAATACGTATGAACTAGCCGAGGTAAGCGGGAAACTCTTAATGTTTTAAGCTTTTTATTACCATTACACATTGAACTGGGTCCATCACTGATTACCTGTATGTGTTCCCCTATTAGGGTTTGATGCGCTGACTTGACTCCATTAAGAGTGGATCTTTTGGACCACGTTAATCCATTAGAAAAAATTCTTTGGATAAGGGTTTACTATAAGGCCACCCTCTTTGTTTCTACGTAAACCATACAAGTGGTCATTGAAGAGCATTTTCCTCAAAGTATAGGAGGATGTTAGTGAATGCCGTGATATGTCAGATTTAAGGTCAATGGCATATGCTGGGCTCTCATGTCATGCAATTTGAGTGATCGATTGGATTGGGTTGAGTATATTTTATAATTGTTTTTTTTTACATGAATTACTGACTGATGTCAATAGTTAGATTGTCTTACTGGGCCTTGAATGAATAGACTGGTTGAACCCAATAAACAACTCTGTGAACATCTTGATAACAAGTTCTTTTTTACTCTTTTGCATAATTGCCCATTTTTGTATACTCACTTGGGAGGTCGCAAGTTAAGAAATGCCCTGCTAAACAATGGATACTGTAAATGGGGGGGGGGCTAGGGGGTGCTAAGAATTATATCATGTGTTTATTCATCAACATAATGAGACATGTATGGGTTTGTGGTTTTAATTGATTATTTTGTTTTATCAGGTTTATACATTTTAATGAAATACAGAGAGAGAATATTATTGTTTTTTGTCCTGATGAAAGTGGGATTCTTATAAGCATTTACCACCGAAACGAGTCGACGCTTGTGTTTTCAGAATTGGTTCGATCCAGGAACTACCTCATGTCGATTTTTATGATCAAACAATAGACTGATGGTTTTATGTTAATTGATTCCTACTGGAAATAACCGTTCTTCGATGAATGTAATGATTTCACATAGTGTTTTTTCTCTCAAGTTTTTTATTGTATAAATATACTTCCTTATCTGCATTGTAATGTTGAGATTGTATGACCTTGTCAATAATTTTTAATTGTGATTGTATTCTTTTAATAAACTGTGTTGGCATTATATGAATTGAAGTATCTTATCATTTTGTTACATGTGGTTGTTTCTTGGTGTTCGAGTTGGAGCTTTAGTTTGAATTGATAGTTTTTTATTGTATAAATATACTTCCTTATATGCATGGTAATGTTGAGATTGTATGACCTTGTCAATAATTTTTTATTGTGATTGTATTCTTTTAATAAACTGTGTTTGCATTATATGAATTGAAGTATCTTATCATTTTGTTACATGCGGTTGTTTCTTGGTGTTCGAGTTGGAGCTTTAGTTTGAATTGATAGTGCGGTGCCCTTAGTTTGATCAGTATAAATGTTGATAAAGGTATGTATGATACAATAGTACACACTTGACGAAAGGTGGTTTTTATGTACATCCAATAGAATCTCTTTCTCATACCTACAAGAGACCAAGACAAACATGTCCTTTGAAGGAATATTGAATATAACAGATAGGTACATGTTGTTGGCTTTAGAGCAGAGGAAGCACAATAAAAGTATTCTTCAATGTAAGAACCAAAAATATTTTTTTTTTCTCTTGGGATGTTGGAAAGCAACACTAGTCAACTAAAGTATCTTATGAAAAAGGAAATTAATTAAAGGCTGCACAGAAATACATATATACAGTACCATAAGGCAAAATGAATACCACTGGGATTACGGATATCATTGAGAACTACATTATATAGAAGTAATCAATTATTTGTTGGCCAATGGTATGCAATATTAAATAAATGCTCTTTTATTTATTATTACTTATTATAGAAAGTATTGCTATAACCGACTTTATTTATTATTACTTATTATAGAAAGTATTGCTATAACCGACTCAAGAGGTTGAACAACGTAAGCATGAAATACAAAAAGAGCAGAAAAATATACCTGGAAAACAATATTAGAAGAAATTAATACCTAAATAATCAAATATGCAAAATAAAGCAGTGAACGACAAATAAGAAAGTTAAAATGTGACACCATTAATTATAAGTTAGGAGAAGTGTACAAATTGGCCGACATCTATTAAAAAAAGGCAAAACAGACCATCAGCATATTATTCAAGGGGAGAAACATCAACATCAGATGTGGTAGGAAATGCTAAATACAACACAAAGAGGAAGGATTCCAAAAGATTACGGTGCATGACCTTCAAATCACCACAGTAAAATGAGAACAAGCACCCACTTCTAAATCATCTCACAGAATTTTTCTTTTATCAGATAGCCTAGCATCAAACGAAAGACCAGAAGGGGAAAAAGAACTAGTCAAAATAGCAATCCTACTGAGAAACTGAGTGAAAGCATAGTAATGAACATTTCTAAGCATCCACTTATAACATTGGACACCAACATTTTTAACAGGCGCTGCCAGCAAAGGTAGGAGTGGTGGGGCAGGAGGGTGGGACGGGGTGGGGTGTGGTGAAATTGGCTAGATAGTTAAAATAAATTAAGATCACAACCCATATATGGAACTTAAATTAGATGCTACTAAAGCTGTTTCATAAATATTGGCTTCTGCCCTAGCCTGGGCAGTTGATACCAGGACCATCACCGAAATGGAAAAGAGATACTTCATCTAAGAACATACTAGAGTACCTAAAACATACATGTTGCCTAAAATACATAAACATTTAACAAAACCACCTTTCATATCAATCATACCGGGAGATGGGTCTATACATGAAACAGTTAGCAAATATCTTGAATACCAGATAGCCTCCTTGCCTTTAGGAAAGAACTTAAAACATGGCTGTTTGGACAATAATCTCATCAGGTCTTATTGCTCTGTGCCCGCTAGGTCTGATAGCGCCGGGACACTCTGCCTGAGTAGCTGAGCGCTTTATAAAACCCATTGTAACATAACATAACATAACATTTACAGCCCAGAGGACAGACAAGTCAGTCATACATAAAAAATTCCACAGATTTTTTACAGAAATGATGGATGCTCAACCTATATGAGTACACTAATCTGTGGTTATTAACCCTGGGCGAAGTACTACGCTAGGATTGTGTAGTATGCGAAGTTTGCACTACTTTGCACTACGCGAATTGCACGTAGCACAGTGCAAACACGTGTAGCGTAGTGCAGCGGTCATTTTTTGCTTGCTTGCGGTCCTCAATGTCAAGATGGCGACTGCGAGCCCGCAAAATGACATCCTAGCGAGACTTTTTCCTCGTTCATGATCAGCAACATCAAGTTGCCGATAGCGAGCATGGAAAATAAACCTCCCAGCGAGATTCAAGTTCAAGTTCAAGTTCAAAGATTTGTATAGCGCACTACTCACCCAGATGGTCTCAAGGCGCTTGAGGGAGGGGGGGTGCTTTACTTATCGAATAACCAAGTTTTTAGTTGCTTTCTGAAGGAGAGGTGGTTCTGTGAAAGGCGGAGGTGGGTGGGGAGAGAATTCCAGGTTTTGGCTGCTAAGTAGGAGAAGGATCTTCCCCCCATGGTGGATTTCAAAGATAAAATTGATACAATTCATGAATCATTTCCCACAGAAACAGGCACAACAAGTGAGCCATGTCATGCCGATCCCCCCACCATAAACGCCATACAGCAAAATTTAGCTGACTTTGGAACAATTACTGAGGACGAGGTAGCCAACATACTAAAAAAGGCCAAATCAGGTTCCCCCAAAGACCCAGCGTCCGCCCCGATTTTAGCTAAACTAGCACCTGCCCTGGCTCCCACATTGACCTCTATATTTAATATATCCCTAACTCATGCCCTGTTCCCCACCCCCTGGAAAGAAGCCATTGTGAGGCCAATCCTTAAGAAAAATAACACAGACCCCAAGCAACCGATGAACTATCGCCCCATATCTTTACTACCACTCTTTGGTAAATCAATGTAATCTATCATCAATGCAAAACTGGTAAAATTCCTTGGAAGACACTCGCTATTAGATTCCTCACAGTCAGGATTCAGAGCTTCCCATAGCACTGAGACTACATTGATAGAGGTGGTTGACAATATCCGGTTGGCACTGGACTCCAAACAGTCGGCCATTCTCATCCTGCTAGACCTTTTGGCGGCCTTCGACACCATATCCCACAGAGTCCTATTAAAACGACTGGCTGGGATGGGTGTCGAAGGCCAAGCCCTAGGCTGGATCCAAAGCTATCTCACAGGCCGTAGCTCTAGGATCGTATCAGGACCTTTTTCTTCAGAAGCTATTGATAACGACAAGGGAGTGCCCCAGGGCTCAATTTTAAGCCCTACCTTATTCAACATCTACGTATCAACACTGGCCAAAATAATTAGGGATTTCGGCTTCGACACATTGTCGTACGCCGACGATACCCACATTCTTATAACCCTTGGCTCTGATCCAGCAGAGACTAAAGTGAGATTCAGGAATTGTATGTTAGAAATAAAGAGTTGGATGACCAATAATTTCCTAATGCTCAATGCAGGCAAATCCGAAATAATGCTTTTCGGTGCGGCCAAATCCATCTGGTCCCAAGAGTGGTGGCCTCCGGAACTTGGATCCTGCCCATCCCCAAAAGACACTGTTCGGAACCTGGGCTTCATCTTTGATGACAAGCTGTCCATGGTTCCCCATACGAACAAATTAGTACATACCTGCATAGGTCTCATGAGGAACCTAAGGAACATATTTAAATGGCTACCCTTGTTCTATCGTAAACCATTGATTCAAGGCTTAATTACTAGCCGCCTTGACTATGGCAACGCACTCCTTGCTGATGCAAACGAGGGCACACTAAGTAAATTGCAGATGCTCCAAAATACAGCAGCCAGACTGACTCTCGACCTACCCCCACGCACCCCTTCTGCCCCTTGCCTGAAGAAACTGCACTGGCTTCCAGTCAGAAAGCGCATAAGGTTCAAGATCTGTTGCCTAGTGCATAAATCATTAAATGGACAAGGCCCGAAATATTTAAAAAACAAACTTCAGGAATACTGCCCGGAAAGAACATTCCGATCTTCAAACAAATATCTCCTAAAGATACCAAGAGTCCGTACTGTCAGAAATGGAGATAGGAGTTTCTCGAAGGTGGGCCCCATGGCATGGAACTCCCTGCCCACGGCTTTAAGATCCAATCAAAATCAAAAAACCTTTCGGAGAGAACTCAACACACTACTATTTAAGGAAACAGCATAACAACTCCTCTCTCTCGCATCTCCCATATCCTCTACCAGCGCTGTGAGACCTAATGGTGAAATGTGCGCTTTATAAAAATAAACACACACATACATTTATGGATGCGCGGAATTGCGTTGAGGGCTTGGTTGGACGATCGTAGTTGGCGGGAGGGGGTGTAGAAGGACAGTCGCGTGTTGAGGCATTCGGGTCCTACGTCGTAGAGGGCTTTGTGTGCATGGGTGAGGAGACGGAACGTTATTCTCTTGTTGACGGGGAGCCAATGGAGGTCTTTCAGGTGGCCGGAAATGTGAGCTTGCCGAGGAATGTCCAATATGAGTCTGGCTGAGGTGTTTTGGATGCGTTGGAGTTTTTTCTGTAGTTTGGCTGAGGTTCCGGCGTAGAGGGTGTTTCCGTAGTCCAGTCGGCTGGTGACCAGTTCGTGGGTGACCGTCTTTCTTGTTTCGGTGGGGATCCAACTGAAGATTTTTTTGAGCATGCGAAGTATGTTGAAGCATGAAGATGAGACGGCGTTGGCTTGTCTGGTCATCGAGAGGGTGGAGTCCAGGATGAAGCCCAGGTTACGTGCGTGATCCGTAGGTATGGGTCCGATTCCCAGGGCTGGTGGCCAGCATGAGTCGTCCCAGGCAGAGGGGGATGACCCTAGGATGAAGACTTCCGTTTTGTTCGAATTTAGTTTTAAGCGGCTGTTCTTCATCCACTTGGCTACTTCTTTCATTCCTTTGTGTAAGTTAGTTTTGGCGGTGTTTGGGTCATTGGTGAGGGAGAGGATCAGCTGGGTATCGTCTGCGTATGAGATGATGTTGAGGTTGTGTTGGCGCGTGATTGATGCGAGGGGACTCATGTATACGTTGAAGAGGGTGGGACTGAGTGATGATCCTTGTGGTACGCCGCAGATGACTTCAGTGGCCTCTGATCTAAAAGGGGGTAGGCGGACTCTTTGGGTTCTTCCAGCGAGGAACGAGATGATCCAGTCCAATGCTTTTCCTTGTATTCCGACGTTGCTGAGGCGTTGTATGAGGGTGCTATGACAGACTGTGTCGAAGGCTGCGGAGAGCTCAAGTAGGATGAGGGCGGCTGTTTCTCCGTTGTCCAGTAGAGTTCGAATGTCGTCTGTTGCTGCGATGAGGGCGGTTTCGGTGCTGTGTTTGGCTCGGAAGCCTGACTGTGAGGGGTCGAGGGATTTGTTGGATTCAAGGAAGGCGGCGAGCTGACTATTGACGGCTTTCTCAATGACTTTGACAGGGAATGGGAGGAGCGAGATGGGGCAGTAGTTCTTAAGTTCAGTGGGGTCTGCTGTGGGTTTCTTCAGAAGGGCGCTGAGTTCGGCATGTTTCCATATTTCTGGGAAGGTAGCGGAGTTGAAGGAGCAATTGATGACATATAGGAGGTGGGGTGCAATGATGGAGTCTGCTTTGTTGAAAATGTGGTGGGGACATGGGTCGGTTGGCGATCCTGAGTGGATGGAGTTCATCAAGCGGATGGTGTCTTCGGTGGTGATTGGGTTCCAGGCGCAAAGGTTGTTAGAGAGCGATTTTGGTTCGGAGGTGGGTGGAGTGGACTGGTCTTCGGACTGGTTTTCAAAGCTGTTATGTATGTCGGTGATTTTGTTGTGGAAGAATGAGGATAGAGAGTCGCAGAGGTCTTGGGAGGGAGTGATGTCGTTGTTGCCGGCGGTGGAGTTGGTAAATTCTTTGACGATGTTGAATAGTTCCTTGCTGTTTTGGGCGTTGTTGTCAAGTCAATCCTTGAAAGCTGATTTCTTGGTGGATCGGATCAGTTGGTGGTGTTTGCGGATGGCGTTCTTGAAGGTGGCCAGGTTGTCCTTGGTTGGGTTTTTTCTCCAGGCTTTCTCGAGAGTACGACAGAACTTCTTGAATTTCTTAAGGTCATCGTTGAACCAGGGTGCTTTTTTGCTACCTTGCTTGATTAGATGGTTTTTCAAGGGTGCTAGTTCGTCGGCGCTGTGGGTGATCCATTGTGTGAGGTTGGTCGCTGCTTGGTTTGGGTCTGATGATTTGGCAGGAGTGGAGAAGCGTGGCTCAGTGGTTAGAGGCGGCAGACCCGGAAGTTGAGATCAGCCGCGGACCAGGGTTCGATTCCCCGCCTCGGCGGGTCTTGGCGGGTCTCGGGCTCAAAATTCCACGGACTCGACAATTCTCGCTCCGGTGCCTACTCGACTCACGGGGTCACACTCTGCGACTCTGGGCAATAGCTTGCTTAATCTCCACTACGGCCCCTCGCGGCGGGATGCCTGGCTTTCACCTTGTGGATACCCTGCCGGGGTATCTCACAGGGGAATACCAGGACGGGTTCCCTAAGCAAGCGCCTTGAGACCTTCGGGTGATTCGTGCGCTATATAAATCGAAATACATATACATATATACATATATTTTGGTGAAGTGATGTGAAGAGCTGGTCGGTGGTGATTTTGTTCCAATTTCTTCGAGGAATAGGTTGTGGGGGGTTGTGGGTCGTGGTCTTTTTGTAGTTGAAGTGAACGCAGCTGTGGTCCGTCCAATGGAGAGCTGTGGTGTGATCGAAGGAGATGTGCTTGCTGGTGGTGAAGATAGGGTCGAGCGTGTGTCCGGCTAAGTGGGTAGGGGTGTCAACAAGTTGTTTGAGTCCGAGATTGGCCAGGTTGTCCAGAAGGGTGGTGGTGTTGCTGTCGTTTTTCTTTTCCAGGTGGAAGTTGAGGTCTCCCAGTAGAATGTAGTCCTCGGAGGGGAGGGCGTGTGGGCTGATGAAGTCAGTGATGTCTTGGCTGAATTGTGTGCGGGGTCCTGATGGTCTGTAGATGAGGGTGCCTCTGAGTGTGGTCTTGGGGTCGGTGTGGATCTGGAAGTGAAGGTGTTCGGCGGTAGTGAGGTTATCGTCAGAACTGGTTGTGATGCGGATGGTGTTCTTATGGACGATTGCGATGCCTCCTCCTTTTTGGTTGGTGCGATCTTTTCGGATGATCTTGTAGGCGTCCGGGATGGCTATGGCGCTGATGAGGCGTTCATCCAGGTTTCTGTAAGGAAGGCGACGTCCGGCGATGTTGTGACGAGTAGGTTCCAGAGTTCAATGGAGTGTCTGTGGATCGAGCGGGTGTTGAGCAGGATGCACTTGAGGTGGTTAGTGTCGGAGTTCTGTTTGGAGTTTGTGGATTTGGTGGGGGTCTTGATGCAGTCAAACTTGCAGGAGTGGCAGGTGAAAGGTCCATGGGTGTGTCCTGGGGCAGCTTGGTAGCATTGTGGTGTGAGGCCGGGGTTAAGGGCTGAGAGGGTTGCGGCGTCGTATGTTAATTGGGTTGGATGGGTTTTTCGGGGGCCAGGGGGTCTGGCGCTGGGCGCGGTCCAGGCGCGGACGGGCGTAGACGGGCTTATGTTGGGCGCGCCTTTGGCGCGCATAGGGCACGCCTGCTGCGCGTGAACGCTGTGCGCAAATGCATCTGTCATAAGAGGATGGTGGAGGGGGGCAGAGCGAGGGAGGGGCAGCTGGGAGGCGGGAGCGGGGTGGAGAGCCGGGCTGGGAAGGCACAATAACAACAACAAAATGGCAGCAAGCCAAAAAGCGAAGCAGGACGAGTTTGGGGCAGAGCCTCAGCAAACGCGAACAAATGGGCAAGCAGTACTGGCACAATCAGGCACCAACAGCGCAATCAGGCAAGCGAGCAGCACACAATGCAAAATATATTAAATATCAATCTACTAGTCCAGCGCCACGAAAACTCTACAGTCAGTCACAGATAGATAGGCGGTCTGGCAGTATAGCGCTACGATGGTAGTTTAGGCAGGCACAAATACTTCAGCGGTCTGGCAATGTAGCGCTACGATACCACAGGTAGGAGCAGGGAGCAGCGTGGGGAGCGACCACTTCTGAAGCGCTCAGGACGGTCACAGCGTTTGTTATCGAGGGAAGAGCCTAACCTTTCTGTGGGAGGGAGGGGCAGCTGGGAGGCGGGAGCGGGGTGGAGAGCCGGGCTCGGAAGGCACAATAACAACAACAAAATGGCAGCAAGCCAAAAAGCGAAGCAGGATGAGTTTGGGGCACAGCCTCAGCAAACGCGAACAAATGGGCAAGCAGTACTGGCACAATCAGGCACCAACAGCGCAATCAGGCAAGCGAGCAGCACACAATGCAAAATAAATTAAATATCAATCTACTAGTCCAGCGCCACGAAAACTCTGCAGTCAGTCACAGATAGATAGGCGGTCTGGCAGTATAGCGCTACTGATCCTGCGGGCTATAGGAAATATGTCATAAGCTACACTACCCTACTCCACAGTATATTCTATCACTCAATAATTATTCATAAGGCCCATAAATCTAACATGACATATTTTGACCAACTGGACCATGTGACCTTATTAACCTATTCACAATTTATAATCATTTATATACAACCGCGGTAAATAAAATCATTACACTTTACAAACCCTACAAATTAATTAAGCCACTGTGGCGATATGATCTAGCAAATGGTAACCTAAACTTATGAAATGACAAGACCAGCTTGTTTCCAAAGTAAGATTTTATTAGCTACTTATTTGGAAATTGTATTAGAAATTTTATTAAAGCAATTTTATTTGAATCATTGCAAATGGTTATGACAATTTTATTATGAATTAAAATATTATTGTAAATTGGAAATTATCAATTTGGCATTTTCAAAACCTAAGTTCTTAACTAATGCTAACTAAAAAGAAGAATTAAAGAATAAAGTCTTGATGGATCTTACGTGCTCCAAGAGAAGTCCAACAGCACAACGCCCTCATCAAAAGGTCTGCAAGGAGAAGCATAACTCTTCCACGGGGCAAGAGTTTTTATACCTTTCTATGCTAAGCTAATCTAAGAAAAAGCATATTTCTCTGTTGAAATCGGAGTCCCATTAGTCAAAAAGTGACAGGCGACGTGTCACCTCATTTTTTTAGAATCACAGTTCCGTCACGTTCTTAGAGACCATTGTCTATAGATTTCGAACAACGCAGCTTCCTCCAGTTGCAACATTTGATACAGGGAAAAGTTTTTGGCTTCCTCAGATACGTAGCTGTTTCAGACCCTCTTGCCGGTTCCTGGCCTTGGCCTTGCTCGACTAAAGGTTTGTCAGCTCAGCACGACAAATTTGTTTCAGGCCGGAGGAAATCGCTGCCAACATGGACTCTCTCTGGTTCCAAGCAGATTTTAGTAAACGTGAATATTCACTAGGCCCAAAGCCTTTTTCATAACTATCATATAAACAAACACAAAAGAATAATTAATGCGAGTAATATAATTAGTTCTGTTGCCACCCTCCATTGCTAATGATTAATCCATTAGTCTAAATTACCTAGCTGAAATGCACAAATAAAGCAGCATTTTATATGTACCATTCTTCATTTAATTCAGCAGGGTTCTTTATGCACCTGTAAGAATAGTATGACACTACATAGACAGGGAAGCAAAATAAGCACATGCCATTTATTCTAAACAGCTGCAGTTAATTTTTGACATGACAATAGACACGATTAATTTGTTATTTTTCACAAACAAGGAAATGTAACATAATGCACGATTATGAGCACACATGTTAGTTTCCCGCGTTTTCAGTGTAGATGTAACTTCAAACTAAGTTGAATTAATACACACACAGCACAAAACGTTAGTAAAATTATTTCTTATTATGGAAGTGTGAATTTACGAGTTGAAATAAAAAATATTTCCAAATCTCGCTCCATCAACTCCCTCATCTGGTGATTACCAAATCACCACACCACACCCAAAATTTAGCAAAATTTTATCCTAAACGAAAATGGTTCAATTTCACTATGTTAGTATTTCTAAAGACTTGTTTCAGCAAAATCCTTGCAACTGTCATATTGAGCTCTGCGTAACTCCTCAAGCTCTACCTCCCTCTCCTGCTCCTTTTTGATCTTGTAAATTCTCTTCTTTTCCCTCATGTGCTTCTTTCTCTTATGTAACATGCAACTGATTTTTGTCAAAACTATCACAAATATTATTACAAATAAAGGTGTTAGAATCTTGCCAAGAACTGAACCACCAATTTCTTGATACCAGGTTTTAATAGCTTGGAATCTTTTTGAAAGACGTTCTGAAAAATCTTCCTCTTCTAAAGGGACTATTTCTGAGTGCATCTCTGTGATGTTTCTAATGTACATTTCAATATTCTTACTCTCGTCAGGAATGTAAGTACAGCAATGCTGCACATGTAAATGCCACAAACTCCTCCCTCTTTTGCTAGGAGTATGTCCAGGGCAAGGCGATTTTGCATCACCATCGATCTAACCGCAATGACCTCCACATCCACTAACTGGAAACCACCCGCTGTGTCAGTGGACAATCTGTCAACAATTGTAGACAATTTTCTGATTCTTCCTGCATTCAGGGTTATACCTACTAAAGGTATCACTGCTTCAAAGATGCCTCCCAAAATTTCTGAGAAACTTTCTCTTTTAAACCTGTTTGTATGACTACTGATTTCAAATGAACCTTCTGTATTTCTATTAACGTGAAAAATCTTTGGAAAAACAAGTCCAACAAAACATGTCCCATACCAATGGTCCGGAAGATTATAATAAGCTTTATCTCCACAGACAAAATAGATCCCAGGAAAAATTGGATCTCTCCCACCTTTAAATCCCCAACCCCCCATGATTTGATAAGTGTCCTCACAATTGCTAGCTCCCACAAAGTAATTATAAAAAACGGTATTATCGCTCCTTATGCAAAGCTTACCACTAATTGGTTTGTCTATGTGAATTGCAACATTATCAAAAGATTTGCCATTAAGTTTCTCATCCTCCTTTTGCCAGAACTTCGATTTGGTCTGTTTGACCATCTCGTTTCTTTTATAAATCGCCCTTCTCTCCTCAACAAGATTCAGGAATGTCTTTTCCTCAGCTCTCAATTTGCAAGTTAAGTTATTTCTATATGCGTATTCATAAGTAAGCTCATTAGTTACTAAAAATAATTCCCTCATCTGTTTAGCTTTCTTATGTTTATTTAAAGCATGTTCTATTTTCAAGTTAGCAAAAATGTCATCATAATTTGAATAATAGTACTCTAAGCGACCAGTTTGGTAAAATAAACTAGCTATTACACTGCAGGTTATACCATAAGTAAGAGGAAGCATATTGTATGTCACTCCCTCAGAGACAGAAGCAGGCAATTTTACACAGATATAGCAATCTTTGACACTCATGACTTTAACATATTCTTCTAAAAGCCTCGAAAATGTATTGCTTGAAAAATCACCAACAGACCTATCCTGATGAATATCTGGTCTGTGATCAATAATCTTGTTAGCTTTGTGTGTTGCACTATGTTTGTCTTGACTAACTGAAGCTTTGCTTGTCATATTGACCTTGTATTTCTCCTTATCGATTCCGAAAGGAAAAATGACAGCTAAAACTAACCAGAGCAAAATCAGTATGAGCACACACACCAGAGTCATCTTGCAGCATTTCTTGAAAATGGAACATTTTGAAGTACCACGCGTCATAACAAAAGGCATTATTTTATTTTTTTTAGAAGCCTTATTTGCAAAAAGAAAAAACAAAATTTTCAAATACCTATATTTTAAAACACCCCCCTTTAAAATATATATATATATATATATTTTTAAACCCTCTAACAATCTGTCTTCGACCTTTTGTCACAAGTTATTTTCCAACTAAATACAATTTCTTCGACCTTGTGTCACCTAACACAATTTCTTCAGCCTTGTGCCAAGATCAGAAACTTAAACTTAATCCTAACTTCTAACAGGTTAGTACTTTAATCATTGTCACTATTGTCCTCAATTTCTTCCTGACTGCTACTGTTTATCACTATTACAGGTGGAATTATTATATACGCCCACTCAGGAGATTTGTACTTATGATTCGGTCTCAAAACTCTCTTTGTTCTTCTAGAAACTACTTCTATTTTCTTTCCTTTTTCTGCTTTCTTTTCAGGATCCTCCTGACTTGTGATTTCATTCACCTGCTCTTTCGATCTCTTTACTAATCTGACTTTCAATCCTCCGTTTTCAGTTGGCCAGGTCTCTCCTTTTCTCAAAATTTTTCTTTTTGGTTCAGTCACGTTAGATTCTGTTTTCCACGATCTTTTCTTCACTCTTTCCCTCTGACATTCTTCATCACTCTCTCCAGAGTCACTGTCAGAAATTTCAATTCTAATCTCAGGATCTTTTCTAATCGGCAATTTTACTCCGTTAGGAACACCATTTTCTCTTCCATCACTGGTACTCGGTAATTCGTCTTCTTCCACTTCTTCAATCACCTTTAACTTCCCAGTTCCGGATTTCTTGTTCCTGCTTTCAGAGCTTGTTTTCTGCCTTTCGATACTCTCCTGGACTTTCTTCTGAACTTGGTCAGATTTTTCTGTAATTTCTTTCTTCTTTTATCCTTTTCACATTCTTATATCTCTTCTATTTCCTTGTCTGATTCTTCTGCTGATTCTTTATCTAGCAGATTATTTTCATCTTCACAATCTATTTCAATAATTTTTAAGTCTTTTCCAATCAAATTTCCATTCACAGATGATTTTTCCAGATGTCGACTTCTCTGTCGATCTTCAGAATCTAGATTTCTTTCAGTTTCTTCTTCAGAATCTGAATCATCCGTTGTCTCGCTTTCTTCATCAGAGTTTTCAGGTGTTGGTATCGGAATAGTGTGACTGGGATGGATCCACCTTTTTAATCCTCTACACTTTACTGCATTCGTTGTTACGAGAATCACCTGCCTTGGTTTCTGCCACCTTGGGACCAAGCAGTTTCTTCTTCGATGAACTTTTGTTCTGACCCAATCTCCAGGTCTCAGATCATGTGTCTGCACTTTATCTTTTGATTGTACTTCAGTTCCCACCTGATTAGACACAGAAGTCACTACGTCAGTCAATCTCTTGCAGTATTCTAAAATTGCACTGTCATTAATGCTTAACAGTTTTCCTACTGGTACAAAAGCTTGTCTCATGACTCTGCCCATAATAAATTCATGAGGACTTAGACCTGTCTTTTTATCTGGTGTACTTCTCATGGTCATTAGAACAAATGGAAGAGCATCTGTCCACTTTATACCAGTATCAAGACACATTTTTCCAATTCTATTTTTAATTGTTCCATTAATCTGCTCAACTACTCCAGATGCCTCTGGTCTGTATGCACAATGTATTTTTTGCTCAATGTGTAATGCTTCACAGATCACCTTCATCAGTTTGTTATCAAAATGTCGCCCTCCATCACTCTCAATAGTGACAGGGAAATCATACCTAGGGATAATTTCACGTAGAAGCAACTTTGCCACTGTAATTGAATCACTGTGACGTGTGGGAAATGCTTCTACCCACCTTGAAAACAAACACACAATCACCAAAACATATTTCAAACAGTTGTGTCTCGGCATCTCAATGAAATCCATTTGTAGTCTGGTGAAAGGACCACCCTCCCGACCTATGATTCCTGTTCCCACAACTGATTTCCTGTTTGGGTTCATTTGTTGACAAGTCAAACACCTTTGGCATAGAGACTCTGCAATTGTTCTAAACTTGGTATTAAACCATGTCTCTTTGAAAAGCCTAATCATAGAATCTCTTCCAATATGACCAGGGCCATGATACAATCTGGCCATGTCAGCAATCATGCAATTTGGTAAAACTACTCTACCATCTTTATAAGTCCAAACTCCGTCCTCATCTCGCTGTCTACATTCTGCCTCTAACCATTTGTTTTTCTCCTCATCATCAGCTTCATTTTGCAAATCCCTGATTTCCTGCCATGTCTCAACAACAGATGTTAGCATTAGTGAATTTGAACCAAAATCTTTATTTTTCTCCCGATTAAGTGCATAATTATTCCTTGCGCAATACTTTGCGATTTCATCTGCATAAGCATTGCCTCTGGTGATAAAGTCTTCACCTTTTCTATGTGCTGCACATTTTACTACAGCAATTTCTTTTGGCAATTGTATGCCATCAATTAATCTTTTGATAAATTCTGCATTTCTGATTGGTGAACCTGCTGATGTCATGTAGCCTCTCTGAGACCAGAGTTGTCCATAATCATGCACAACTCCATACCCATACTGACTATACGTAATTATGGTCATTTTTAAATCCTTTGCCAATTCACATGCACGAATTAAAGCAATCAATTCAGCCACCTGTGCTGAACGAATTCCTTCAAGACATGAGGCTTCTTCAACATCTGCTACTGTGCAGACTGAGTCTGAGGCTGCTCTTAAAGCACCTCCTTCTGATCTTAGACAGGAGCCATCTACAAAGTAGACAAAATCTGACTCAGGTAATGGTACATCTTTAATATCCTGTCTTGGCTTGGTACAGTATTCCATGACATCCAAGCACTCATGCTCCACATCATTTTCGTCAATAATTTCAGTGTCAGGTAACAGTGTGGAAGGATTTAAATTCAGACACCTTGCTATTGATACATTATCTGATCCCAGAATGATTTTCTCGTACTTCGTCAACCTGTTGCTTGTAAGGTGTTGCGTTTTACTCCTTGTAAGGAGAATTTCAACTGAATGGGGAACATAGACTTTTACAGGAAATCCCATTATGATTCCTTCACTCTGTTCTAAGCTAACACTTGTTGCTGCAACTGCTTTTAAGCAACCTGGTAAGGCCTTTGCAACTGGATCAAGAACTGCTGAGAAATAAGCAATGGGCTTTCTCATGTTTCCATGTCTCTGAATTAACACAGACAAGGCACATCCCTCTCTTTCACTGCAATACAGTTCAAAACCTTTTTCATAATCTGGCATGCCCAGAGCTGGGGCTTCACACAGACTTCTTTTTAGTTTTTCAAAAGCTTCCAACTCAGATTCAGTAAGGACAATTGGATCTTTTACATCTGATTTTGTCAATCTTTGCAGTGGTTTCGCAATTACTGAAAATCCACTGATCCATTGACGACAGTAACCAACCATTCCCAGAAACATTCTGACCTGTCTCTGTGTTTTTGGTGGAAGCATTCCTTGAATCATTTTGATTCTCTCAATTGTCACTTGTCTCATTCCTTTTGCAATTCTATGACCAAGGTATTTTACTTCCTGTTTACAAAACTGTAATTTTGCAGGAGACACTTTATGTCCCTCATCTGCCAGATGATTCAAAAGAGTTATTGTATCTGTTACACAATTTTCTCTTGTTTTTGCTGCAACCAACAGATCATCAATGTACTGGACTAATGTCGATCTGCCAGGTAGATTCAAGTTTTCTAAAGATTTCTTTAACAGTTCATTAAATATAGAAGGACTCTCTGTATACCCTTGAGGGATTCTGCACCATGCAAGGGTCCTACTCTGGAACCGGAAAGCAAAGATTTCCTGGCTCTCTGGGTGCAATGGAACAGTAAAGAACGCATTGCAAAGATAAATGACAGTATACCATTCTGCATCATGTGGAATTTGGTAAAGAATGACTGCTGGGCTTGGAACCACTGGGCAACAAGAAACAACAATTTGGTTAATCTTTCTCAAATCCTGAACAATCCTATATGTTCCGTTTGCCTTTTTTATCCCCATAATCGGTGAGTTACAAGGACTACTCACAATTTCTTTTAAGATACCTTGCTTAATGAATTTCTTAATTACAGGAATAACACCCTCAATTGTCTCTGCTTTCATTTTATATTGAGGAATGTTTGGAAATTCTATTCCCTGCTTCTCTATAATTTTGATTGGATCGACATGTTTCATTAGACCCATTTCATTTCCAGTCAAATTCCAAATTTCATTTTTGACTGTCTTTTTCAGTTCCTCTGGCAAATTTTCTTTATCAAAGGAAGGAAACAATTTTGTTTCTTCTGCCTCAACCATTAACATAGTCATTCGATACAACCCATCTTCCTCCATGGTTTGTAATTCAATTCCATCAGGTGAGCAATATACTCTGCAATTCATTTTGCATAATATATCTCTCCCTAGTAAATTTACTGGACTGCTGTTACAAACTACAAATCTGTGTTTGTCTTTAAAACTGCCGATTTCCACATTCACAGGCTCTGTAAGGTCTGTTTTCATCTGTTGATTACTTACTCCGACTACTTGGATGGTATCCCCAGAGAGAGGTAGGTTTTCAATTTCCACTGATCTAACAGTAGAACGGGTAGCACCAGTGTCCACAAGAAAAGTGATTTCTATATCATTCACTTTCCCATTTACAAATGGACCAGACTGATCAACCTCAAGAGTGGCTCCAATTACACACTCTTCCCCCTCTCTCGGGCACCATCAGAAACAGTCATCAGAATTACTTCCTTGCTTTCCTGTTAACAAAAATTGTCCTATTTCATTTTGCAAATTTTGCCTTTGAGCTCTTATTACCTGTTCATATCTGGATTGTATTTCTGACCTTCCCCACAATTAGGAAATGGAGGTAGTGGTATCTGATTTTGCTGTTGTGTTAATTGCTGCTGTAGCTGTCGCTGAAGACTCAGGTCATTTAACTGACGCTGTAGCTGTAGCTGTTGCTGCAGATCAACGTCATTCTGCATCTGTGGGTTTAATGATGTATTTTTAAAATTCCGGGGTGGATTTTTACACTCGTTCTTCCAATGGCCTATCTCGCCGCAATTAAAACAAGGTAATTTTTGTTTTAACTCTTCAATTTGAGGATTAAACTTTGGCTTAAAATTATTAAATGTATTTTTAAATTTTCCCTGACCCTGATTTTGGTTCAGCGCAAAATTTCCATTTTTATTGTCAAGGTTTGTAATCTGTTGCTCAGCTACCTTCACCTGTGCCCACATAGCCTTTTCTTTTAGATTGCTTTTCTTAGCCTCCAACTCATCACTACAGTATTTTGCCTTCCTCAAAATATCATCAACTGAATTTGATTGCCATCCGACAATATTATTCCTGATCATTTCTCCAATTTCTGGTCTAAGACCATAAACGAATCTGTAAATGAAGTGGCTCATGTCCTTTTCATCTAATTTTTCATAGCCACTGTATTGCTTAAAGACCAGTAATAACCTTTCATAAAATGAATGAACTGGTTCTTTAGGTTCCTGGTTTGTCCTTTCTATTTTAACCCAATCAATTTCCTTTGGGGCAATTGTTTGTTTTAACCAGTAAATCACTTTTTCATAGAATTCTATGACTTCTGGTGCTGGAGCACCTGTTTCTTTAATTCGATCAGGTTCAGCTTTTGGCCAACTCACAGCAATTTTACATTCTGTCCAAAGATCTGATGGGACGACAATGTCGAAAAATCCATCCAGATCAATCCACAGAACTTTTGAAACTTTAATAAACCTGTCTACCTGTCGGTACCATTCTACAGGCTTTTCTCTCAGACGAGGAAAGTCATTAGTAAAAAGTAAAATGTCTTGTCTTGACCATGGGACATGTACGTACCCTCCACCTGCAATTTCCCTCATTGGAAACTGTTTAGACAGTTGATCCAACTTATCCAACCTTTCATCTTCCCTCTTTTTTGTCCATGTCACTCTCCATTTACTCATGTCACCCAATTTCTTGATGTAAACAATTAATTCTTTTATGTGAGTAATTCTCCCTCCAGTACTAAAGTTCCCAATGTCCTTCACTGTAAAGTCTAATCTGTAGTGCTTTCCCAGGTTTTTCTGTTTGCTCAAATCGATTTCTAATTCTGCTGCCAGTTCTTCCAATTGTTCGTATTTATTCTTTGTTTTCCATTGAATACTTTTACTGATAAACAGGAGTTCATCATCTCGATAGAATTTTAAACTATCAGGACCAATTGTGCCAATTATTAAATCTTCCAAGTCTGCTTTTAATTTTGCAACATCAAGTTTTGGATTTGATTCTCTTTTCTCAGGAGTCTCAGCATCTGACTCTGCACTCATTGGTGTCTGGTTAAAAGAACCTTGATTAAAAGTCAAGTCAGGCATTCTTGATTTTTCACGATTAAATTCAGACAAATCTGAATAAAATTTTTCAGCTGGCTGTTTAATTTCCTTCTGATCGAAAACAGGTTGAACAGGACCAATTGTTATTGGAACTGTCACTACATCCATGTTTTTAGATATCTGCCTAATTAATTCTTCTTTTGATCGTAAGTATTCTGAATTTTTTGCAACTTCTTCATTCCTGTCAGTTCTCATTAGATTTCTAGGGGCTTCCCTTTCCATTGGAAAACTTCTGTTTTATATATAAGCACTAGAATTAGTTCTTGGAGTTTCAAAAGATTCAGAATTATTTGGGTATAATTTTGGCGTGTCTTTAAAAGAGGTGCACTTGGAGTGGTTTCAGTAGAAATCATCGGAGTGGACCAGGAACGAGGCTGTCTTAATGGGGCATTCTTATTATTTGTAGTGTAAATTTCTTCTAGAACTGCGTCTTCAGATTCGCTTTCTACAACAGTGTTATTTTTCTTTTCAGTTCTATTTTCTCCTGGAGACCCTAAAACCATTTCCCTAATTAAATAGAGACCATCGCACATATCTCCCTGTCTCCACATACGCATTCTATCCTCATGCGTTTCCCGTCTGTAACTCGGTATTTTTGGAGGTCTTTTTATCCCACTTGCTTCTTTCTGAAGCTGAAACATCTCATCCTCCTATTCAACTAAGGCTTCAAATTGAGGTGGTCTAGGCTTCGGTACAAGAGCCGACATCTTTTCTCTTAAATTTCTTAAAATTTTTATGTTAAAAGAACCATCATCCGGCCAAACCAATACTCCGTCATCTTTTGTGTAATGTTTCCAAACATCAAACCATAGAACAGTATGATAACCATATTCACCTTCCATATATGCTGCAGGTGTCTTGTACTTATGAAGTAATTTACCACCTCGCGTTTTTATTTTCTTGTCAGGTGAAATAAAAATTTTTAATTTTTGAAGCATCGAAGTCTTTTTCTCAACATGTTTATAATAATAAGTCATTTTTAAATCAAATCCGTTTAATCAGAAATGATCGTAAAAGTTTCCTGGTTATTCCGTAACAATAGCCAATCCGTGCGCGAAACACACCAACAAGCCAATCAGGCTTGAGTTACGTCCCTATCTTGCTCGACCAGTAGAAACAGAGCTTCCCACAAAAGCCAATCAGTGTTCAGCTCGATGAAGTCACGTGAGCCAATCAGAGTACAGCTTGTGACGTATAATACCCAATCATTGCGCGGACCGTGTGACGTACACAGTCGCTGCGGTTTCTCGCGTCTCACTCTTAGTGCTCACCCCTCCTTCACAAAAACTTTTCACAGCGCCATTTTAAAGACGCTTTTCTCAATGTAATTTGATTAACAACAACAAAGAGAACAAATCATTTGTCTGTTTCTCTAAATAAAAGATAGTTTTTACAGACATACAAGAAATTCTTTGCGTGGAATAGACGACGCTATTCTCACAGAATATACATTCACCGATAAAGTAAACTTTACTCTACCCTTCAAACAAGTAATAGCGAACTTGTTTCCCTCTGAATGCACATTAAGTAGCAATTCAAAGTTTGACTCGAACGAAATTACAAAACCATTTACACACTTTCAAACGGAAAGTATCCCTAACCATACACACATGAAATCTTGACGGGACTCTAACCCACCATAGATAACTTGAATCGTTAGTAAAATAATCGACGTTACTTTACCCTTCACTTAAGCTCGAATATATTCTATTACTTTTCCCACTAAGAGTTTTAGAACGGGCACATTGTCCCTATACTCAAAGCTTCGATTTTATAGATAATCCTCACTATGCATACATTCTATCTAATACACCGATATCCCTAACACGTGCTGCACGACGACAACACTTGTGATACACGACGATACCACAACTCTGAAACAGATCAAATGCACCGTGTGACTTCACTCTTGTCACACTACTCTGTACCGGTACAACTAGGATTTTTCACACTGCAGGAAAAATACCTTTCGACTACACATAACGCAAATGAACGAACTCAACATATGTTAATAATCGATCCTATGCAACTATCATGTATAGCATGTTGGTTACCATAGCAACCATCAAATCTGCTACCAGGAAATTGATCCAGCGGGCTATAGGAAATATGTCATAAGCTACACTACCCTACTCCACAGTATATTCTATCACTCACTAATTATTCATAAGGCCCATAAATCTAACATGACATCTTCTGTCCCTCTGGGCAGGTCACCCCCACGCACCTCGCACACTCCTCGTGAGTGCGACCAGGCTGCCCCTTGTTCCCGCCTACTGCCGCCGACGCTGCCCGCAGCTGTGACCCTGTGACACCGCTGATTGCTGCCCCTGACCCACCTGCGCCGCGTTGTAATTGCATTTACTTTTGTTTCCCCATTGTGTTCTCCGCTCTGTGCTCCGTATAACGCTGCTCCTCTGTGACCCCTTTTGTTGTATCCCCTGGTGTATTTGCAGGCCCCTGTTTATTTTTGTATCCCCGTTCTGTTAGTTTTGCACCCCTGTGTTTTTGGCACCCCCGGCCCCTGCCGCGCTTCCCGCCACCTCCCCGCTCCCCGCCCCTCCTCTGCAGCCCTTCCCATTCACCCTTCCCGAGCCCCGCTCCCCGCCTCCCAGCTGCCCCTCCCTCGCTCCGCCCCCCCACTCTCCACTTATGGCAGAGTGGCCCACGCGCAGCGTGCACAAGCAGCGGGCGCGCCCTAAGCGCGCCGAAGGTGCGCCAAAGGTAAGCCCGTCTGCGCCCGTCCGCGCCTGGACCGCGCCCAGTGCCAGGACCCCTGACCCCCACCGACGAAAGCCGACCCGACGGACCTACGACGCCGCCGAACTCAACGCACTCAACACCGGCCGAACCCCGGGTTGCTACCGAGCCACACCGAGACGCACCCACGGACCCTTCAGCTGCCACTCCTGCAAGTTCACCTGCAACCGGACCCACGCCACACCAGCACCCACCAAGCCGAACACCAACAGCACCCACATGAAGTGCATCCTGCTCAACACCCGCTCCGTCCACAGACACGCCGTCGAGCTCTGGAACCTGCTCGACACCACAGCCCCAGACGTCGCCTTCCTCACGGAAACCTGGATGAACGCCTCCTCAGCGCCCGACATCGCCATCGCCATTCCAGACGGCTACAAGATCATCCGGAGGGACCGCGTCAACCAGACAGGAGGAGGCATCGCCATCATCCACAGGAACACCATCCGCATCACGACCAACGCTGACGGCACCCTCGCACCCGCCGAACACCTGCACTTCCAGATCCACATCAACCCCAAGACCACCCTCAGAGGCACCCTCATCTACAGACCCCCGGGACCACGCACACAATTCAGCGAGGACATCGCCGACTTCATCAGCCCGCACGCCCTCCTCTCCGCTGACTACATCCTCCTCGGGGACCTCAACTTCCACCTGGAGAACAGCAACGACCGCAACACCACCACCCTGCTGGACAACCTCGCCAACCTCGGACTCAAGCAACTGGTGACCTCCCCCACCCACTACGCCGGACACACACTCGACCCGATCCTCTCCTCCAGCAAGGACATCGCCTTCAGCCACGCCACGGGACTCCACCGGACGGACCACAGCTGCGTCCACTTCAGCTTCAGAAGGACCACGCTCCACCATCACCAGCAACAGGTTCCCCGCAGAAGCTGGAACAAGATCACTGAAGACCAGCTCGCTACTTCCCTGAGCAAGAACCCTCCCACCAGCACAACGAACCCCAGCCAAGCGGCCACCAACCTCACGAAATGGATCAGCGACTGCGCAGACGACCTCGCCCCTCTGAAGACCCCACCGAGCAGACCCGGCAGCAAGAAAGCCCCATGGTTTAACGACGAACTCAAGAGCTCCAAGAAGAACTGCAGAGCACTCGAGAAAACCTGGCGCAGAGACCCGACACCGGACAACATGACTGCCCTCAAGCTCGCCACCCGAAAACACCACCAACTGATCCACGCCACCAAGAAAACCGCATTCAAGGAACGACTGGACAACAACGCACACAACAGCAAGGAACTCTTCAACATCGTGAAAGAGCTCTCCAACCCCAACGCCGGAAACAACGACATCACCCCTTCGCAAGACCTCTGCAACTCCCTCGCCTCCTACTTCCACAACAAGATTGCGGACATCCACAACAGCTTCAGCACTCAACCGACGCACGCCACGACCGAACCACCGCCCCCCACCACCACCCTCCGCGCCTGGACCCCGATCAGCACCGAAGACACCATCTGCACGATGAACTCCATCCACTCCGGATCTCCGACAGACCCCTGTCCTCACCACGTCTGCAACAAGGCCGACCCTGTCATCGCACCCCACCTGCGGGACATCATCAACACCTCCTTCGACACCGCTACCTTCCCGGAGAGCTGGAAGCACGCCGAACTCAGCGCTCTACTCAAGAAACCATCAGCCGACCCCATCGACCTCAAGAACTACTGCCCCATCTCGCTGCTCCCGTTTCCGGCTAAAGTCATCGAGAAGACCGTCAACAAGCAACTGGCCGCCTTCCTCGAGACGAACGGTTCCCTCGACCTCTCGCAGTCTGGCTTCCTGCCAACCACAGCACCGAGACCGCCCTGATCGCAGCTACCGATGACATCCGAGCACTGCTCGACAACGGAGAAACGGCGGCCCTCATCCTCCTGGACCTCTCCGCGGCCTTCGACACTATCTGCCACCGTACCCTAGTACAGCGCCTCAGCAACGTCGGAATCCAGGAGAAGGAACTGGAGTGGATCATCTCCTTCCTCGCCGGAAGGACACAGAGAGTCCGTCTCCCCCCGTTCAGATCGGAGGCCACCGAAGTCATCTGTGGCGTTCCGCAAGGCTCCTCGCTCAGCCCAACACTCTCGCAGCCATCGCACGCCAGCACAACCTCAACATCATCTCCTACGCCGACGACACCCAGCTGATCCTCTCCCTCACCAACGACCCCACCACCGCCAGAGCCAACCTGCACGAAGGGATGACAGACGTAGCCAAATGGATGTCGAACAGCCGCCTGAAACTGAACTCGGACAAGACAGAAGTCCTCATCCTAGGATCCTCACCCTCCGCCTGGGACGACTCCTGGTGGCCTCCCGCCCTGGGCAGCGCACCCAAACCAACAGACCATGCACGCAACCTGGGCTTCATCCTGGACTCCTCCCTCTCCATGACCAGACAAGTCAACGCCGTCTCCTCGTCGTGCTTCAACATCCTGCGCATGCTACGCAAGATCTTCCGATGGATCCCCTCCGAGACCAGGAAGACGGTCACCCAGGCCCTCGTCACCAGCCGTCTGGACTACGGCAACTCCCTCTACGCCGGAATCACCGCCAAACTCCAGAAGAGACTCCAGCAGATCCAGAACACCTCAGCACGACTCATCCTGGACGTCCCCCGCCGCAGCCACATCTCCGGACACCTGAGAGACCTGCACTGGCTCCCGGTCAACAAGAGAATCACCTTCCGGCTCCTCACCCACGCACACAAAGCCCTACACAACCAAGGCCCAGGATACCTCAACAGCCGCCTCAACTTCTACGCTCCCAAAAGCCAGCTTCGATCGACCAACCACGCCCTCGCCGCCGTCCCCCGCATCCGAAGAGCCACCACAGGAGGAAGGTCCTTCTCCTACCTGGCCGCGAAGACTTGGAACTCCCATCCGACCCGCCTCCGCCTGACCCAAGACCACCTCGCCTTCAGGAAGCAGCTCAAGACCTGGCTGTTCGAGCAGTAGCGGACCCCCTCCCCACAGCGCCTTGAGACCCTCCGGGTGAGTAGTGCGCTATATAAATGCTTTGATTGATTGATTGATTGATTGACCATGTGACCTAATTAACCTATTCACAATTTATAATCATTTATATACATCCGCGGTAAATAAAATCATTACACTTTACAAACCCTACAAACTAATTAAGGCACTGTGGCGATATGATCTAGCAAATGGTAACCTAAACTTATGAAATGACAAGACCAGCTTGTTTCCAAAGTAAGATTTTATTAGCTACTCATTTGGAAATTGTATTAAAGCAATTTTATTTGAATCATTGCAAATGGTTATGACAATTTTATTATGAATTAAAATATTATTGTAAATTGGAAATTATCAATTTAGCATTTTCAAAACCTAAGTTCTTAACTAATGCTAACTAAAAAGAAGAATTAAAGAATAAAGTCTTTGAAGGCTCTTACGTGCTCCAAGAGAAGTCGAACAGCACAACGCCCTCATCAAAAGGTCTGCAAGGAGAAGCATAACTCTTCCACGGGGCAAGAGTTTTTATACCTTTCTACGCTAAGCTAATCTAAGAAAAAGCATATTTCTCTGTTGAAATCAGAGTCCCATTGGTCAAAAAGTGACAGGCGACGTGTCACCTCATTTTTTTAGAATCATAGTTCCGTCACGTTCTTAGAGACCATTGTCTATATTTTTCGAACAACGCAGCTTCCTCCAGTTGCAACATTTGATACAGGGAAAAGTTTTTGGCTTCCTCAGATACGTAGCTGTTTCAGACCCTCTTGCCGGTTCCTGGCCTTGGCCTTGCTCGACTAAAGGTTTGTCAGCTCAGCACGACAAATTTGTTTCAGGCCGGAGGAAATCGCTGCCAACATGGACTCTCTCTGGTTCCAAGCAGATTTTAGTAAACGTGAATATTCACTAGGCCCAAAGCCTTTTTCATAACTATCATATAAACAAACATAAAAGAATAATTAATGCGAGTAATATAATTCGTTCTGTTGCCACCCTCCATTGCTAATGATTAATCCATTAGTCTAAATTACCTAGCTGAAATGCACAAATAAAGCAGCATTTTATATCTACCATTCTTCATTTAATTCAGCAGGGTTCTTTATGCACCTGTAAGAATAGTATGACACTACATAGACAGGGAAGCAAAATAAGCACATGCCATTTATTCTAAACAGCTGCAGTTAATTTTTGACATGACAATAGACACGATTAATTTGTTATTTTTCAGAAACAAGGAAATGTAACATAATGCACGATTATGAGCACACATGTTAGTTTCCCGCGTTTTCAGTGTAGATGTAACTTTAAACTAAGTTGAATTAATACACACACAGCACAAAACGTTAGTAAAATTATTTCTTATTATGGAAGTGTGACTTTACGAGTTGAAATAAAAAATATTTCCAAATCTCGCTCCATCACTACAATGGTAGTTTAGGCAGGCACAAATACTTCAGCGGTCTGGCAATGTAGCGCTACGATACCACAGGTAGGAGCAGGGAGCAGCGTGGGGAGCGACCGCTTCTGAAGCGCTCAGGACGGTCACAGCGTTTGTTATCGAGGGAAGAGCCTAACCTTTCTGTGGGACGGAGGGGCAGCTGGGAGGCGGGAGCGGGGTGGAGAGCCGGGCTGGGAAGGCACAATAACAACAACAAAATGGCAGCAAGCCAAAAAGCGAAGCAGGACGAGTTTGGGGCACAGCCTCAGCAAACGCGAACAAATGGGCAAGCAGTACTGGCACAATCAGGCACCAACAGCGCAATCAGGCAAGCGAGCAGCACACAATGCAAAATAAATTAAATATCAATCTACTAGTCCAGCGCCATGAAAACTCTACAGTCAGTCAGAGATAGATAGGCGGTCTGGCAGTATAGCGCTACGATGGTAGTTTAGGCAGGCAGAAATACTTCAGCGGTCTGGCAATGTAGCGCTACGATACCACAGGTAGGAGCAGGGAGCAGCGTGGGGAGCGACCGCTTCTGAAGCGCTCAGGACGGTCAGATTCTCAATGCGGGGAGGTTAGGTTTCTCATTGCGAGTGCTCGCGTATGCTCGCGACCGCTCGTGAAGAGAAACTACCAGTCCGCGTTGAGAAAGCTGCTGCCCGGCAGAAAATGACCGCTTGCACTGATCAAGATGCAGTTTACACTGATTGCACAGTGCGGACAGGCATCCGGCACTGTGCAATCAGTGCGAACCGCATTTTGCACAGTGCACTACGCAGTTCGCGTATCTCGCGTAGTGCGAAGTGCACTTCGCGTAGCTACTACTACGCGAACTACGCCCAGGGTTAGTTATGCACTATCAATGTAAAAGTACTGTACATATTGAGAATAATTTGGAAATGAGGTAACAGAGTGGGCCCTCTTAACAGAACACATGACTGATGAGATCAAGTTGTTTATTTTAGAGTTCTACATTTTACACGGTATTACAGTTACTTGAAAGGTATGAAAAATATTTTTTTCAACTGAATAGCATGCCCATGCGGAATCGTCCAGCGTTCAGCTACTAGAGTCTCTGTGTGAATAAATTTGAGGAAGACAACATACTTAATAGAGAAGAATGGACAAACACTTTGGTAACATATCGTCGAAATATTGAGGACATATTCTTAATTTGGCAAGGAGAGAGAACAAATTTGAGGCCAATCATTGAAGAATATAACCAAATCGATAAAACGATTGTTTAAACATATGAAATAAGTGACAATCAAGATTCTAATCTTGATGTTAGTCATATAGGACAAATGGAGCATCCAAACTGATAAACAAACCCAACCAAAAGATAGAAATAATTTACTTCCTTAAGAGAGTTTAACATTTACCATACTGATTTCTGTTAACAACTGTTTCCATACAGGAGTGGTTTGAATTAGTAACAGAAAGGATGTGCCAGAAGTTCATTAATAGAGGACAGCAATTTAAATCATAAAAGATGCAGTAAAACACAAAGAAAGTAAAAATAAACATTATCTATTGTTGAAAACCACCAAGAAAGATAAGGATGGTTTCTGTGTCTAGATATTCAACCAACAAAAAGCCACAGGGTTAAACAGATTATACGAAGACATTGGTGACGTTTGCAAACTGAACAAAACTTTAAGGACCTCTTTCATATTCAACCATTGTTTCCATAGCAGACAATTTATAGAGAAGACTATGAGTACCAATAGTTGTTCATAACTACTGAGAAATATGCTCTAGACTCTATGTAGATATTTAGTTTGTTTCTGAATATCTTAAATACATTTTCCATGGTTTACATTACTAAAGATGTGCTATCTTAGAGTTCGCTAAACAGTGCTTTAGATTATGGTGTTATGGGCTAAAATGGCGACCAAAGAGAGTTTTCTAGATTGTTTAGTAGTTATCTCTTGTTGTGCATATTCATAGACAGTCCATAATGGTTTTCTCGAATTATAGAAGAGTACTGTGACAGGGTAAATTGTCAAGACTTTCGTTAAGAATACTTCGTGGGGCAGAGGCTACAATACACAGTAGTTCGAGTGAAGGGCAGTGTTTGTGCCAATCACGAGTATGTTTAGGAGTAACAATGAGGTTAGATAGTCAAGCTACCTTTACCACCTCAAGATGGCGACTCGAACGAGTCATTACAAGATTGCAGTTACAACATAGACCCACACACAGTTTAAATGAAGGAGCTATTTCTGAGTCAGAATTACGCCATAATCAGAAAACAGGACCGTGTGAATCAGACAGCCGTTGGAGGAAAGTAATAGTATTCCTCAGGGTAAATATCATGAGCGCATTATTCAATGAAATCAGTAGTTATAGTATATACCTTTAAGGTATGGTCACGGGGCCCTATCAAGCATGCACAGCAGCCCGAGTGCGCTCAGTGAGTAAAAGGTTAACTTGTTAATAAGAATTAAGATAATGAGCTGCCAGTTTAATAACAAGGTGAGAGTCAACTCATGTTAGAGAACTATCGTGAAATAGTCTCGGTCATAACCTTCAAGAGCATGCAAATTCCAGTTAGTTTATAATATGAAAAATGGGAAAATAAGCATCTTTATTTAAGCTATGGTTTGGAGGTCCGAAAGCATGATGACATTTTACAGTCATGTTCATAAACACTATTTGATTCTTTTTTAGAGCTGAAACAAAGGGGCCCATTAGGTAGCCACCGCCAGCCTGGTGGGGGCAATCCGCCCGACATCCTCACTCGTTTTCCCCCCGCCATATTAGTATGGCTGGGGGGGACCTCGGCGGATGGAAAGACCGTCCGCCGCTTTTCCGCCCCGGTCGCCTTGCGGCCGGGGCGGAAAAGGAATAATATGGTGGCGGTGTTCATCAGACACCACGAGCCATATTATGATGGGCATACGGGCATGCGGTCTTCACTTTGGGGGCCTTCTTCGGGCCCCCAAAGTGAAGGAGGGGTGGGGGTGCACACAGGGGGGTACCTGTGGTACCCCCCCTGCATTTGCATATACAATGCGGTAGGCACCGCGCGGTGCCTGGCGCATTGTGTATGCAAATGCATACATGCATTTATGGCATTGTGGCGGGCGGTGCAGAGAGCACCGCCCGCCACAATGTTATAAATGCAGGATGCGGCCGCCACTGTGGCGGCCGCGTCCTATTACCACCCACGGGACCCCCGCCCTTATGGCGGGCGGTCCCAATCCCCGTCAGGATGACGGGCGGGCAAAGTCCGCCCGCCATCCTAATGACCCCCAAAGTGTTCAAAAAATAATCTTGCTACTTTAGCAAACAAAGTATTGTGCTTGTGACTGGGTGCAGTCATGAAAAAGCTTTTTAAAAGAATCATCAGAAGTGTATATATTTTTGTGTACTGTACAATTTTTGGATAAATAACCCTGTGAAGAACGGTAAAACACTCGTAATGCATTGGGTATTGGCATGTTAACAGCTATACATTAAATAACAGGGACAGATAAGTATATAAGGAATTGAAACAAAAAAGCAAAATGGAAAGGACTCTGGGGAATATTGTTTATTTTTGTGTCCAAGACAGAACAGGAGAAACGAGTATGACACAAACAAGAGCAGTGCATCCTGGAAAGACACGGGCCCTCTGTTTGGAATGTGCAGAGAGTATTATTCAGACAACCACTTGGGCCTTTGGAGTAAGCTTTCATATAGTTAAGCAACAAAGTGCACAGCCATCTGAAAGATAACGGTGCAACAAACTCATAACTGAACAGAAGTACCGAGAGTCTAGCCGACTGGTTACAGCATCAAGTACCCTGTCTTCCAAACTCTAAACCATGCTCTAACTTTAACGTATTTAGTTGGGGTTAGGAGTAGGACAAGTGTTTATTGTGTGCTTAACAAGTCAAAACTCTGGATATTATGACTGCGACAAAAAGAGGCTAGATCTCCGAGTAACAAAGATTGCCCGTAAGTAATCAAACCATTAGTCATTTAGAGGCTGATGAGTTTCACAAGGAAACTTATGTAGTATTAAAAAACTCAGAAGTAACCATACCACTCACTGTGTTAATTCCAGGCCGCAGTATTTCATCACCATTACTAATTTTGACCCTCGCAATGACTGTAACTGTGGAAATTGGTCTGCGTGCACCAATTTCCACTCACTTTTCTCTCATTCTGATGACTGTTCCCCTGAATACATTGTGTATGCTTTTCCCCAGCAAAATGTGTCCTTGAAAAAAAAACTAAAGTGCAGAGTTCCTACAAAATGTATAATCTATATTCTGCCACAAATTCCTGTTCACTGTAACACCAAGAATAAAAAAAACTCGTAGTGTATATCTGTTACTCACACTGTGCCTAGGCACAAATAACTACCCACATTGTGCTATTACAGGCAAACGTAGGGCGCACAATGCTTGTTGGACTTCAGCACTTGTCGTAGGGTGGTATTCACTAATGAGTGGAACAAGGAGACGGTATTACAGGGTCCTTGTTTCTAAGAATGTCTTCCTATGGATTAAATACATGACGTAAACTTGCCCTTCCTTCTCAAGTCTGACTTTCACATCACTGTGCATTTAAAATACTAACAGTGCGTAGGTGTTTTACCCTTATTTATTTTTACAGCACAACTAAAAAGGTTTGCAACCTGATCAGGTGATGTATTTGGAAAATGCAATGATTCTCAGTTCTGGATGTCAGAATGTATTGCGTTATTTGCTTGAAACCCAGCTCTAGCAGATCAAGTTTACAAAAATGATTGTCACCTCATAATTTTCATCAGATTTTATGTTGCTTTACCTTTTTCTGAAGTGTTGTGTGCTCCCCTAGGGAGCAGAACAGCCAAGACCGCCATGTCAATAAATAGTTTTACTTATGACATGTTCAGCTTTTTGCCAGTGCCATGTGAAACTTATATTTTACTGGCAAAAAAACAACCCATAAAAACGGTGTGAATGTAATGTGAGGATTTACATGGCAAAGCCACACAAGTTAGGATGTGTGAACAGTCAGTTGAAGTTCAACTTTTAACTCCGACCATCCTTGATACTCCTGATAGCAGAAGTCACACTTACAAGTGTAAGACGGATGGTGTTGAAAAGCGAAACGGAAGTGCCCCCAGGTGTATTGACACTACATCATTTGTCTTTTGACAATTGGACCCTCCCAATTAATTGTTTACTACTCTCTCCCAAAATACCAGTTACATACATATAAGGGTGGGATCATATGAGGCCTATTCACAAAGACTTCACGTAGTCTTAAATGCCTTCATGACCTAGCACCAAAACACCTCGGGTCATTGTCTCAAAGATTTGGCTTTGCATGGTTGTGGCTTACTGTTGTAGTACTCTTGGTTTACTCCAGAATTCCAGAATTAACCCAGGCGTAGAATAGGGGTGCTCTTGGCTTGTATCTGAATTCCAGAAGTAAAACAGGAATGCTACAAGAGCAAGTCACACCTACTCACAGCCAAATATTTGTGAATCTGGTCCCTAAAATGAGAATATTTAGGGAACATTCAGATTCAAGTAGTGCAAATAGAAAGAAATTTACCCTTTTTGCACTTTACTGATGAAGAGTTGTTCATTTTAAGTCCAATTAAAAAAAGCATTTATGATTATGTGACATAGCACTCCTGGGCCATATTACCTAAAGCACAACAGGTATTGTGTGTTGTTTTTTGCACCCAAGAGGCAGAAAAGATTGCAGAGACTTGTGCAGCTATATCTGTAATATAGTGTTTGCACGCATATATCTCTTAAGGGAGCATTCCTTCATTTGGATGCGGGAGTGGCTTTATACAATTGAGGAAAATACTTTGGGCCTGATTGCGAGTTTGGTGCAACCGCACTGGCTCCGCTGCACCAACCCGCGCATGGACTGCTCCCGTATTACGAGTTGTAAAAGTACAGGTCGTTCGTAATACGGTTGACGGTCCTTTGGCCTTTCCCATGACGGTGCCTTGAAAACAGGCACCGCAATGGGAATGGCCAAAAGGCTCCAGCACGGCATGGACAGTGACGTTCATGCCGTGCTGGAACTTTGTGGGAATACAGACAGGAGGGCACATGTTGTGCCCCTGAATGTATGCCCACAGTGGGTGGGTGGCATGAGGGCCCTGCAGGACCCATTTGTTTCTGCACTGCCAGCCTTTAAATGGCACGGCTCCGCTCCTATGCCACCACCACCCTGGCTCAGCCGGCGGTCCACAGCCCCTACGACTTTAACATTCATAATACGGCAGAGGGTGGATCACCTGCCCAAGTCTGGCGGTCGCAAGACTGCTAGACTCGTAATCAGGCCCTTTGTTTCTGCATCTGTGCCGTATTGTGGGAGCGGATGCAGATGCTATCAGGAGGTGCAGTGACTTTGTGCCACTAAGAGGTGATGCACTATCAGTGTGCCCCTTGCCTTTAGGGCATATCTTTGGGGGAGGGAAGGGACTCCTAAGAACCCCTAGACCTTCCCACTAGAAGCTTATGTCACTCAATGCACTTTTCTAAAGAGAATTTCTATTCCACTTTGAAGTGCAGGCCAGATGCTGCCTGTACTGTGAAAAGCGAGTGGCTGCTTCAACAGCTGCTCGGATTTTCACTAATGTACTGTCGCAGGGGGTGTCCTGGCTAATAGTGCACCCTGCTGGAGACGGGGGCAGTCCACACTTTCTATAATACCGTAACTGTAGTACTACTTCACACACTCATTAATGCATTAGTAATTTCGTCCCATATGGCTGCACATTTACAAAGGGCTAATTCCTCTTCACAAATTTGCAGGGGCATTATCCTGGCCTACTGGTGGTGATTAAAACTGTGCCTGCTTCCACAAGAGTACAGTTTGTGTCAGATACATAGATGTTAATTGTATGAGAATAAATCATGACCTATAGATGTACTCAAATCTCAGGTAGCTACAATGTTAAAATGACATCATATAACACTTATTTCGAAACAAAATAAAAGGGATGGAAAATATATCACCCTCAAACTGGGCACCCTAATTGCAGACAAAATAAATAGCCTAGCCAGCAGTTCAAGATATGATTTAAATGAATAAAAAAAAGAAAAAAAATCACACTTTGAACAGCATTGCCACCGGAGAGCAAGGAAGTATTTCTGGGCATATGGAACAATTTGCAGAAGCTCAGGGCAGTCATTCTGAGTGAAGTAAGCCCATTAATAAAACGGGCTGGTCCATTGCCTACAATGTATGACATGGGCATTTGAAGTGACAAATAAACCGACCAGTGGATGAAGTGTCATTCCAGAACGCCACAGGTTTGCTCTGCTAGGATGTTGCACAGGCCACACTTGCTCGACGCCAGCAGTTCTGACCTGTCACTGTAGCCTTAAGAGATTGCAAGGTGAAATGCCGCTGGACTTACCCCTTTTGCTTTGTTTTCACGCTCAACAATAAGAACTATCACTGCACGGAACTTGATGAGTCGTTGGCTATTCTGGAGTTTGAGTTGCCAGCCATGTAGCTGGTGGTGGAATCGAGCGGTGTGGAGGTGTTGACAGGCCCCGACGAAGCAAGGTGGGGCCCCTGGCTTCAACAGCGAAGAACAAACAAGAACAAAGCGAGATAATGAGGTCCAGGCTTGTTGTCGTTCAGAGATTTTCTTTCACTTGAAGTTTCACGTCTGACCGATGGGGGAGCACACTGGGCTCTCCTCGGACACTCTGACTTTCCAACGGAAACAGTGGGGCGGGAAAGCTTGAGGTATTCACGCCGTCCACAGCGCTCAAAGTTATTGTTCGCTCCTATCTCTTTTTTCAGTGCCTATGAAGATGCGCTATGGGCCCAGGTGGCGGAATTTGGTCCGCCCAAGGTACTGCTCAAAATGAGGTTCTCCTCTATGTTTGAGATCCTCCGAGCTCAAAGTTCAGATCCTTCTCTGTTACTGTTCATTTTGTCTTAGTGTCACAGTCTTTTTTGCATTTTTGTTACTTTGCTTGTGCAGGGTGGGAGGGGTAGAGGAGGATCAACAGGGGTGCTGACCCCGGGAGTGGGGCTGGGGGGACATGCGGACAACTCCTGTTATGTTGACTGATGGGGGTTAAATGTTTGATGTGGAATGTAAAGGGTCTCAACCCCCTAACAAGAGGCAACGTTTCTAGAAATTTTTAAATGACCACCATATTAAAATAGCAGCACTACAAGAGAACCCCTCCAGCACAGAGAGGAACAACAACTTTAACATAGGGACTACCCACAGATCTTCCGTCTGTTCGCACACACTAAATATATTGGGGTGGCACTACTTTTTCACACTTCTGTCCCGTTTCTCCATCACAGCATGAAAGTAGACAAGGAGGGGATGTTCTTGATGGTTAGGAGTCAAATTCGAGGAAGATTGTGCACTATTGCCAAGATTTATGCTCCAAATGCAGGTCAACATGATTTCTTGAGCTCCTTTTTAGCTTTATTGGAGGGCTTCGCCCAGAGGTGACATCTTATTGATAGGGGACTTCAATCTGATATGGGATCAGGCCCTGGAAAATACACACTGCCATAGAGCAGCTGGGGGATATTTAGCAAATCCTTAAGGCAACTTTCCAGAGAATGGGGATGGTGGATATATGGAAGGAGGTCCATCCCACGACACGGGAGTATTCCTTTTTCTCTCATTCCCATAGGACATACTTCAGAATTGATCATGTATTCATTAGGCAGTCCCTTCTTCAAACGATAGCTGGTTCCCAATTCCACCCAATGCGCCTTCTGACCATGCTCCACTAGAGCTTGTAGCTGATTGGCCCGCTCCGCGTTCTCGGCTCGTCTGATGGTATTTCCCAATTTCCTTTGTAGGGACCGGATTCTTCTAGATGAATTGTGAAAGGCAATTAAAGAGATTTTTTACCCTCAGGATCCAACGCAAACCTCCTTAGCTAATAACTGGGACGCCTTCAAGGTTGTTATTTGGGGGAAGTGCATTGGATTAGACATCACCCTCAAAGCACAATGCAAGGGGGAGCGTCTTCTCCTTGATGGGGAGCTCCGAAAGGTTGAATTGGACTAAGAATCCAATAACTTAGCCCAAACACTTCATAAGATAACCCAGGCTAAGGGGAAGCTCCAGGCTATTTACACGAATGGGGCAGAAAAGACCCTTCTACGATTGCAAGCTTGCAGCTACGAGGGAGGGAACAAGATGGGGTCCCTTTTAGCATGCCAACTACGTGTGAGGCAGGAACAGGACTACATTTAACACAAAATAGATGGGAAGGGAACCTCTCACCTGAGCGAAACGGGAAAAGCCAAAGCCTTAGGGGACTTTTACCGCTCTTTGTATACTGCAGACTCGTTGGACCCACGGGTTCAGGACCAATACCTAGGAGCTCTGGACCTATCAGGTCCCGTCCTCCTCTAACGAGGACTCAAATTAACCCATATCTACAGAAAAGGTTAAAAAAGCGATTGACTCCCTCAAACTCCAAAAAGCCCCCAGCCCTGATGGCCTCAATTCCCACTTCTATTGTACATTAGCGCCTGAATTAGTTCCCCGTATTGTGCTACTCTTCAATGATATAGCCAACAGGCCAGAGGTTACCTCTTCTATGGGCTCTGATCTCCGTTATCCTCAAACCGGGGATGGATCCCACTAGTTGCGCCTCTTACAGGCCTATAGCGCTCCTAAACTTAGATGACAAGTCATACTCTAAAATACTGGCCTTGTGCCTGGAACATGTTATGCCGGGGCTTGTACAGCCAGACCAGGTGGGCTTCATCAAGGGGAGGCAAGCTCATGATAATCTTCGGAAGGTTGTCCATCTTATTGAAAGTGCCCAGCAGAAGTCCATATCTACGGTACTTCTCTCGCTAGACGCGGAGAAGGCCTATGACCAAGTGGCCTGGGACTTTCTAACCCGTACATTATGTTGCTTTGGTTTTAGTGAGGCCTTCATTTGGATGATCTGGACAAATGATTCTGCTCAGCGATCCCTGGTCTTATTGATTGCGGTCGCATCTGAACCTTTCCACCTTTCCCGGGGAACCCGGCAGGGGTGCCCATTATCCCCCTTACTATTTGCGCTCAGCATTGAACCTTTTGCAGAATGCATTCACTCCAATCCAGACATAGGGGGGTTCTATTTGGCACAGATGAGCATAAGATCTCCCTCTTTGCGGACATTGTGCTACTTCCAGTCACAAAGCCGCAGTCCTCTCTGCCAGTGATTCAATCTGAGCTGACCTCATACGAAAAGGTCTCGGGATTGATGATGAACCTCTCGAAATCTTTCCTTCTCAATCTAACCACTCCGACTGAGTCCATGCAGGTTATTCAAAGTGTGTCTCCCTTCCAGATCGTGCACAAGACCATTACATATCTTGGCATCAAACTCACTCCCAAGCTAGAACATCTCTACAATGCTAATTATCCACACTTGCTAAGCCAGCTTAAAGCATATTTAGCGAAATGGAGGACTGCCTATCTCTCATGGATTGGGTGAGTTAATGTCATCAGGATGAACATCCTCCCATGCCTGCAGTATCTCTTTCAAGGCCTTCCTATCCCAGTGGATCGGGCGCTTTTGAGTTGAAGACTATGATGACCAAGTTTATTTGGCAAGGACAGAGGGCGCGACTCTCTAATCGAGTGTTAACTAGGTCAAGAGTGGAGGGGTGGCTGGCTCTGCCAGATTTCCTGGGGTATTATAGAGCAGCTCAACTTTGAGTGATTACGGAATAGTCCCTCCGAGAATCAGATAAACTGTGGCTTTACACGGACCGACAAAGAGTGGGTAGGACGATCTGGCACCTCTTGTTTAAGCAGAAACACAATGGACCACGTAATGCCTACATTAGCACCCCTACAGCTACCACTTTAAGAGTTTGGAATGACCTAGCTAGATCCTCGCCTATTACCACCTTTCCTTCTCCCTACATGCCCATTCACTTCAACCTAGAGTTTCCTCCGGCTCTGCGGGAAGGGTCATTTAAGGCTTGGTGGGAGGGTGGGTGTTTCATGCTCTCATATCTGTTTGAAAAGGGGATATTGTTGACCTTTGCGGAATGTGACTTCCACCTTCAGATCGCTGAAGAGTGTCACTACATGCAACTTAAACATTGGGTTCTCCAACCGAAGATACGGCAGGTCACCTCTAGGGATCTCCCCCCGATCTAAAAATGTGCTCAATCAGGAGCCTCTTCGAAGGGGACCATCTCTTTCCTTTATTCATTCATATGATCTCTGGGTCCACTCCACACCCCTAGACACCAAAGGTTCTGGGATTCAATTTTATCCACCCCTCTGGGTGGGGTAGGCTACAATCCGTTTACTGAATGCACAAACCACCACCAATACATATTTAAAATTGTTCACTCGTTCCATTTAGATGAAACCTACTTGGAGAACCTTGGAGAACCTTGAAAGGGAAGGAAGGGGGTGCAAAGTTGCCGGTGGGTGTGGGGGTTCCCTTTCCAGGATTGTGTGTCCTACAGATCATACAGTATTTTACTAGATGAGCGGCTACCTTAGGGATATTGTCATTCTGCCATACGGGATCCAACAACTTACATATCCCCTTCGTGCTAATGTGGGCCGGGCCATGTGCCATAGGGACCACAGGAAGTACATATGCATTAGGCAACATCCATCTTTTTTCCCAGACAGATCAGTCCAGCACCCATCCTCATCTAAACACCCTGTACTCTACTGACATATTACCAATTTCTTCTATTGTTGCCTCACTCTGTATCTCCTTGACATTTTCTAGTGTGTCTTCAAACATCCCATTCTCAGGCGCCCACCTAGCTGGGCCTGCCACAAACACCTTTTTTATCTTTGATCTAGCTGTCTCTTTTGCTGTCTGATCTGCAAATACATTTCCTCTCCCAACATCAAAAATAATCGCCTTGTGGGCACTGCATTTCACTATTGCTAACTTTTTTTGGAAGTGTCAGAGCTGACAGTCTATATATATCAGTGGGCCATTCTGTATTCATAAACCATGCAAGGTCAGAAACTCTCTCTCCGCCCAGAGGCGCCCAGAGCTATGGGAGACCCCAAAGGCGTACTGTCTGTCAGTATAAATATTGACAGCCAGTCCTTCACTTAACTCACAAGCCTGAAGAAGGGCAATAAGTTCTGCAGCTTGGGTCGACTGATACGGGACACGTGATGTTTCAACAACAGTATGGAGCATTGTTATTGCATATGCGGAAGTAGTGGTGCCATCCGGTAACTTAAAAAAAGAGCCATCACATCAATGTTCCCTCTAATTATTTTCCTCTGTGTGCGGCAGAGTAAGGTCTATGTGCGGTGCAGCCAAGGCTATGTGCCAAGATTCTGACAGCCCGTGTAGACCAGGGCTTTGAGTGGGATGAAAACACTCGGGGATCTTTCAAAGGGGCGTAACGGATGCAATTAAGGGTGTGGCTTAAAAGCAATTAAGCTAAAAATATGTGCATCGCATAATGTGCCACCTAATGTGCCACCCTACTGATATTTTGCTGCTTCTATTATTGCATCCAGACACATAATACAAGTAACAATACACCTACAAGAAGCCAAGACTACTGGCTTTGTCAATGGTTATTTTTTGCATCAAGTTGTATATAATATTGAAAATGCTTCCGCTCTTGTGGTTGAGGTTGTGGTTCAATGCTAGAGCTGTCAATTCAGGAGATGGGTTTTGAGTCATACAAAAAATATATAATAGTAAATCATGTAAAGCACTCCAATACTTTTGGGTTGAGTTTGCACCATATAAAAATTTGCTGCATTTCTTTTCTAAATGCGGGGTAGAAACCATAACAGATGGAGAAAGAATGAGGAAAATAGAGGGAAAGAGAAAGGCAGGGCACAAAGAAAGAATTAAATATATGAAATATGAAAAGAAGGAAGAAACCGCGACAAGAAGGAGAGGTCAATAAAAGGATGGATACAAAGGTGAAGGGTTTGAGAGATGGAAGAGTGAAGTTATATTTGCATGGGTGGGTGCACGTAAGAATGGATTGAAGGATGAATGTTTGGATAGATGGATGGAAATCTGGATGGAAGGGTGAAAGGATGGGTGATTGATAAAAGGTGGGTCAAATGATGGATGAATGGATGGATGGATGGATGGATGGAGGATGGATGGGTGGATAGATGGATGGATAGATGGATGGATGGAATGTTAAAGGAAGAATGGATGGATTATATGAAAAGACAGACGGGTGGGAGCATGAATAGACAGGTGAAATGGACGCTGGATGAAAGGCTTAAAGGGGGGAGAGATTAATAGATAGAAGGAGGACGAAAGGACCTCTTCTAAGGAGGACAGGCCTTACTAGCTTCACTCTCCTGATGGCATTAGAGGTACCAATCGAATTGGGGTATTTTAGTTTGCTTTTGCCTACCCCTGTCTCAACAATAAGTCTTTGACAACAGCTACAGGCTGTCTATAGGTGAGACCTGGAAAGGCCTGGCTAGGGAAACGTTTAAAGTTAGTGGCCCCTAAGCCCAGGGGCATGAGGAGCCCACAACCATCTCTCTTTTACTACCAGATGACAGTTCCGGGAGTTCCCTTACCTCCTTGCACAACGGTGACCATGGGGCTCTTGCTTTACCACGGTAAACTGTCATTTCAACCAATCCTTTGTGGTGCTGATAACATCGAAATGTATTTTTTATTGCAACCACAACATGGCAGTATCTAGTATTGAAGGCGCACGCGTCTTCAATACTAATGCGCATGCGCGGGCGGCCGCGCATGCGCCTTAGTATCTAAGACGGCGGCGCCGGTGGCGCGATGACGAGCGGGAGCCCCGGGGACGTGGCGGACAAGGTAAGTGGTTTTATAATTCATTTATATATTCATTTAAAGCATTTAGGGAGGGCGGGAGGGAGGCAGGTGGCTGGCAACTTCGCTACGCCCACGAAGTGGGCGTAGTGTTGCCTGCTTCGCCTACTTTGCAAAGGGTGAAGTAGGCAACACTACGCCCACTTTGTGGGCGTAGCGTAGTTGCCCGCCCAGGGTTACAAAACACCCTAATTTACTCAAACAAGGCATGTTAATATAAGACACATTCACTGTCCGCACCAAAAAAATACAGTACCAGGCAACAAAAACCAAGACGGTCCGAAAACTGTACAAGGCAGTCCGCAAACTGCACCAGACATCCAAAGACTGACCAAACAAGAAGATAGGCTCTAGCCCCAGGCTTTTTGAAGAGTAGATCAAATTCAACAAGTGGCCTGGCGGAGCGTTTGCAAACACCCTGTATCTTAAGGGTCCGCAGACCAACCAAGTTCAAACAAGCTAGGATTCAAGATGGCGCCATATTTATCACAAGACAAAAACAACTCACCTGGTGCACACAGGTCAAGCAAAGTTATTCTCCACTGCCCACTCTTCGGATCAAATGTTCAAATCCAAGGGTTTTGCCTTTCAGGACCTCAGCCGGGGTGGCCACTGGGTGAGGCACCGCCCGATCAGTCAGGTGGAGCAGCTGAGAGAACAAGGCTCAATCAAGTGGGGATCCCTGATCCGCCCATCCGACCCGGCGTGGCCCCGTCCTCCTCATCCGTCGGTGGGCGAAAGATGGGCCACTCACCCGATGGATTCCCTGTTCAAGCACCAACTGAAGTAAATTACCCGATTAGGGTCACCCGGGTCACTTACAACCACCTCATAGCCTTCCAAACAAGTGAAGAGTCTGTCAGATAGTAGAGAATACAAATATTCATTTATTAGTAAAATACTCTGCAGTGGAGTCCTATCTGACCAGCACCCAGCGATAGCTGTCGAGGGGACTGGCTCCCCAACACTCTGTAACACATAATCATCCTTCCAACAACCCTCAACCACGCCTCCAGTGGAAAGTTACCGGCTAGAGCCGTGCATCAACAAAGAAGACACAGAAGGATGGGCTACCACCTGCTAGATGGGTACACACTATCACTATCTCAAGGTTGCCTTGCTAGGGCTCGGCTCCTCCTAATGTGGGAGCAGGACTACAAACAAGGATAGGCATGCAGGGGTAGAATGGCCTATTTATCAGTAAGTCGGAATCCAACCTTGATCATGAAAGAAAAAATAGCTGGAAACAGTCTTCTGCTGAAGCAAGCAATACAGATAATTGGAGCTTAATCCAGATACAGTGTAAGATGGCCGATGAACTACAAAATGGAGCCACAAATGCTAACTTAAGACATATTATAAGGAAAAACTCAGTTGGATACATTAGGTGTGGCGGCTGCTACTAACGTAGCCTTATAAATGCTAACCTAACATAACGCAAAAGAGGACTAAGAAAGTACATGCATTTTTAAATTCCAACAGGTTAAAGAGAGAAATGATGGAGAGATCTGCTGGAATGGACTAGCTAATATCATTTCACATCTGATTGTCATTGTTTAATGTAAAAGAGCGTTCATAGTATGTAACTAGTTGGAACCTGCAGTGGTGGACTAATTCATAATCCTCCATTGGCTAGCAGCATGCAGAAGATTTCTTCAGGTATTCCATGCCCGTTCAGTTGGTGATGGGTGATTTATTTACTGTGGACTGGTACAGTACTGGGTTAGGAACATGCCTCTTAGCAGCTTGGTCTTATGTGAATATAGGAGTAAAAGGGAATCAATATGCTACTGTACGAGCTAAAATCAACTGCCAAGCAGCTAAATGTTATGATATTACTATTAGGTTGAGGTATGTATTGCATTTGTATTGTAATTGCATGTATATAGTGCTTATCACCACGTACAAGGTGTTGCGGCACTTTACACCAGTGAGCACCCTGCTGTGGATCCCAGGGTTAGTTTATCTTTGGTTATTTTTGGTTGTTGGAATTAGTCTTGGCCTCTTTAGAAAAGCATGACATGCTTTTACTCCAGTTTCTTTGTGGTAGATTAAGTTAGATATGAGTTAATGTCTGATCTTTAGTGAGGGGGTGAAGTATATGAATTAATGGATTTTTTGGCAGTTTTAATAGATGAGCCACACAAAAAGAGCTATGCTTAGAATGCAGGGCTATATCTTTTTAAAGCACAGGTTGTGATCTTTAAAATGAGCTGCAGGTAATCTGAATAGATAGAATAACAGGGGTTCTGACAAAACATACATGTGGCTTAGAAAAGGTCACGCTTTGTTAGAAAGAAATGCTTGTGAACAATTAAAAGTTTCAACTTAAGGTCCGTTTTCATGCAGGGCGTTTAAGAATATTGAGAAGGCTTTATGAGATAGCATGCAAAACTGTAGAAGTAAACAACATTATTTGCATGTGTTACAATACCACTATTCGCCATGAGAATCCAAGCATGCACACACACCATCACCACCTACAGGTAAATACAATTTGAAGATGGTTTAGTTTCCCCATATAATCTGATCGAGGACACCCGTGAAACTGAAAAGTTGTATTTTAAATGTCTATGCTAGACATGCTCATCCCCTACATCAATGTTGCATTTTAAATCTCTGTGCTAGAGATGCTCCTCCCCTTTTCCTCAGATTATCAGGGCAGGATGAAGGAGAACATTGTTGGTTTTAGTGAGATGGTGTTAAGAAATGCTTCTTAGGGCAGGTAGCATCGGGCCCTCTGCCAATTTAGAGCACCCACATTATAAGCACACTGAAATTCATGATGTTGTATCTGACTGTCTTTAGCATTCCTGTAGCAGCAATCAGACACACAAAGAAAAGGACCTGGCCAGAGACTCCCTCACCTTGAGTAACAGAAACGAATGTCTCTCCATCATACTTCCCACCCACCAAACCTGCAATGTTCAAAAAACAAAAATAATTCAGCAGCCTTTTCCTAACATGCCCTCATAGAAATCCTAATAGAAATCCTATCTGCATTGTTCCTCACTTCACTGTGGTCTCTGCCCTCATGCCATATAATGCAGGTAATATACCTTCAATGCCTGGGAGTGGGGACGCATTCCCATCCCCTTCTACGTTTTGAAAATGTTATTGCCAAACACCGATTTGTCTTTGGGAGACACAAAAACAGTGCACTGAAATGAATCACAGCTATATTGACATAAGCTAATTTTACTTCCACAAAACATTCATGCAAACAAACAAAAATGAATTTAAGAGTACAAAAGTGAAAACACGCATTCAATTCGAATTTATATTATCCAAATTATATATTCTGAATGAGTATGGGGCAAGGAACATGCCACTGTCAAGGGAATAGCTTCGGGGGGTGGGGGGGGAGATGTTTGGGCTGAATCACTGACAGAATATCGACCAACAGAAACATCGACACTGGAATATCGAAGGCAAGTATATCGACATCCTATCTACAACAAGGTAAGTGCAAAAATATCGAAACCAAAATATCGATCTTAAAAATATCGTAATTAAAAATATAGGGTTTTTTTCTGTTAAAAATTAATGCGTAAAATAAAGTAAATAATACTAATAAATAAACTAAACATAGTTAAAAATGTTTAATAACGTTTAAAATTAATAAATAATGCATATATAATACTAAAACATTATTTAAAGATATACATAAAATATATTATATATACTTAATAATAATAACTTTTAATATTTATTTTAATTACTTATAAAGTATTTATAAATACTATAAATTACAAATACTACACACATAAAATAATACCATACATACAAATTAAATAATTATTTTAATAAATAAAAAAATTGAATATACTTTCAAAATATGTAAAATTAATAAAATACTACATTATCTAAAATAAGACAAAAAATATTAAATAGATAAATAAATAAAACTACTATTTAACGTCCAAAAAAAACTATAGTAATGAAAACATTGGCTAGCGTAGAACGTAAAATTACTATTCCCACTCCAGGAAAGGCAACATTAGGGAAAGCGGTGAATAGGGAAGGGGTAAAAATTACTATTCCCACTACAGAGAGTGCAACAGTAGCGAAAACGCTGGATAGCGTAGGGGTAAAAATTACTATTCCCACTCCAAAGAGTGCAAAAGTAGGGAAAGCGTTGGATAGCGGGAAGGTAAAAATTACTATTCCCACTCCAGAGAGTGCAACAGTAGGGAAGCGTATGATAGCGTAGGGGTAAAAATTACTATTCCCACTCCAGAGAGTGCAACCGTAGGGAAAGCGTTTGATAGCGTAGGGGTAAAAATTACTATTCCCGCTTCAAAGAGTGCAACAGTAGGGAAAGCATTGGATAGCGGGAAGGTAAAAACTACTATTCTCACTCCAGAGAGTGCAACAATAGGGAAAGCATTGGATAGAGTAGGGGTAAAAATTACTATTCCAACGCCAGAGTGTGAAACAGTAGGAAAAGCGATGGATAGCATAGGGATAACAATTACTATTCCCAATCCAGAGAGTGCAACAGTAGGGAAAGCGTTGGATAGCGTAGGGGTAAAAATTACTATTCCCGCTGCAGAGAGTGCAACAGTAGAGAAAGCGTTAGATAGTGGGTAGGTAAACATTACTATTCCCACTCCGAAAAGTGCAACAGTAGGGAAAGCGTTGGATAGCGGGAAGGTAAAAATAACTATTCCCACTCCAGAGAGTGCACCAGTAGGGAAAGCGTTGGATAGCGTAGGGATAAAAATTACTATTCCCACTCCAGTGAGTGCAACAGTAGGGAAATCGTTGGATAGCGGGTGGGTAAAAATTACTATTCCAACTCCAGAGTGGGAAACAGTAGGGAAAGCGTTGGATAGCGTAGGGGTAAAAATTACTATTCCCAATCCAGAGAGTGCAGCAGTAGGGAAAGTGTTGGATAGCGGGAAGGTAAAAATTACTATTCCCACTCCAGAGAGTGCAACAGTAGGGAAATTGTTGGATAGCGTAGGGGTAAAAATTACTATTCCCACTCCAGTGAGTTCAACAGTAAAAAAAGCGTTGGATAGCGCGTGGGTAAACATTTATTTTCCAAATTATTATTTATACCCAAAAATACTTTTTATAAAACATTAATTAACAATTATTAAAAAATTATTTCCTATTGAAAAAAGTACTTACCAATTAAAAAAATTACTTACCAATTAAAAATATTAATTTCCAATTACACACATTAATTAGCAATTACAAACATTAATTACCAATTAAAAAATTAAGTATAATTTAAAAAAAAAATACCAATTACAAATATTAATTACCAATTACACACATTAATTACCATTTAAAAAAAATAATTACCAATTACAAACATTAATTACCAATTTAGAAAATAAATTAACAATTAAAATAATTAATTGCCAATGAATAATTAATTGAAAATAAATTAATTATCAATACCAATAAATTAAAATAAATCATTACTTAATTACAATTAAAATACTTCCCACCCAATTCCCCTATAAACCCAATACCCGCTACAAAACTTAAACTCAAAAATTAATTAAAATTAATTGGTAAATCCTAAAAAATAATAATTAATCTTAATATATTTAAATTACTTCCCACCCTATTCCTCTTTAAACCCACAACCCGCTTCAGTACTAAAACATAAAAATGACTTAAAAATAACATTATTAATATATAAAAATAGTACACATATAATTTAAAACAAGTAAAATACTTCACAAAAACATATAACACATACATATTAAATACATAATAAAATATATAACAATAATAGAAATATCGATATTAGTAACATCGAAATTAGTAACATCGATATATTTGATATCGATATTACTGACTTCGATATTACTTACATCGATATCATTTTTTTTCGATATAACTTACCTTAGGGTCGATATTCTGTCCAACGATATTCTTGACCTCGATATTCTTTACCTTCGATATTTCAGACTCGATATTTCTGTAGGTCGATATTACAAACTCGATATTTAGACTTTGTACCGTTTGGGCTGTGACACCCTCCTATAAACCTATAATCAATATATACAGGGCTTGGTAGTTGGGTCTTGGGGACCTGAATTGGGCCTGATGTGTCAGTGTTAGTTTTTCTCATTGCGAGTCAGAAATAAATGGCAAAACAGTGACCATTGCTGTAAACGTGGAGTGAGAGAGACACAGAAAGCAACAGAGGAATCCATCTGGTGTCTGAATTTCAAAATGTCAAAACAAATAACCCCCATCAATAGCGGCTTTCCTGCTTGTCTATATTGTGTGATCCTAGGCAAAACAAATATTTTACAAAGCCTACATTTTCTTTATTATCACACATAGTATACTTTTAAGCACTTGCGTTCAGGATGCGGACTGTAGATGCACTTCCTATGTTTGTTTTAATAGACCATAATGTTAATCCAAATATAATAAGAATATAGGACATGTTTAGGGTTTACATTATATTGCCTCTTAGTTCACTACTTGCATTGTTGTTGGGGAGTGAGCCATGACTGTTTCTAAAAAACATCATTTTGAAAATATGCCTATGGAATGATATAATATGGTATACTGAGGTGCAATACTTCCACATGTTAAAGAAATACACCTTTTGGAATTTTTAAAAGATTGAATCATAATTTACATTATGTTTTTGTCTGATATACATGTTGAAAGTTTGCATGGCTCAGCTCCTGCACAGACTCTTATAGTCAAGCCACATCAATGGATCAGCTCTGGCTCAGCTCGCCCTATTAATTTGCCTAAGCACCCACCTCTATTTGCAACTTGGACTTTGTATACGGGGCCATCAGTCACTTGATAAAATTATTTGAAGAAGGTGAGGATTAGAAACATAGAATCCTGCCTACATGCACTGATTTGACTACTTTATCATCAAGGCTTCTTGCAGCAGAGACTAAGAAAAGCATGAGCAGTAAAAATATATTTAAAATAAGTGATTCCAGGGCAGGGATTTTAGAATGTTTTTTTGTACATGATCATAGTCATGAGTTCCCAGGGAGAAGTACCAGGCATCTCACTCCTCTACCCTGCAGCCTACTGATTATTAAGTTGGGAAATTTGAGCTTCACACCCGAATCTCACTGACTACTCTACTCTGGGCCACTGTGTGTTATGTTTGTTAGAGACTGACAGCATGCAGTGAATAGCTGTTTTTTTCCATGTTTGATTGGAGGCTAATTGTTGCGCAACTTCCAAAAATCTTCCTGGTGCCCAACCCAACTGGCTCTATCAAAGGACCCAGTACGCCTAGAGGGATTACACACTACCTAGATAAACATAAAACTTAAACATCACAAATTAGTGTCTGTTGCAGTGATGTACTCTGTCAGAACCAAGTCATATCAAAGTCTGTCATTCAGCTGTTATGTTATGTTTTATTACCCACTTACCAGTGAGAGTATCCTGGCGCTGAGCAGGTGTGTGTGACTAGCCTTACCTATGGTAGGTTGGTTAATTGAAAAGCCAGGTCTTCAGCTTTCTGCAGAATTCAAGAAGACAGAAGGAGGCTGTGATGTGGAGTGGAAGATCGTTCCATGCTTTAGGAGCAATGTAACAGAACTCCAACCCTCCTGATCTGATTTTGTGTATGTGTGCAAGTTGGAGTCCTGCAGAGCTGAGGTATCTGAAAGATTTGTGGAAGAAGATGTGACTGTTCAGAAAGGTGGGGCCTAGGTTGTAAAGTGACTTGAATGTGTTTATGAGGAATTTTAAATTCTTGTGATAGTATACCAGGCGCCAGAGGAGCTCCCTCTGCTGTGGTGTGGTGTGATGTGAATTATGTATGGGAGGTTGAGGATGAGTCTGGCTGGTGAATTCTGAATTGTTTGTAATCTTCTAGTGAGTAGCTTCTTGGTGATCCTGGTGGAAAGGGTGTTCCTGTATTCCAATTTGCTGGTGACTAGGGTGTGGGAGACAGTTTTCCTAGTGTGGCTTGGGAGCTAATTAAAGATCTTCCTCAGCATCTATAATGAAATAAATGAAATGAAATGAAACATCATTTGTAAAGCACGTGGTTACCCGGAGGCATCCCAAGGCTGCAAAAATTATCAGCCAAGGCAGCAGCGAAGTTATTCGGAGAAGAGCCCTTGTTTTATTTAGGGAAAAGCCAAGTTATAAGCATCCTACGGAATGTCATGTCATTAGGTTCCTTTCTTAATTGAAGCGGTAGAGAGTTCCAAAGCTTGGCAGTGTTGAATGAAAAAAGGCAGCCGTAGCTTCTAGTCTTCCTAATTCCGGGGACGAGAGCCAGATGAAGGTCATTTGAATGTAGTTGCCTGTTTGCATGGTAGGGCTAGACCAAAGAAGAGATGATAGCTGGTCCTTTCCCTCCAATCAGCCTGTGGGTAATACACAGGGCTTTGAATTGGACTCTTTCACTCACTGGGAGCCAATGGAGAGCCCTTAAATCCGGTTTTGCCGATTGTCGGCTCCGAATGCCCATGAGTGTCCTGGCAGCACAATTTTGCATTGTTTGAACCTTAGCTAGGACCGAGCAAGGGGCGCCTAAATACAGGGCATTTCCGTAATCCAGGCGAGATAAAATAAGCGCTTGGACTACAAGCTTTCTTGCTTGAGCGGGTAGCAAAGGGAGTACTTTACGCAACATTCTTAGTATGACAAAGCAAGATGCGACAACCCTTCTAGCTTGGGATTTGAAGCACACCTCAGAGTCCAGCCAGAAACCGAGACTCTTTATCTCTGGTTTAGGGGCAGAGATGGGGCCCATACATGCTGGCCATGAGAGAGTTACCTCAGAAGGGGATGAATTACCAAGGAGCATGAGCTCGGTTTTGTCTACATTGAGCTTTATATGGGAATGTTGCATCCATCTAGTCACCTCTTCAAGGCAAGGGCCAAGACAGGTGGGTGTTCTGTATTTATGGTTCAAGGTGACCACCAATTGGGTGTCATCCGCATAAGTGAGAATATGTACCCCAAAGGGGAAGAGGATATCCGCAAGAGGGGCCACGTAAATATTAAAAAGAGTAGGGCTCAATGACGAGATCTGGGGCACCCCACAGTTGAGGGGCCAGGGGCTTGACATGGCCTCACCTTCAAATACTTGAAAATATCTGTCCTCCAGGAAGGATCGCAGCCAGTGTAGAGCAGCTCCAGATAAGCCCATGTTTTGGAGGCATTGGTCTATGCTAAGATCTAAGAGTAACACGGCCAGAGAAAGTCCTGCATCCAGAATCCTTCTGGAGTCTTCCAGGACTGCCAATAGGGCAGTTTCAGTCCCTAGGCCCGGTCGAAACTAGGTTTAGGACGCATGCAGAAGGTTACCTGCTTACAAATGTCTGGAAAGTATCTGGTTGACGTGCTTTTCTGCCATTTTACTAACCCTGGAAAGTAACGAAATGGGTCGGTAATTACTGAGGCAGTCAGGGTCTAAACTTGTTTTTTTCAGTAATGCTTTTACCAGCCCCTTTTTCCAGGAGGGGGGACCACTCCGGAGGAAAGCGCAGCATTGATCAGGTCCATTATTGTAGGGACGACTGAGTCAGCCGCTAGTTTCAAAACATTAAAGGGGCAGGGTCTCTGGGAGATCCACTCTTAATTGATGCAAAGATAGCTTGAAATGGGGGGAACATATTTAATGAGTGTTCTCTGCTACTGACATTAGATTCCTCCATCAGGGGGGTAGGAGAAGGGTCAGAGTAGAAACAACAAATAGTTTGAATTTTGTTATACAAATAGTCATCAAGTTTGTTCGGCATTCAGTGGCCTCATGGATGTCTGAGGGGTCAGAGGCTTTCAGGAGCTTTTTAACGATACTAAAAGTCTCCTGAGGAGAATTGACTGCACCAGTATTGAGATTGGGCTTTTTTGATTTCAACTTTGTATATTTTAATATTATCTCTGTACTGCGTTTTCCTGGAGGGAGAAACATCTTTTCTCCAGCTTCTCTCAGCTCTTTTATACGCTTGCTTGGGCTCGTGAAGATAAGGCGTGTACCAGGCTGATCTATTAGGCCCTGCCTTTATCTGAATATTTTTCTTGGGCAGAACCTGGTCTAAGGACCCCTCGATCTAGCTATTGAGTTGATCATTAGCTATCGTAGCGTCACTATCATTAGGAGGTTTGGTGTTTTCCAATACCGTGACCCATTCTTCTAATATGAGCTTAGGTCAACTGCGAGCGTTTTTCCTAGTTGGTCGAGCAGATTAAAAAGTAAACTTGGGGGACCAATAGAGAGAGATTAGATAATAATCTGACCAAGGGATGGTGATGGGTTTCAAACATCGTAACTCTTGTAAATTACAGAAAAATGGGCAAGCAAGGTGCCCTTTAGAATGTGTTGCATAAGACATTTTCTGAGTAGGTTGGAGAGCTGAGAGATCGATAAATAAATTAATTTAGGTTGCCTAAGATAGTAAAATTAGAGGAGGTACTTGCCAGTTTAATACCGGTTTCTGACAGGGAGTTAAGGAGCTGGCCCAAGGGTCCAGGAGGTTGGCAGATTAAAATGCCCGACAGAGAGAGCATAGTTGTAAGTCCTATCGAGAAATGGAGGTTCTCACAATCAGTCAAAGGACTTCCAAGGGTTCGACATATAAGATGTTTTTTATAAATAATTGCAATCTCGCCGCCTTTGCCTGTTGCTCTATCTAGCCTCTGTATGGAATAATCAGAGGGGAGAACTTGGACAATGTCGGGCTCAGAGTAGGAGTTGGTCCATGTTTCGGTAAGAAACAGAATATCCGGACTTTCGTCTAACAGCAACATGGACAGCTCAGCAGAATGTTTAGGTAATAATCTGCAGTTGAGCGGGAGAAATTTGAAAGTTTTAGCCGGCAGTCCTTCCGAGAAGGGAAGGGGAAGGGTACTTTATGGCCTAAAAGATTACAACTGCTGAGATCAATATTGTGAAAACAGTCTGGATTTAGGGTTTGCTTCAAGTGTTTAAGATGTTCTGAGCTGTAACAATACCTGTTTTGAAAGCAAAGGGCAGAGTTCATGGCCCCTGGTCCCGCCCAGTCACGGATGGGCGCAGACGGGCTTGCCTTAGGTGCGCCAGTGGTGCGCCCGCTGCGCGGACACGTCATTGGGTCCTTAAATCTCCAAGCCGGGTCCAGCGACTAGAACCCTGATCCAAAATGGCTGCAGAGTGCGGAAGTGAGGTTAAAAAATTGTGTTCCCCCTGAGCTTTAACACAGCTCAATGTAAGCGTGCAAAAACAACACAATGAAATAGCAGCAATAGCAGTTTTTAAGAAAATGCCCAAGAATTTAAAATCAATAGCAGCAACAGTAATTTTAATAGATATAATAATTCTAAAACGGTTAAGTGAGCAGCTTAAATACAGCTTCAGAATTTTTCGGTCGCGTGACGGGACGGGATTGTTCTCCTATCCCGTGGCTAACTCTACCTGATTTATTCCAAGCAGCCACGTGGGCAATATAGTGACTGGAGTTGAATAAATTGTTTTCAACTACCCATCATGTCATTAAAATTTCTCCATACGCATTGGCAATTGCTATGCTTGGTCTATCATATGTCTAGAAGTAATTGGAGTATTATACCACACTCCCTTGTAGTATCATTAGCTTGGGAAAGAAATGGCTAATTTTTCCTTTTCTCCACGCTTCTTCTTCACGTTGACTTGTTATCCCTCACTTGTGATTCAAAAAATTAATTTATTTATTTGACTTCACAATGGGTGTGGTGATGTTGCTTTTCTCAAAGATATCACAATCTTTCTGGGGTGTATGATTTTATCTTTCTTCTCTTTTTTCCAAATTTCTCTTTTTTGCCCGCTTTTAGGAATATGGAATTCAAGAATTAAATAATTTTATATATGTTATTTCTCTACTCTATAGATTGTTTGTTTGGATGCTCAGCTAAATTTTATGTCCTGAAGATGACCGTGTATTTATAACAAAGGTCGAAACGTCGTCAACGCAACTGTGGCCACAATTAGTGAGGACACATTGTCTTGTTTGCTGTAGTTTCAGTGATGTTCTGAAACTCCTTCCTTTATGTAACCCCTTCTGCCCATCATCTGTCTGGTCTTGTACTGTATTTTATAATCAAATGTTATGTGTACCAGTCTATACCTCTGAGCTATATGATATAAATCTATTTTTATAGAATACATTTTGTATGTTTTTCCAGATATTTCCTTTATGGGCTGTTTTTCTTTTTTTTCTACTTCTCACTTTTTTCATGTGTGCACTGATGTTTTTTGTCTTAAATAATTGTTTATTGCCAGTATTTGCTTGTGCAATTGTTATTCCTTAAATACTTTGAACCATTGTTTTGATTAAATATTGATTGCCCCAGGTTCAGGTGTATAGGGCTGCCCCTGCGATGGTTAATAAATACAGTTGATAGCTCTCCCTCACAGAATAACCTCATAGCGGCTTCAATGCCCGCTGCCCGTCACGTCATCAGGTCCTTAAATCTCCTGATCTGGGTCCAGCGACTAGAACGCTGACCCAAAATGGCTACTGAGTGCGGAAGTGAGGTTAAAAAATGGTGTTCCCCCTGAGCTTTAACACAGCTCAATGTAAGCGTGCAACAACAACACAATGACATTGCAGCAATAGAGTATGGAAATAAAATGCAGTCATATCTAGTTCACTGTTGATGATTATTCCAAGGTTCCTGGCATGGGTGCCAAGGATTACTTCTTCTGTCATGTCAGTGTCAAGCTTGAGACAGTTGGCTTTTATCCAGTTAGTGACTTCGGTCATGCAGGGGGTGAACTTGTTTCTTGTGTTGGGGTCTTGTCTGAAAGGGAGGGCATGCGTTGTGAGTCTATGTATGTGCTAAAGAGGGTGGGTTTGAGCAATGTACCTTGAGGCACGCCGCAGATGAGTTTGCGTGCTTCTGAGGATAAAAGTGCCTGGCTGACAGCTAGCAGTCTATCTGTTAAGAAGGAACAGATCCAGCGGAGAGCAGTTCCTTGGAAGCCAATCTCATGCAGGCATCTGATGAGAATAGGGTGTGAAACCTTGTGAAATGATGTAGAGTGGTCCAAAAGAAGGAGGGATGCAGTGTCCCCTATGTTAAGGATCACATTGATGTTACATGTGGAGGCGATGAGTGCTGTTTCTGTACTATGGTTGGGCCTGAACCCAGACTGTGATATGTTGAGGAGCTGCTTGGTGTTGAGGTGGTCAGTGAGGCATGGGTTGATTATTTTCTCTAAGACCTTTGCCGGGTACAGTAGGAGGAATATGGCCACACGTTACTACAAAACCCCACGGAAAGAATAAGACAACCCTACCATTAGTCTTCATACTGGGCATTTTCAATATACGTTTGTCGTTAGTAAACACAGATTATCGTAAATGTTTACCTTTCAGCTGATAGTACGAGACAACATGTCCCGAATCTAGCCAAAGAGTGCTGATCTTACATTTTGCATAACCACCAGAAGACAGTAGAATCCAATTCATCCCTCCTACAACAGAGTCCTGCATGGCTTGGAACGTGTCTTGGCTGTATCTCATTTTGGGGTGGGATGTTCGCCTGTAGCGGAAGAGCAACTCTTGGGAGAAGGCCCTTCCATGCACTGCATCTGCCATCCTGAAACTTCTCACATCTTGTTAAATTCTGCTCTGACAAAACCACATCAGCTCTGTCAGTGAGAGCTCTGGGAAGCCCCTCCCTTGTGAGAATACTAAAATGTGATGCAAACTACTGTATAAATAGATAATTTATGTTTTTTATTTTGCAGTTTTATATAGTGTAAACTGGACCCGCATCGCTTTACATGAGCACCAGTTACATTTTATAAGTGCATATTCATTGTTTTGTAGGTACAGGGAGATTAAGTGATTTTCCCAGAAGCACAGGACGTTGAGCCAACGCAGAGACTAGAACCTGGCTCCCCAGCTCCAAAGTGGGCAGCTCGGGTCGTTGCACCATATAAACTTCCCCATAACAGTAGAGTTCACTAAATACTGAAACTTTCCATGCCTCATTTCCATCACCTTTCCAACTTCTGAATGATTTCTCATCAGATATATTGCACAATTTAAAAATAGTAATGGAACTTAACAAATGTCTTCCTCTTAATGACCTTATTCCGAAGTCTCATGACTATACATAGCCAGTTCACACCTAAGGCCGTATTGCAGAAGTGCACCCGCTTTGCATGCCCCCGGGGCACTTTGGATTCACAGAATCAGCCGCAGATGGTTCTGGGACCCTTATGTAATTCGGATAGCACTGAGGCACATATAGAACCAGAGTTATCACCAGAGGGTGTTCTCTCATTTGCTTGAGGGCGTGGCCCCATGTAAATTGGGAAATGCCTTTGCTTCCACGCCTGCACAGTATTATAGACATGGGCGCAGAGGCAACAAAGCTGTCAGGAGGTGCACTGACAGCGCGCTCTGATGATAGCCCTCTGGAGGGTTAAAGGGGGTCCTACAGACCCTTCAAACATCCACTTGCAGGCGGGTGCAGTCACTCACTGCTCCCTCATGCAAGGGGATCTCTCTCCTCTCTTAAAAGTGCAGTCAGGTTGCCGCCTGCATAGTGAAACACGAAGCGGCTGCTTCAAAGTCACTCTGTTTTTCACTTGAATGTGCTGCCCCCAGGGCAGCACGACTTCGCGGCTGCCCTGGGGGCTGTGAATTCAATGTAAGGGGGTGCACATTCCATGTTTGCAGCCAGAGCACCTGTTTATGGTGCACCGTGGCACAAACCGATGAAAGTGCACCCTATCTATAATATGGCCCCTGGATGCTTTTGCTTGTTGTTCACCGATATGAGTCTTCTAGTTTCAATAACTCAGCTTCAATTAAAGGGTACAGGCTAATTGGAGTGCTCTAAAGGATGATTTACAGTTTGACTGGGGCTGCTTTTAGACAGTCAGCCTCAATTAGTAGTTGGTCAATTGCATCAGGGCAGAGATGCAGGTGAAGTGTAAAACCCTGAGTCCTTCTGTGCTGTCAAACTGGTCATACCCTCTTTTAAAAGCCAGTAACTTAGAGGGAGTCTCACCAGAATTCAAGATGTGGAACTACATATTGCTAAACAATAGGTGGAGTACACCCTGGAGGCACATCAATGCCTCCATCAAAGAGATGGAGGTGCACAAGAGAAGGACAGATTCATCCTTTGAAAGTGACATGCTTCATCATCGGGGTCCCACCCGGATAGCCGAGTGCCATCCGGATGTGTTGGGACACCTGACTACAGTGGAGCGGCTTGTTTTTGATTTGTTTGTGAGTGAAAAAAGTGGATTAAAAGTTGGCAAATTTAAAACTCTCTACAAAAACTCTTTATTCTGGAGTAACTGGGCAACAATAAAAAGTTTGTGGGATACCATGCCAGGTTAGGTTGGCTTGTTGTATCAAAAGTGAAGTGAAAAATAAAAATGGTCTACATGTTTCAACCTCATGGGTGACTATCAGGTAATCAACAGGACCAGTGGAGGTAACCCGGGCGGTATACACACGCTAAGGTGTACCCGACCCTTGGCTAATCAAGAACCCTACCTAGTACTTATAGTGGTGGTTAATGTTTCCTTTCCTGGATTCCAGAAAGGGAAATCCTGTAAAGACAAAAAACATTTGCAAGGCATAATTGGTTACATACAAAGCGTGTTTGAGTGCTCCTGTTGTTCACAATCCAGTACTCTGTGCGGTGAAAAAACATTGGATTTGTATGCATGACTCTCAGCTGGTCATGCCAAATGTGTCCTTAACGTGTCCTTAACGTGTCTAAGGCACTATAGGGCTTTGGATCTGTAGGACAGGCAATCGCCCTTGATTCTGTGTTACAACCCACTGAACATGTGGTGTGTGTCTGTGCACTCTTACAAAACTCCTACAAAACTTGCCGTGTTTCACACTAAGGGGCCTATTATGATTGCGGTTTTTCCGCATCCTCCGGGCCGGCGGAAGCCACCGCCGGCCCAGAGGATGCGGAAAAACCGCAGCGGACCCCCAAAGACCCACCGCCACATTAGGATGGCTGGTGGGTCCTGGTTTCCGTCCGCAGCTTTTCCGCCGCGGTTGGCTTACAACCGCGGCGGAAAAGCTCTAATATGGTGGCGGTGTCTCTCAGACACCGTCCGCCATATTAGGAAGGGCTTTAAAAGATGCTTTTCCGCGGCGGGTTTTCCGCCGTGGAAAAGCATGTGTAACTTCACCGCGGGGGCCCATTGCGGGCCCCCTAGGTGAAGGGGGGGTGGGGGCTGCACATGGGGGGTACCTATCGTACCCCCCTGCATTTGTATGCAGAAATCAGCAGGCACCGCACGGTGCCTGCCGCTTTCTGCATACAAATGCAATGTATGCATTTTTACCATTGCGGCGGATGCAGCTTGAAGCCGCACCCGCCGCAATGGTAAAAATAGAGGATGTGACCACCAGGGTGGCGGTCACATCCTATTTGCACAGGAGGGAACTCCGCAGGCAATGCGGAGGTTCCCTCCTGCTCTATGGTGGCGGACGGGTCCGCCATCATAATCGGCCCCATACTGTTGTAAGTGAACACAGTGCTGCCAAAGGCGGGTGTTCCGCTTGTCAATGTGAAGAACACATACTCTTATTTGGTATCTTAATACGTGGGTGTCTACGCTCACACTCAATCAGTGAGGGCGTGATTAAAAACAAGTGAGTCGGCATATATTCCATAGGACACATGTGGGCAAAACCACATCTGAAGAACAAATGGAAAAGTGGAGGCGCGAAGCTTACTTGAAGTGCTATGGTCGCATGCCTCATGGACACCGGGGTCTAGAGGATGGTTCTGAGGAAATATATTTTTTGAACGACAATCATTTTTACAGGACTCCATTGATTTTTACATTGCCATCTCATGGCAAACACTTTCCACACGGCCCACCTGGTAGTTTTTCCTGATGTACGAGGAAAATTCTATCAGCACAACAAAAATCCATTTTTGCAGGCCTGCATTTCCGCCCAGGAACTGTCACCCGCCCAACCCCCTGTTCTCTTCAGTTCATCAGAAAGCCACATGGCCCTCACCCCAAGTGAATGATTCATTTTTCCTCTCCTGCTCCCAGCCTGATAAAACATCCTTGACACAGTGATCAGGTTATCTAAACAATGGTCTGACTGCTGGACTCTAATCAGGGTAAATAAACAAATGACTTGAAAGACCAGATTTTGATCAGGCAATTGAACAATGACCTGAAAGAAAGAGCCCTGATCAAAGCAGAGTGGACAATGCTCTGTGTACCAAGCCTTGACCAGGTCACCAACTACAAGCATACAGTGGACAATGCTCTGTGTACCAAGCCTTGACCAGGTCACCAACTACAATCATCGCCTTGATCAAGCTATCAACTAAAAACACTGCCCTGATTGGACAATGGACTGACAGCCAAAAGAATGATATGAGAAATGTATAAAAGGCTTGTAAGCTATAGAGTAAAGTAGCAGCCTCCTGGGTTTTGTCTCTGACTAGCTTGGGACTCTGTTCCATAGCCCGGGCTATTGAATAAATCTGGGTTCCTCCTGCAGACAAAGGCTCCTGTGTCTCCTTTTTACTAAGTATGCAAGGTATGGAAGACTAGGGCGGTTCCCCCGTCGCCGAGACCCAGTGAGTGGGTTATTACGGTTCTTCAGTTCCTACCACGATCTAAGTAGGAGAACTAAAAATGATTACATCGAAAGGCTGGGGAGAGCTGGGCAGACTGAGCGGTGCCCGCCCGCTGAAAGTCTGAGTACGTTCCTCATGTGGAACCGGGAGTGGCTGTTCCGCCTATTCCGTGACCCTCAAACGGCACCCCGTGGGATAATGCCGAAGGCTCGGCATGATGTTAAATAGCGGGCATTTTCGGGTAGAATGCATGCGGGGCAGGACACTACAAGTGTGGCAACTGCAGTGTCTGTACCTCACAGAAAACACAAAGACGCTGGAACTCGAGCCCGGAAAGGTGTGGACTTTACGAGCTCATACCAATTTTAACAGTACCAATGTTGTCTACAGGATTGTGTGCCCATGCAATCTCCAATATGTGGGCATGACCAGCAGAAGAATAAAACAAAGAATCTGTGAACGCCGCAGCACAATTTGGTGTAAGAAATCAATGACAAAACTCACCGAACATTTCCTCTCGATGAACCACACACCCAACGACATGAGGTGGACTGTCATAGAGCAAATAAAACCAGGAGAGAGATTACAACAACGCCTATTCAAGAAAGAACAACGTTGGATCTACAGGCTCTCCAAGCACAAAAATGGACTAAACGATAATATTCTGTGGATTTCTGTTTCCCCAAAATAGACCTCCTTTTTCTCTTTCTCTTTCCCTCTCCCTTGAAACCTGAACCTGTTATGATACCATATATTTTAGGTGTCTGATGGCTATGTTTGAAAATTCCCCCTCCTGGTGGGGATGTGTGTATATCACTTTGGTGGGGGCCCCCCCATTTCTTACTATGCCATTTCCTAAAATAGGTTTCACCCCACTACGAGGATCTTCTAAGAAGGCTCTGGGTCTCCTACTAGTATCCCTGGGGATGGGTCCGCGTTTCCATTGTTAGATGGGACCCTGGACACTAGCTGGGTAATGCACCATATACACCCCTTCACATGCTTGGGGTTTTCTTCCTGCAACTACTGCAGCCGTACTTTTGACTGCTTGCTGCATTTACGTGCCGACGGAATCAGTCACCTGCTAAAAAACAAGACTTCTTCTGTTTCCAGCGATTCTATCGAGCACTGAGCGTCCTTAGCAACGGCTACGAGCTGCACGTTAGGCTATCACGCCCCCATACGCCTCCAGTACCCACGTCACCTCACGGCCCATGCAGCCACACCCTGCACGCATTCTACCCAGAAATGTCGGCTTTTTAACATCATGCCGAGCCTTTGGCATTATCCCACAGGGCGCCGTTTGAGGGTCAAGGAATAGGCGGAACAGCCACTCCCGGTTCCACATGAAGTAAGTACTCAGTGGGTGGGCACCGCTCAGTCTGCCCCGCTCTTCCCAGCCCTTCGATGTAATCATTTTTGGTTCTCCTACTTAGATTGTGGTAGGAACTATCCTCCAGACCCCGGCACCCATGAGGCATGCGACCGTAGAGCTGCAAGTAAGCCTCGCGCCCTCGCTTTTCCCTTTGTTCTTGAGACGTGGTTTTGCCCGCATGTGTCCTACGGAACATATGCCGACTCACTTGTTTTTAATCACGTCCTCACTGATTGAGTGTGAGCGTAGACACCCACGTATTAAGATACCAAATATGAGTGTGTGTTCTTAACATTGACAAGTGGAACACCAGCCTTTGGCAGCACTGCGTTCGCTTACAACAGTATGTGTGAAACACAGCAAGTTTTGTAAGAGTTTTCACAGACACACACCACATGTTCAGTGGTTTGTAATACAGAATCAAGGGCGATTGCTTGCCCTACACTTCCAAAGCCCTATGGTGCCATAGACACGTTACAGGATTTCCCTTTCTAGAATCCAGGAAAGGAAACATTAACCACCACTGTGAGTACTAGGTGGGGTTCTTGAGTAGCCAAGGGTAGGGTCCACCTTAGCATGTGTATACCGCCCGGGTTACCTCCACTGGTCCTGACGAAAACCTGATAGACTGGCCAACTTTTAATCCACTTGTTTCACTCACTCACAAAAAAGTCAAAAACAGCCTGCTCCATTGTAGTCAGGTGTCGCAGCACACCCGGATGGCACTCGGCTATCCGGATGGGACCCCGATGATGAAGCATGTCACCAACTAGGTGGGTGAGTGAGGGGTCTTCTAACAAAGGATGAATCTGTCCTTCTCTTGTGCACCTCCATCTCTTTGACGGAGGCACTGAGGTGCCTCCAGGGTGTACTCCTCCTATTGTTTAATGATATTGATTAAGGGGACCAGTAGTATTCCCTTGTAGAATACCCTTTCTCTCTCATTGTTTTTCCGAACATTATATTGCGCCACCTGGAGAGACTGCATGATGCAGGAGGAGCGTGGCCCTCACCGTGGGTCAGCCCAGTTCTGGCTGCACACGGGGAGGAGGAGATGGATATACACTTCAGGGCTCACTGGTGCGATAATCATGAGTGAGGCCGGAAGTATAAAGTGAAACATAGATTACAGTGGTCCCAGACTGCAGAATTCACAAGCCAATCAGAACAGAATAGGTAAGCATTTGGGAAGATGGAGCATGAGGCACAGTGGACAGATACATGAGCAAGGAAAGGCTGATATAATAAGGAATCCCAAACAAGAGTGTAACCTATACATAACATTATCCCTCCCCCTCCATCTGCAAGCAGTAATGGGCACTCCGGAGGCACGGTTTCTAACCTGCCTTTCATTTCTATACTACACACATCTTACTATGCACAGTTTACTGTTTGGGTCTGAAAAACACACCACAAAATCTACATTACATAAATTGGGGTTATTAAAAAAACACAGAGCGACATTATTTATCAAGGACTTGCATGTGTAATCACGTTTGCTTACATTAACCGGTCTTATCAATGAAAATTCCATCACTCTTTATTTTGTAAAGTGCAATTGTAGTGCCATTTGTATAAGACTGTTTTGGTATTCCGTCTGTTACTTGTGTTGTGGAGTGCTGTTTTCTCTCTTTTCTGTTGCGCTTTAGCCAGAATAGACATTTCTCTATTGAGTCTTTAACTTTCTGGAAGGCATACTTGCTTCTGCCCTCCTCTCCTCCTCCTACCTTGCTTTTGCTTGCCTTTCTGCGCCCTCCTCCACATTAGATACCAAGAGATTGGAGCCTGATTAGGTCATTTGAGGTGGATCTTCACAAAGTGGATCTACCTCATGGTTTCACAGACATATTTAACCCCCTCTCTGGTAGGTCGCCCTGTTTTGGATTATTGGTGTCTGAACAAGGCCTCGTGCCTTGGGCCATATTTCCTGCTCAATTTTCCCACCATAGTAATTTATTCTCGCCCTCTTCCTTCTTCAAGTAAATCCGTTCTGATTACACAGTTTTGAATATAATCCTCATACATAAACTCTGGCTGTTTGTTTATCAGGTGCTCCACTCCTTTATTTGCCTGGTAGCTTACCGATGTCGGGGAGACTGATCCTCTAATGTTCCTTTTTTTATTTGCATAAGAAAAATACAGACATCTGTCAAGTTCGACCTGCACCCCCTCTCACCCCCCACCCACCACAATGAAAAACTACGAAGTAAAACATTTGGCACAGAAAAAATGAATTGGCATACATGAGTGGTACTATAGTATCGAAATCAAAATTTTAAGTAGCAAGTAGTAAGTATACTAAAAGAGGGCAAAATATAACATGGAAAGCAGAGTGAAAACATGCAGAGAAATGAAGGCATACCAAGTTATCCCGTCTGATCCAACCAGGATGTGAGCATTTCCCACACCTCGAGGCCCTTCTTCCTGCTTTTACGGCCTTTCTTAGCGTAGACGGCTTTCTCTAAATGATAAGTTGCCACTAGCCTCGCCATCCACTGAGAGAAAGATGGGGGATCGGTGTCCAACCAAGCGGAAGCAACACAGATCCTCCATACTGCTATTGCAATGAATATAAAAACCCATTTTTAATCCTAAGGGTTTCTGCCTGGATTCCCAACACAATGATTGTGGGGTTTAGTACAATAGACTGAGTGGTGACTTCCCCTAGAACTTCCTGTACCTTAAGGAGTATTGAGACAAGTTTAGGGTAGGTTGCAAATATATGGATTGAATCAGCGCCATATTCCGAATCCGGGGGCAGAGTGTACCTTTGCCAGTTCCCCACTTGGCAATTTTACTAGGAGTAATGTACAGGAAGAAGATGGTTTTAAAGTGTTGTGCCTGAAGCTTAGCTGACAGCAAGATACTTTGAGAAAATGCTACCCTCCCTCACCTGATGAGGTAGGAGTACTGTCAGAGACTGAATAGAAATGTTCAAGTCCAGTTTCAGGGGTCCAAGGGGCTTGTGCAGCGGAGGGAACCTCTAGACACTGAATAAATTTGGTTATGCCTACCATCTGCGTCTCTGGTGCTATGAGTGGGACACCAGGACAGCCACCACTGGAGCCATTACCCTGTTTATACACAACAGATTGTAGGGCTGGAAGGGCTTGTTGTGTGGCTGATTGTATGACAGCCCCATTTGGGTAGTTAATAGCAGGTGCGCAGAGAAAGGTATCTAAGTTCGAGACTGACCCAGCAGAGGCGCCGTTAGTACCATTGTCAGTGTTGGCATGAGACATTTCCCTTGGTCCAATTTCTTCTGGGGCAAACTCTTGGTTAACTACTATGCATGCCTTCTGCTGTGGGTCCATTATGGGTGCACACGAGGTCGGTATAACTAATGGGGCCGTGAGGGAATCCTCAGTGGGAAGCACAAGAGTCTTAGGAGTGACACTGGAGGATTGGGTCCTGGCTCCCATGAACATTTTTGCTAGGGGGGTGCATAGATGCAGAGTCCTTTAAGTCTTTAAGCGTCCCATTTCCCCCAGTTTTACCCAACAGTTTTTTATTTGCACTGACCTCTTGCTTGGTTTTGGCGGCCCCTTCAGTAGCTGCAGCATCCCTGGGCTCTCTGGACTCAGGGATAGCTGGGGTTTTCAATTTGCCTCCTTTCCGCGCCCCCGGGCACTCATGTCGCAGCTGTGTGTTTGACAGGACACAAGGGGCAGCCGCCGTGTCCGTCCTCCCAGTAACTCCGTGGGAGAATGAAGGAGCCGATGGTACTACGAGCGGCGAAAACCAGATCAGAGCCGCGATAGCACACTAGCGGGCCAAACGAGAGAGTCAGTTGAAAGTGCAGAAATGAAAAGAATGGCCTTGCGGGTTGCTTCTCCAACGTTCCCGTATCCACGGTGCGACTGTAAAAGCTCCGGTTCTCCGGGGGATAACCGCACCATACCCAGCGTCCTCTGTATCCTCAGCGTTCTGCAGACCGGCATCGCACCGTGACACGCAGGGCAGCTAGCCGATCATTCACGCGTCTGGCGTGAGCAGCCGACCAGCACGAACACTCACGCTGAATCCATCTTGCTCCTCCTCTAATGTTCCTCAGTAGACTCCATGTACACCTCGTGCTTCTAACAGTGCCATCAATTGGCTGCTCCTCCCTTGGGCCTCGGTCTCTCCTGGAAAAACTCCACCTAATACTCTGTGATGATTTGACAGAGCCGTCTGGGGGTAGTTTCTCAGTTGACATTCTGTTGCTCTTGCTTAGATACCTCATAAGAGATCTTCCACATGAGACTAGAATCTTGGTGGACTTAGAAAGAGTCCCACCGTGCAGGTGCCGCTCCTGTCCCTTACCATTTTCCAGTTAGAAACTCTAAAGTTTTATAAATTCTTTTGACAGCATCAGCTTGGTTTAAGGATAACTGTGATACAAACCATCCAGGTGGATTTCTGTCCTTTCTCCTATAGATCCACAAGATCTATAGAGTGGACGACCTAACTGGTGTATACAGCACAGACGATAGACTGAAAGTCGTTCGGTAATCACTGTAGATCCAACTTGGGACCAGCAGAATAACCAATATTAGCCAGTTTATTTAACCAAAGTGAAACTCTGGACACGCATGTATAACACCAAAGCCCTTCCCACCAAGATCCACAGAAAGTGCAATACTCTTCCATCCTATAACTCTTGACGGTGTAGCGTTTACTAGGGTTGGACAAAATGTTAATTACACCGGAGTAATCAGGGTGATTTCAGTAATTACACATTACTCATGTGATGAATTACGCAATTACACCAGTTTGTGTAATTAGGAGTAATTTGGGGCAAAATACTACTGTAGGCACACAGAGAGAATGAGCAGCTGCTAGCTTTTGCTATTTATGTACTGTAGCATTTATTGCTATTTTTGTAGAACAAAATGCATCCTCGGGACCATATTGGATGTGAGGGTGCATTTGCACTAACAAATTAGGGCTAATTGGTGACAAATCTCACATTATTACATATAATTGTGAGAAGTTTTGGTGTAATTGCGAGTAATTAAGCTACAGATAATTACACTCACTACTAGCATTTACCCATCTGACAAGCACTTTACTGCCACACAATGGGGCGTAAAAGGCTACACAAATACAACTACAATGCAATACAACATATATAGCAATTCATAACAATAAAAATAAGATGTGGATTCAAGATTAGTTGTAGAATGCATTATCGGTGAAAACACAAGATAACAATGAGCAGCCCATAGATAACAGCTGTACACACTTGCTAGGTTAGCATATCTTTATAAAAACACAGAAAACAGAAACATTCAGATACTGCAGTAAATCACATGACCAAGTTTCAAAGACTCTCAGGATGTTTAACGCCAGAGAGACCTAACCCATAATGTGTGTTGTGCATACAATACACACTGGGTAAAACACTCTTCAATTGTTTAACTCATAGCAGATGTTCAGCAGCCAGCAGTTCTATGTATCCAATTAAAAAGTAAGTTCCAAACCACTTGACATTTCATATATCATTACAGTGATTGCAGGGAATCCTTGTGTGGAGGAGAAGACAGAAATAGGGAGGAAAAGTTCAATAAAGCTCTAAAGGTTCACGATACATCAGCACATGTTGTGGAGGAGTTTCTCTAATACCACACTGTGAATTTTAAATCCAACTTGATGCATTGTCTATGATACTACTGATTACATCATGGACTATGTGGCCATATTATAACAAGAGATGTCTTGAGTAAAGAAAACACTAAAAGAGTATGAAGCATTTTCCAGATGCATCCTGCTGAGAATACAGTTCTTCCTTTTGTTGATGGTGCCATTAGAAATAACAGTGTTTTGGAATGCTTTGTCAAATCAACAATTCCTCAAATTACAATCCATATGGAAAGCAATTACATTTTCTTTTTTTGTTCTCTCTTTTCATAGGACTGCCAGAAGTAAATTAAGAAGCTCTTATCAAAGTATGGTTGGGCACATAACTTTGAAAGTCAAATTTTAATAATGCTTGTAATTCAAATACTATAAAATATGTTGATATTTTTTATTTTACATTGGGAAATAGCCTGTTTAGAACATCATATCGCACTTTGGTCGCTTACAGGCACTGTAAATCAAAGTTGCTGCTATCAATTGACCAAGAGCCTCCAGGGCAGGGCAGCGGGTGTTTCCCCAGTGTGTCGCCAGGGTAAGTGCTGGTTTTGGACCCATGGTTTTCGTTTATCTTACTGGGGGCTGGTTTTGCAGTACAGCTGCAATATCAGCCCCCAGTAACAAAAGCAGCTGCAGTGTTCCCCCTGCGGCTGGTCTGACTCAATTGCCAGGTCCGGTTTGCGTTCCCAGTCTTACCTGCTACAAAGTCATGGTGGAGGCTCTACACTTCTGTGTGGGATCTCCACACTGATGGTGAGTTGTCCGCAATGAGTAACTTCAGTGTGTAGTGTAGGGCACGAGTAGGCCACAAGTGTGGAGATCCTACCATGGTTGCAGACTCTCCACCACTACTGCGGAGGCTCATTGTGAATCAGGCCCTCAGGGCTTTGGCTTCAAAAGGATAGAGGGTGGAGTTGCTTTGCCAGGATTCGCCCTCCCCATCTACAGATCTTAGAAGCAACTGTTCAACGAAATGAGCCACCTTGCAGGCGCGTGCCTTCTTTTACACAAAAATCACGAGCAACTTCTTCCAATGTTGCTTATCGAATTTATTATCGAATCTTGCCCAGTACCTTTCACTCATACTACTGAATCAATGACGGGGCTTTTGTTTAGTTTTTATTGTTGGGCAGAGCTTCCTTCCATTTTAGTATTATGAACATAGGAAAGAGCTAGTGTCCTGCCAAAGAGACAAGACTCTGAGCTTTGTACATATGTTAAATATTCTCAACTTAAAACTTTGAAAACAAGCATTGGCAATGCCAACAGCTCTGGTTTTAAATAATGTTTGTATGGTAAGATAAAGCAATGCAAGTGAATAACATGGCAAATAATATGTATTTGTGTGGGTGCAAAGAACTGTAGAATTATATAAGGGTAGGTTAAAGGGTCTGGTGCTAGTCTGGTGCTAGCTGCACTGTCAAGCCGATCCTAAAAATTCATGCAAGTCAATGATTGCCCTCCTTCCATCTGTACTGGTGTAGAACCTCTATATTAATTATCTAGTTATAACAGCATTCCAACGTCATGTGTGTGCCCTTGAATGTTCAACGTTTAAGCAGCTGATCAATAAAATGATCATGGCTGTGTAGAGGGCAAGGACTATTTTTGAGGAAGCACACAACTGCTGCCTGATCATGTTCTTGTGGCTCTCAATATGTGGGCGTAGCCAAACACCCTCTCCAGTAATGCTCACATAATTGTCTGGCGACAGCTGAACTGTCAACTCAGACCATAAAAAAGCATTAGTCTACTCCTCCAAAACACCAATATGATATGTTAGACATATAGGAAAAATGATGACTGGATAATTCTAATGCTTTATAGGCATGGCGACAAGCAAAGATTAAGATTAGAGAAAATCCAAAATGTTGACAACAAGTGATCACTGAACTTCGTAAATATTAGCCATACCTAAAACTACTCTGATTTTTAGTATAAAGGTGCATTACTTTCATACACCTCTGATTTGTTTATATAGTAATATGACTGTGAAGCATTTGCGAGAGAAGGTCATCAAGCAAATTCTTACTAGAGGCATTCAGTATTGTATTTATGAATGTTAAATAACTCATCATTAAAGATTGACTCATCATCCTGGGCCTGGGTCTGTGATAACTTGAGGTCTTAGACTTCGATTACGAGCTCCTTAGATGGATATGCCCTATGGAGTAGTGTGGCTCACTGGTTAGAGGCGGCAGACCAGAGAGCAGAGGACGGCCCGGGACCAGGGTTCGATTCCCGACGCGGCAGGTTTCTGGACCAGGGTCAGCGGACTCGATAATTCTCTCGCCTAGGTGCCCACTCTGATCAGCGATCACACTCGGCAACTCTGGGCACTAGCTTGCCTCATCTTCACTAATGGCCCCACCAGACCGCCGGGGATGCCTGTTCTCACCCTGGAGATACCCATTAAGGGACCATCTCTCAGGGAAGCCAGGAAGGGTTTCGCAGCGGTCGAAGCGCGGAGGTACCCCTTCGGGAGTGATTCCAGCGCTATATAAGCACATAATTAATTAACGAATATGGCACGTTGGTCCGCATGTGTTTACAACACATGCCATTACAACGCGTTTGTTACAATGACCACGTTGTTACATCGCATACCTTTACAATGCAAATCAGAACAATGACTTGCTTTAGGGGACGCTGTATATTGGAATAGTATAATTTACTATTCCCACCCCAGTCTGTGCAACAGTAGGGAAGTTGTTGGATTTTTATTCCAATACCTTCTGCCCCCTAATGCAAGTTGTTGTTCTGACTTGCGTTGTAAAGGTATGCGATGTAACAACGCGGTTGTTCTAACAACCGCATCGTAAAGGCATGCGTTGCCTCGCATGCGTGGTAAATGCTGTTTACCCTTTTTATCTATAAAAATAGCATCTGTTCTCTCCTCTCCCTTCCTCCCCAATAAATAAAAACTAAATTGGCATATTTAAAGGAATTTGGTGCTTGCACCAAAATCGACATGCACAGGTTTTTTACTGGGCCCTTTTCGTTTGTTATATTTCAACAGGTTTTACCTTCTGAAATCTTTCCAGTGAGTGCAGAGTGTGTAGCGCCCCATAATTATAATTTTTTTTTAAACTTTGCACCCCTTGTAATTACGATCCGTGCAGAGAGAGTAACATGCCTCGGGTACTTGAAATCAAGACCTTAGCTTTCTCCTCCATCTTATCTCCTTCTTCTCTCTTATGGGTAATTTAATACCGATTTACAACATTTGCAGCTCATGCTACCTCTACATTTTTACGGTTGACTAATGTTATCTTCTATTTCACCTCTATTCTTTGACTTCCAATCCCCAATTCCTTTTTGTAATAGATTTTTTTTTAAGTTGTCACTCCTGATTCTACCATTTCTTTTGATCTTAGGTCTCACCTACGCAGCATGCATGAGCTGCATAGGAAAAAGACCTTTAGCAATCGGCACAGCTTTGCGGGCACAAGCGTGCACGCGTTGCATTGCTTCCAAGGGCAATGTGTGCATATCTGGAGATTCCCTTGCAGGAGCAAGCTTTTTCTCCATGTGTTATCAATTATCACTCCTGGCGCCGCTCGCTCCCGCTAGGGAAACGCTTTAACTTTTGCAAATGCTTTCACTTTTGCCGCGTGCTTGTTTTAATTATCGCGGCGCGCACCACACGCATGGTTGATATTATTACTTCACTGAGCACGGCACCCGCTAGGGACACCACTCTCACTTTATTTCTACTGCTACCCTTCCCTGCATTGGTTCTTCGGTAAGTGGATTCTTGCAGAAGTTGAGAGGTCTGTCAAAAATTCAGATGGAGTAAAAGGGGCTGCACTTTTTGAAAAAATGTACACGATGCCTGCGAGCGCCAGAATGCTGTAGTAAAGATAGGCACTCACTCATACAGGACATGAATCCTTCAATCCATGTCCACTGAAGCACGAGAGAGTTCGACAGCGTACGTGGGTATGTAGTCACTGTGATTGAACTGAGCCAGCGCCCCGCCTCACTGGGGTATTTTTGAGCCAGGGTTTAATGATTTAATGGCCCTCTGGAGAACCACCTCATTTCAGGCAGCTGCCTAGTATGAGGCAAACTTTTACGCTAGAAAAGGGTTTCCCCCAGACTGATTTATTACAATACGACGCTCTAACCGCACAGGGCGAGTGACACCCCAAGATGGCTGGTGATTCAGTGCCACTCCCACGTGGGAGGGGTTGGGCAACAGGAGGGTTCTGTATTCACACACAGCCTCTCCTGGCCACAGCCCGGACAGCTGTGCTTGGTGTACAGGTGTGTAACTTGAGCCTGGAGAGGGGGAGGCACGCTGAAATCTCGCCCTGGAATCCGGGTAGCTCTGAGAAAGGAGAACTGGCAGAGCAAGGAGAGGGCGAGGACAGTCTGGGATAGCGGTGTCCTCCCTATGCTCCCAGGGTGCAGCCACAACAACAAGGACCCCCCCCCGCCAGCTGGAGAGAGTGAACTCTGCGGGCAGTGCTGTTCAGCAAGTGCACAGCACTAAAAGCAGCACGTCATTTGAATACATACAATTACATAAACTCCGAATTCACTGACTGGCTCAGTTCATACACATTAATGCAGAAGAAATAGTTGATTTCACTGATGAGGTTTGAACCGCCCATTCTAACAAAGGCCTCTCTACCCGTGAGGACAGACATGTCCCAAGTAGATGCACGACCTTCCGACTCTTAAACAGAACTTGTCTCAGTACCTCTCTCACCACGTCAGACCGGCCTGTCACTCAAACAACCCTATCTGTCCCAGCCCCGAGATTATAAACTCAAGAGAATGCCCTGATCACAATCTCCAGAGAGTTCCCAAAGGACCCCAAAAACTCCAGAGAAATTCAAACCCCTGACACCCATGGGTCCCAGAACAAGATCCACCCATCAAGCGCCCTCCACCTCCAAGGGCGCTCCTCAAAGCCTCCTCCGTCCTCCCACGTACTCACGGGGCTTATGAAGTGGTATCCTAGCTACAAAGCAATGAAGCGCTGCACACCATTGGGATATAAATGAGAGTAAGAGGGGCTTCTTACAGCTAGGCGAATGCTAGAGAGGAGGGAGGGGTACTGCAGGAAGGGGCAGTGCGGCTGACAGAGGAACATGGCAAGCACATCATGTAGTTTTGCGGGGGAGATATGAACAGGGAGCTGGGAAGTATGGAGCTCTCACTGGACACGCATGGGCCTTAAAACCCCAAACTCTCCTCTAGAGTTTACCTAGGAGACCCCCTCACCCACAGAACTCCTAGCCCCTCCGCCGCCGATCCTAAACTCTCCTTAGGGAGTCCTCTCCTACTTATCCCTTTCTACAGGTAACTACCAATGAGGATTTCCAGTTCCCACTCATCGCCAGACCCTCCTCCTGGAACCGTCTCCCCATAGATACCCTCTTCCAGGAGGATTTTTCCCCAAAGAGTTGAAAGACTCATGCTAAGCCAAGGTTTCCGCTGGAGCCCTCTGCCCATACATACTTTCCTCCAGAAGACTGTGCCCATAGACCACACCTCTTCCTATAGATACCCTCTAGTATAAAACTATGCTACCCGAGACATCAGGGGTCATCGGTCTATAGCACTCTTCTATGAACATTATACCACACAAACTGTCATCCAGAGACCATGTACCCCTGATATTCTCCTGCAGCATTCTCACTGCTGTTGAGCCCAGCGTCACACAAGCACCATGGTAACACAGGAACAACAATCCCAGATACCTTTCTCCATGGAGGTTCGACCCCCACATTGTCCCCGTGGGAGACAATCTACCCCAATACACATTCCCCCATGGAACTATGCCCCAGGTGATCCAGGGATCTCGCCGCCCAGGCACCCCCTTTTCGCCCATGGACTCTTACCAGCAACACACTCGCCCAGGAATAACTACTCCCAAAAAACATTGGCATAGCCAATAGGTCTCGCCATTTGGACCTTATAAGTGTTTAGCCATGCAACACTTGATGTTGTTGCGCCAAGGATATTGTGCTGGATAACTAAACACTTATAAGGTCCCAAAGGCGAGGCCTATTGGCTATGCCAAAGCTTGTTTAGTCTTGCCACTGATTACCCTGGCTTGTTCTTTCCTTCTTCCGTCCACAGCTCTCCTGTCAGTTCCCTCTTCGTTGTCCTTGTGTAAGCTTTTATTTTATTTCTTCGTCTAATGTATCTTCTTTCCTCCCCTGACTGTAGTTTTTTCGTCCCTACACCTTAACTCTCCTGTATCTGTCTCCTCCCAATTTCAGTCTCTGAATTAGAAGTCTCCTTCATTACAGCTTGTGAAGTTCCTCAACCATAGCCTCTTCTGCTCTCAAACTTTGTCTATGTGCACTCTCACAATGCGAGAATCTGGAAAAAATCTAGTTTCCACATAGCTTGCATGTCTTCCATTCATTTATCTCTGCTGCACTGTCTATGAGCCCTCAATGATACCAGCGCCTTATAACTTCTGTTTCTGGCCTACACCTTCACTGCCTACTTTCCTCGCTTATCCACTTTCTTGTCCCCTCCCTTGCCTGATATTTCTTTCTATTCACAAAATCTTCTGACTTATGAAGTTTTGGTACTTGTCAAGTGGAACAGCACTCTACACACTTCCAATGTCTACTCAGTTTATTTACAGTCAACTCTTTTCCTCCCTTTCTTTATTATTTATTATACTCCAATGCTTCCTTGGTACTGCTGATTCTCTTCCATCATCTCTTAATTTAATTTTCCTTCCCTGCATGTGACCTTTAAATCCATCTGTTATCTTCATGTCTCTATTGTCCATGTCCACAGATTTACATGAGCTTCGCTGTTTCTCCATTTCTGATGTCCACTCTCTTTTCATTTTTGTTACCACGCTTTTGTCTTCACATGTGCTTTCTGATACAATTTTTGGTATCTTTCCAGTAAACAGAACAACAGTTAAGCAGAGCAAGGCCGGACTGGCCCAAGCGCGCAACGGGCACTTCACCTGGTGGCTGGAAGGGTGGGGGCCGGTTTTTCAGTGGCGGGGGCTGTTTTTTTTTACAGAGGAAGGGTTTTGCAGCAGTTCTGCAATATCAGCCCCCAATAACAAAAGCAGCATTGCACCCTTCGGCAGCCCCCGCACCCCCCGGGGGGCTGATCTGCCAAAATTTTGCCAGGGCTGCTTTGGATTCTAAGTCCACCCGTGCAGCAGAGTCACCTAGTTTAGCTCAAAAGCTGGTGCAAGTTGTGGTTTGCTGCGGAGTGTGCCCGATGTGCAGCACTTTTCTGAAGACCACAGCCGGTGACTGAATAATTCCATATGAGGCGCGCCACCTGCGGCTGACATTGTTGCGTGGGAAGACCCATTGTGCAGGAGCGAGTTAAAAGAAGGCAAACTGAGAACCTAGGCGGAAGCCAGGAGACGTTAGAGGAACTTGGCCTAGATCCGCTCAGTAGAAGAGCCTCAATGTAGCATCTCTGTGGCTTGCAGCCATTGTATTCAATTGGTGGTTGATGCTGACTGTGGAGGAGTAGGAGCATGCAGAAGGTGGTCAGACATTCACGTTGAATAATAGTTGGAGGAAAGCCAGTCCAATCGAGGAGGGGCACTATGTTGGTAAAACCACTCCTAAGGAAAGCTTGCCCCTGCCCTTGGGAAATAGTTCTGACAAACCCAGTACTGATCCTGAACCTAACATTAACTTAAAGCCAATAGGGGCTTGTGCAAGCTGGCTGCAAGAGCCCTGAAAAGCAAAACCACCATCTTCTATATGTTGTCAGGTCTATCCGGTCATATAGGCCATTTAGGCTGCAAAGTCGTTGAACACCTATCGTCCCTGGAATTTCCGGAAAAAACATACTCATTGAAAAAAAAAAATGAGAGTCAATACATAGGAGGAGGATAAAGAAACAGGAGATTCAATGACTAAATAATCCACAAAGCTATCTCTAAAAGACACTTTCACCACTTGAGTTCCACTGACAGAGGCACAACAAAACAGATTCCTTAAATGTTTGCTTCACAACTATAGGAAGAAAGAGCAATAAGACCAGTACTTAAGTGTCCATCAACAGTATCCCTAGGCTGCATGTGACTAGCATGCAAACTCTGGAAAATAAAATGACATAAAAGGAATGAGCATGAGATATTAATACACAAGTTCACTCATGAGACAAGACATCTCCTCCCTGCCTAGACATGCTGGTACCACCTGGTTTCTCCCTCATCTCCAAAGACAGGATAGAACAACGAGGAGGTGGGGTTGCTATCATCCACAAGGACAGCTGGAGCATCACAGAAACCTCCTCCTTCGAGTACGACTCATTTGAATGTCTTTCCGCTGTCATCAAAACCAAAGACAATGACTCTCTACTGTGCCATCTACTCTATCACCCCCCGGGCAGAAACAACGAGTTTGGAGATCAACTATCCAACCTGATTGCACAAGACGCTCTCGGCGATTCCAAAAACCTAATTCTTGGTGACTTGAATCTCCGATGGAACGAAATTCATAACCCTCTAATCAGATCGCTATCCAGCCTCCTCGCCGACAACAACCTTACTCAACATTGCACTGAGGAGACACACTACAAAGGAGCCATACTGGACGCCATCATTGCACAAAAGAATTCAATCACGGTCAACCACATACTTCCCGCTGACTGGTCAGATCATCATATGATCCTATTTCACATCAATCACCCCATCATCCCGCTTAAACCTCCCCAAGACCCCCCCAAATGGTCGAGAAACCTCTCCCAAGTACCCCAAGACATTCTAGAAGGTCAGCTAAGTTCACTTCTTCCAGACAACTCTCTGCACCTTTCGACCAATGATCTCATCGACCACTACAACTCCGAGCTAGTCTCCATTCTCGATAATCTAGCTCCTCTAAAGCTCAAAAGAAGCGTACCACCCCTTCTAGAATCTGGTTCAATGCGGACCTCAACGCAGAAAGAAGAACCTTGAGAGCCAAAGAAAGAAAGTGGAGAAACAACCCAACAGCCATCCTTCGCTTACAACTAAAAACAGCCCGCAGGAAGTATAACAACCATATCAAAAACAAGAAATCCAGCTTCTTCCGTGAGGCACTAGCCAATTCCAAAAACAGACCTAAGGAGCTCTACAACATAATCAGACATCAAACATCCAAGCCTCTGCCCTCACCCCTGCAGGCGTCCAAAGAACTATGCGATAACTTCGCCAGCTTCTTCAACGATAAGGTCTTAAAAATCAAATTATCTCTAGACATCAACAACTTACACCTCCCGAAGAGCAACGCGGCCATCCCACAGGCCCTCCCATCCGGCCCCTCTCCCCTCCTTTGGCTAAGCTTTCGCCACATGCAGGAAACTGAGATAATCTCGTTGATCTCAACCTCCAAACCATCAGCTCACATCTCAAACCCCATTCCTCCCTCACTAATCAAACAAATTAAGCTCACTTTAGCACCTATCTGGGGCAAAATCATAAACAGCTCCCTACAAAGCGGAGTGGTCCCCGACTGTCTAAAAATGGGACAAGTCACCCCTTTGCTGAAAAAACCCGGTCTTGACTCTACTGACTTGAACAATTTCAGACCGATATCTAACCTCCCTCTACTCGCCAAAACACTGGAACGCTGCGTTCTCCTGCAATTGACTCATCATCTGGATAACATCAATCTCCTGGACCCCCTCCAATCTGGCTTCAGACAAGGCCGCAGCACAGAAACCGCGATGCTGAACATCATAGACGACATTCACGGTTCTCTTGACGCTGACAAGTGCTGCCTCCTCATACTCCTTGATCTATCCGCAGCTTTCGACACAGTGGACCATAAGCTCCTCATCAAGACTCTGCAAGTAAGAGCCGGCCTCGGTGAGGTAGTTCTCGAGTGGTTTTCCTCCTTTCTACACAACCGCTTGCAAATAATAAAAATGAAGAACTTCACCTCCGAAACCCAGCAAGTCAACAAGGGTGTCCCCCAAGGATCAGTACTCTCTCCTCAGCTCTTCAACATCTATATGGAACCGCTCGCCAAACTACTCAGGAATGCCAATATCCACTTCCACCTCTACGCGGATGACACGCAGATCTACCTGGAAACCTCTTCACTTAACGACATCCACAGACTAAAGGCTGTCTTAAACGATGTTCAAGATTGGCTGACAAAGAATCACCTGAAACTCAATCCCGATAAGACGGAAACTCTTCTCATCTCAAACAAAGAAGACAACCCTCAAATCATCGAGTGGCTGAAGTCGATCAATGCTCTTAAAGGTTCTCTCACGCTAGCTGATTCCGTAAAATCTCTGGGTTTCACCCTAGACCCCAAACTAACATTGACAAACCACATTAAGAACTCGGCAAAAAGTGCATTCTTTAACCTCAGACTTCTGAACAAAATCAAACCTTTCATTCCCCACAAGGACCTTAAACTAGCCACACAATCTCTAGTTCTATCTAGACTGGACTATGGGAACTCAATCCTAACAGGCATCCCCAAATCGCACCTGGCTCCATTAAAAACAACATTGCATGCAGCAGCAAGAATGATCACAGGATGCAAAAAATCTGACCACATCTCCCCAGCACTCAAAGAACTTGAATGGCTCCCGGTGGAAATGCGTAGCACCTTCAGAACGGCCTGCCTAACCCACAAGGCCCTCCACACCGAAAAACCAGAATACTTGGCAAACAAGCTCACAAAAGCTGGCCAAATTAGAAATTTGAGAAGCTCTAACTCCCTGCTGCTCATCCTACCAAAAACCAGAAAGAAGAAAACTGCAGACAGCTCCTTCACAGGAAATGCCCCCAAAATATGGAACTCTATCCCCCCGCATATCAGAACCATACCGTCCTATGCGAAATTCAAGAGCCAACTCAAATCCTTGTGCCTCATCCGTTCCCTAGGTCCTGGGTAACTAGGATCAATAACCATCCCCAGAACTATGTGTTATCTCTGTATCCTATTACCAAGAAGTCCTACTGTACGAACTTTTCCTCCTCCCTAATTGTCTTTCGATGATCGCCTTTATTTGTTACGTGTCTTTTTGTTCACCTTTTCATTCCTTTTACTGTAAAGCGCTCTGCTACCTTCGGGTCTTGTTAGCGCTATAGAAAACTTCTAAATAAATAAATAAATGAGTCTGCTTTGTCAATTAGTTATATCAATCAATCAGAAGATAAATGAATTAAAAGAAACATACACAATAGCAAACCTGCCTTCAATATATACATTTAATCTCATCTTAAACAGGGGTGGGAGAATGATAAGACAACTATTTCCAAGATCAAGTCCAGATGGCAGTAGCCTGCATGAGTTTCAACCTTTGGTGAAATCTTCTTCAGGCTTTCTCAAGGCTAAGGATCAAAATAAATTCATGTGAATATATAGACAGACAGTTATTCATAGGCCTGAGAATGCCTTTTTGTGGGTCATTGCAAACTTGAAATTCTACATATCCATTTTTCTAATTCAGATCAAAACTGTGCACCACACCGATAGAACAGTGAGAAAACCAAGACCCGAATACACATACCTATGCAGGTTTGCCTGGGTGCACCGGATGATTCAGAAAAGGGGGTGGTCCCCGGAAGCTTGTTTCCTTCCCAGTGTAAGAATTGGCTTTTGTAGTCTGGTCTGCCCTGTTCCCATGATGCACTGGGCCAGGGACAGACTAATTTGCATACAGCCAGGTTCTGAAACTGGGATGGTGCAATGAGCTAAAAAACGGTGTTGGATCTAGCCCTGATCTCTTGACTGGGTGAGAGTATTCTGCTTAATTCAGAGACTCTGTCCCTCACCACCCCTTGTTGTAAATATTTTTGTCCACCCTAAGCGTGGAAGGGTATACTCAGACATGAGTCAATTGCTCATTGCACCATCAGGATTCAAGCAAGCCGGGCCGAAGATGGCTGTAATGCCAGAAACCGGTCCCCGGAAGCTTGTTTCCTTCCCAGTGTAAGAATTGGCTTTTGTAGTCTGGTCTGCCCTGTTCCCATGATGCACTGGGCCAGGGACAGACTAATTTGCATACAGCCAGGTTCTGAAACTGGGATGGTGCAATGAGCTAAAAAACGGTGTTGGATCTAGCCCTGATCCCTTGACTGGGTGAGAGTATTCTGCTTAATTCAGAGACTCTGTCCCTCACCACCCCTTGTTGTAAATATTTTTGTCCACCCTAAGCGTGGAAGGGTATACTCAGACATGAGTCCCTTGCTCATTGCACCATCAGGATTCAAGCAAGCCGGGCCGAAGACGGCTGTAATGCCAGAAACCGGTCCCCGGAAGCTTGTTTCCTTCCCAGTGTAAGAATTGGCTTTTGTAGTCTGGTCTGCCCTGTTCCCATGATGCACTGGGCCAGGGACAGACTAATTTGCATACAGCCAGGTTCTGAAACTGGGATGGTGCAATGAGCTAAAAAACGGTGTTGGATCTAGCCCTGATCTCTTGACTGGGTGAGAGTATTCTGCTTAATTCAGAGACTCTGTCCCTCACCACCCCTTGTTGTAAATATTTTTGTCCACCCTAAGCGTGGAAGGGTATACTCAGACATGAGTCCCTTGCTCATTGCACCATCAGGATTCAAGCAAGCCGGGCCGAAGACGGCTGTAATGCCAGAAACCGGTCCCCGGAAGCTTGTTTCCTTCCCAGTGTAAGAATTGGCTTTTGTAGTCTGGTCTGCCCTGTTCCCATGATGCACTGGGCCAGGGACAGACTAATTTGCATACAGCCAGGTTCTGAAACTGGGATGGTGCAATGAGCTAAAAAACGGTGTTGGATCTAGCCCTGATCTCTTGACTGGGTGAGAGTATTCTGCTTAATTCAGAGACTCTGTCCCTCACCACCCCTTGTTGTAAATATTTTTGTCCACCCTAAGCGTGGAAGGGTATACTCAGACATGAGTCCCTTGCTCATTGCACCATCAGGATTCAAGCAAGCCGGGCCGAAGACGGCTGTAATGCCAGAAACCGGTCCCCGGAAGCTTGTTTCCTTCCCAGTGTAAGAATTGGCTTTTGTAGTCTGGTCTGCCCTGTTCCCATGATGCACTGGGCCAGGGACAGACTAATTTGCATACAGCCAGGTTCTGAAACTGGGATGGTGCAATGAGCTAAAAAACGGTGTTGGATCTAGCCCTGATCTCTTGACTGGGTGAGAGTATTCTGCTTAATTCAGAGACTCTGTCCCTCACCACCCCTTGTTGTAAATATTTGTGTCCACCCTAAGCGTGGAAGGGTATACTCAGACATGAGTCCCTTGCTCATTGCACCATCAGGATTCAAGCAAGCCGGGCCGAAGACGGCTGTAATGCCAGAAACCGGTCCCCGGAAGCTTGTTTCCTTCCCAGTGTAAGAATTGGCTTTTGTAGTCTGGTCTGCCCTGTTCCCATGATGCACTGGGCCAGGGACAGACTAATTTGCATATAGCCAGGTTCTGAAACTGGGATGGTGCAATGAGCTAAAAAAACGGTGTTGGATCTAGCCCTGATCTCTTGACTGGGTGAGAGTATTCTGCTTAATTCAGAGACTCTGTCCCTCACCACCCCTTGTTGTAAATATTTTTGTCCACCCTAAGCGTGGAAGGGTATACTCAGACATGAGTCCCTTGCTCATTGCACCATCAGGATTCAAGCAAGCCGGGCCGAAGACGGCTGTAATGCCAGAAACCGGTCCCCGGAAGCTTGTTTCCTTCCCAGTGTAAGAATTGGCTTTTGTAGTCTGGTCTGCCCTGTTCCCATGATGCACTGGGCCAGGGACAGACTAATTTGCATACAGCCAGGTTCTGAAACTGGGATGGTGCAATGAGCTAAAAAACGGTGTTGGATCTAGCCCTAATCTCTTGACTGGGTGAGAGTATTCTGCTTAATTCAGAGACTCTGTCCCTCACCACCCCTTGTTGTAAATATTTTTGTCCACCCTAAGCGTGGAAGGGTATACTCAGACATGAGTCCCTTGCTCATTGCACCATCAGGATTCAAGCAAGCCGGGCCGAAGACGGCTGTAATGCCAGAAACCGGTCCCCGGAAGCTTGTTTCCTTCCCAGTGTAAGAATTGGCTTTTGTAGTCTGGTCTGCCCTGTTCCCATGATGCACTGGGCCAGGGACAGACTAATTTGCATACAGCCAGGTTCTGAAACTGGGATGGTGCAATGAGCTAAAAAACGGTGTTGGATCTAGCCCTGATCTCTTGACTGGGTGAGAGTATTCTGCTTAATTCAGAGACTCTGTCCCTCACCACCCCTTGTTGTAAATATTTTTGTCCACCCTAAGCGTGGAAGGGTATACTCAGATATGAGTCCCTTGCTCATTGCACCATCAGGATTCAAGCAAGCCGGGCCGAAGACGGCTGTAATGCCAGAAACCGGTCCCCGGAAGCTTGTTTCCTTCCCAGTGTAAGAATTGGCTTTTGTAGTCTGGTCTGCCCTGTTCCCATGATGCACTGGGCCAGGGACAGACTAATTTGCATACAGCCAGGTTCTGAAACTGGGATGGTGCAATGAGCTAAAAAACGGTGTTGGATCTAGCCCTGATCTCTTGACTGGGTGAGAGTATTCTGCTTAATTCAGAGACTCTGTCCCTCACCACCCCTTGTTGTAAATATTTTTGTCCACCCTAAGCGTGGAAGGGTATACTCAGACATGAGTCCCTTGCTCATTGCACCATCAGGATTCAAGCAAGCCGGGCCGAAGACGGCTGTAATGCCAGAAACCGGTCCCCGGAAGCTTGTTTCCTTCCCAGTGTAAGAATTGGCTTTTGTAGTCTGGTCTGCCCTGTTCCCATGATGCACTGGGCCAGGGACAGACTAATTTGCATACAGCCAGGTTCTGAAACTGGGATGGTGCAATGAGCTAAAAAACGGTGTTGGATCTAGCCCTGATCTCTTGACTGGGTGAGAGTATTCTGCTTAATTCAGAGACTCTGTCCCTCACCACCCCTTGTTGTAAATATTTTTGTCCACCCTAAGCGTGGAAGGGTATACTCAGACATGAGTCCCTTGCTCATTGCACCATCAGGATTCAAGCAAGCCGGGCCGAAGACGGCTGTAATGCCAGAAACCGGTCCCCGGAAGCTTGTTTCCTTCCCAGTGTAAGAATTGGCTTTTGTAGTCTGGTCTGCCCTGTTCCCATGATGCACTGGGCCAGGGACAGACTAATTTGCATACAGCCAGGTTCTGAAACTGGGATGGTGCAATAAACTAAAAAACAGTGTTGGATCTAGCCCTGATCTCTTGACTGGGTGAGAGTATTCTGCTTAATTCAGAGACTCTGTCCCTCACCACACCTTGTTGTAAATATTTTTGTCCACCCTAAGCGTGGAAGGGTATACTCAGACATGAATCCCTTGCTCATTGCACCATCAGGATTCAAGCAAGCCGGGCCGAAGACGGCTGTAATGCCAGAAACCGGTCCCCGGAAGCTTGTTTCCTTCCCAGTGTAAGAATTGGCTTTTGTAGTCTGGTCTGCCCTGTTCCCATGATGCACTGGGCCAGGGACAGACTAATTTGCATACAACCAGGTTGTGAAACTGGGATGGTGCAATGAGCTAAAAAACGGTGTTGGATCTAGCCCTGATCTCTTGACTGGGTGAGAGTATTCTGCTTAATTCAGAGACTCTGTCCCTCACCACCCCTTGTTGTAAATATTTTTGTCCACCCTAAGCGTGGAAGGGTATACTCAGACATGAGTCCCTTGCTCATTGCACCATCAGGATTCAAGCAAGCCGGGCCGAAGACGGCTGTAATGCCAGAAACCGGTCCCCGGAAGGTTGTTTCCTTCCCAGTGTAAGAATTGGCTTTTGTAGTCTGGTCTGCCCTGTTCCCATGATGCACTGGGCCAGGGACAGACTAATTTGCATACAGCCAGGTTCTGAAACTGGGATGGTGCAATGAGCTAAAAAACGGTGTTGGATCTAGCCCTGATCTCTTGACTGGGTGAGAGTATTCTGCTTAATTCAGAGACTCTGTCCCTCACCACCCCTTGTAGTAAATATTTTTGTCCACCCTAAGCGTGGAAGGGTATACTCAGACATGAGTCCCTTGCTCATTGCACCATCAGGATTCAAGCAAGCCGGGCCGAAGACGGCTGTAATGCCAGAAACCGGTCCCCGGAAGCTTGTTTCCTTCCCAGTGTAAGAATTGGCTTTTGTAGTCTGGTCTGACCTGTTCCCATGATGCACTGGGCCAGGGACAGACTAATTTGCATACAGCCAGGTTCTGAAACTGGGATGGTGCAATGAGCTAAAAAACGGTGTTGGATCTAGCCCTGATCTCTTGACTGGGTGAGAGTATTCTGCTTAATTCAGAGACTCTGTCCCTCACCACCCCTAGTTGTAAATATTTTTGTCCACCCTAAGCGTGGAAGGGTATACTCAGACATGAGTCCCTTGCTCATTGCACCATCAGGATTCAAGCAAGCCGGGCCGAAGACGGCTGTAATGCCAGAAACCGGTCCCCGGAAGCTTGTTTCCTTCCCAGTGTAAGAATTGGCTTTTGTAGTCTGGTCTGCCCTGTTCCCATGATGCACTGGGCCAGGGACAGACTAATTTGCATACAGCCAGGTTCTGAAACTGGGATGGTGCAATGAGCTAAAAAACGGTGTTGGATCTAGCCCTGATCTCTTGACTGGGTGAGAGTATTCTGCTTAATTCAGAGACTCTGTCCCTCACCACCCCTTGTTGTAAATATTTTTGTCCACCCTAAGCGTGGAAGGGTATACTCAGACATGAGTCCCTTGCTCATTGCACCATCGGGATTCAAGCAAGCCGGGCCGAAGACAGCTGTAATGCCAGAAACCGGTCCCCGGAAGCTTGTTTCCTTCCCAGTGTAAGAATTGGCTTTTGTAGTCTGGTCTGCCCTGTTCCCATGATGCACTGGGCCAGGGACAGACTAATTTGCATACAGCCAGGTTCTGAAACTGGGATGGTGCAATGAGCTAAAAAACGGTGTTGGATCTAGCCCTGATCTCTTGACTGGGTGAGAGTATTCTGCTTAATTCAGAGACTCTGTCCCTCACCACCCCTTGTTGTAAATATTTTTGTCCACCCTAAGCGTGGAAGGGTATACTCAGACATGAGTCCCTTGCTCATTGCACCATCAGGATTCAAGCAAGCCGGGCCGAAGACGGCTGTAATGCCAGAAACCGGTCCCCGGAAGCTTGTTTCCTTCCCAGTGTAAGAATTGGCTTTTTTAGTCTGGTCTGCCTTGTTCCCATGATGCACTGGGCCAGGGACAGACTAATTTGCATACAGCCAGGTTCTGAAACTGGGATGGTGCAATGAGCTAAAAAACGGTGTTGGATCTAGCCCTGATCTCTTGACTGGGTGAGAGTATTCTGCTTAATTCAGAGACTCTGTCCCTCAACACCCCTTGTTGTAAATATTTTTGTCCACCCTAAGCGTGGAAGGGTATACTCAGACATGAGTCCCTTGCTCATTGCACCATCAGGATTCAAGCAAGCCGGGCCGAAGACGGCTGTAATGCCAGAAACCGGTCCCCGGAAGCTTGTTTCCTTCCCAGTGTAAGAATTGGCTTTTGTAGTCTGGTCTGCCCTGTTCCCATGATGCACTGGGCCAGGGACAGACTAATTTGCATACAGCCAGGTTCTGAAACTGGGATGGTGCAATGAGCTAAAAAACGGTGTTGGATCTAGCCCTGATCTCTTGACTGGGTGAGAGTATTCTGCTTAATTCAGAGACTCTGTCCCTCACCACCCCTTGTTGTAAATATGGGTGCACCGGATGTCAACATTTTCCAGTGACACCCCAATTTTCCTTTCTGTATTCTGGCATTAACTCTGTGTTTTATGGCAAAGCTAATGAGGGCCAGAGTGCATGTGCATTTTGTCCTAAACATGAACTATATAAATGGTACCCATTCTAAGTTCATGGTAAGATAATGTAGAAAATGCACCATTGGTGTGAAGTTAAAATCCATATTTGGGATTTGGGGCCCGATTATGAGTCTGGACTCCTACTTGCACAATCACACGTACAGGGAAAACCAGATGTGGAAGTAGAGCTTTCTCCTACATTGCTCCGAAAGTGTGGAATGACCTACTGTGACACATAAGAGCCTCCTCCACAGTTCTTGAATTCTGCAAGTAGCTGAAGACCTGGCTTTTCAAGTAGTCCCACTATGCCATAGGTGTAGCAAGATTCACATTTGCTCAGTGCCTAAATACCCTCCCAGGTGATAGTGTGCTCTAATAAACTGCAGAACATAGCAACAGGGTGGCCTTTACTGGCATACAGGGTTGCTGACTTTATTCTGCTCACATGCTACAGCATGGCAGCAATTCAGTCTTCACTGCGGACCCATCTAACATAGGGGGGGCACAGACTTCCCCCCTCACACGGGTGATGGACCGATCTGCACAGGAGTAATGCAATCCTCAAGGCGGCCCTATCTATCATATGTCGTCACTGACCTTACCAGACAGACGGTTGACAGCTTCATCTGCAAGGTAGTAATGCATTCTTCTTGGAAGCCCCCTCTGGCAAATCGAGTTGCTGCAGTCCCCTGCACACTCGTGATGGCCTGATTCCTGCAGAAGCTGCTTCCTCACTCCTCTTGATAGGGATCTATTGGCTGGATCTCCCACTGGACTTTGCTCCCTCAAGCACTCACCTCTTCCTCACAAGGCACATTGGTCTTGGCAAACAGGCAGGTGCTGGTGCTCCAGGCTCCAGGCCAGGTGGTCTTGAATTTCCCTGGGTGATGTCCCCTCACACAGCTGGGAGACTTGCAAATCTGAGTCTCAAGCCCTGGTCACAGGTAGAAGTGTTGCAGAGCTGCTCCTCCTGACAGTGCCCAACTGTCTGTTTGTCAAATAACAATTTTGTGGGCCTCCAACGTCCCTATTTATGGCCTATTTCCATACACACAATGCAATGCAGAATCTGAGTCATTGAACTTTGTATTGGATGTTTGATTCCTTTTGAAGTGCCCACTCCTCAGCACTCCCTTCCTCCACAAAGCAGTCTGTCCCAGCAGGAGTGACTCCAAATCTGATATCCCCACAACACAGGCCATGGAAGTGACTAGAGGTTCACACCTGACTGTCGGCTACAGTTATATGTGCATCAAAAGATTACCCCAGCACACTACCCCTACTCTATTTTATTTCTTATCTGCCAAAAATCTCCGTCTTAAAATGTCCCCAGGCCTCTTTTCACTGATCTCTTTCAGAATTAAAGAGCATCCTTTGAAATGTACCAAAGAGCCGGGCTCTCCTTTCCTCCAGTGTGTGTCCCACAGGGTTCCATGTTTAAATATCGATAACAAAAATATAGTTTACAAAAATATAGATGTAAAAATATTGATTACAAAAATATCGACTCCCTATACTTAAACAGGTAAGTACAATAATATCGACTCAAAAATATAGATGTAAAAAATATCGACTTTAAAAAATAATATAACTTAAATTAAACAATTAAATAATACTAATATTATTTACAAAATAAATTAAATTACATATATATTTTAACTATTTATAACAAATAAACTTAATTTAATCAATATAAACATAATACATGTGTACATATACATATATTTTCTTAAATACATTTTATTTTTATCTTTATTTAATTTATAAACTTTAATATTTGTATAAAAATAAAATAAACACATATATAAAACATTTTCAATAAAATAAAATATTCTATATTTAATTAACACATTTAAGTATTAAAAAATAATAATACATACATTTAATAACAAAATAAAAACATTAGTAGTTAAAACATTTGATCGCGAAGGGGTAGAAATTACTATTCCCACTCCAGTGAGTGCAACAGTAGGGAAAGCGCTGGATAGCTTAGGGGTAAAAATTACTATTCCCACTCCAGAGGGTGCAACAGTAGGGAAAGCATTGGATAGCGTAGGGGTAAAAATTACTATTCCCACTCCAAAGGATGCAACAGTAGGGAAAGCGTTGGATAGCGTAGGGGTAAAAATTAATATTCCCACTTCAAAGGGTGCAACAGTAGGGAAAGCGTTGGATAGCGTAGGGGTAAAAATTACTATTCCCACTCCAAAGGGTGCAACAGTAGGGAAAGCGTTGGATAGCGTAGGGGTAAAAATTACTATTCCCACTCCAGAGAGTGCAACAGTAGGGAAAGCGTTGGATAGCGTAGGGGTAAAAATTACTATTCCCACTCCAGTGAGTGCAACAGTAGGGAAAGCACTGGATAGCGTAGGGGTAAAAATTACTATTCCCACTCCAGAGGGTGCAACAGTAGGGAAAGCGTTGGATAGCGTAGGGGTAAAAATTACTATTCCCACTCCAAAGGGTGCAACAGTAGGGAAAGCGTTGGATAGCGTAAGGGTAAAAATTACTATTCCCACTCCAATGAGTGCAACAGTAGGGAAAGCACCCGGAATCGACACGCAAACTCAAACGAGTTGCTGCTGAACTACCCCCGCACTACGGGGATTTACTACTGTAGAAATTTCTACCCTTTCCGAGCTTCTCACACGCGGACCAAGCTCACTTCAACAAGCAGTATTGTAGCAAGTTCTTTTTAAGAAAAAGAATCCCTTCATGGCCGCTGGAGAAGTATAATTGCTATACTTGTGAAATCGAATTTGGACATACGACATTACCCGGTCTCGAGCGGAGCCGGGTCGGAATTATCACCGGCACCGCGACCTGGGGTTACATACCTTCTACCTACAGCCCTGAGGAGTCGCGGAAACAGTGTGGTTTCTTGCGACGAAACACATGTCGGCTGGCTTTCTATGAATAATAAAAGAGGAACAGAATTTTTGGTGGACCACTTCTTCACCTACGAATCTCTGAACTTTATGTCCATTGAGACATCACTTTGACTTGAATTCTCATTTAAGTGTGCTGCAGATTTTGTTTTCAACAGTAGGGAAAGCATTGGATAGCGTAGGGGTAAAAATTACTATTCCCACTCCAGAGGGTGCAACAGTAGGGAAAGCGTTGGATAGCGTAGGGGTAAAAATTACTATTCCCACTCCAAAGGGTGCAACAGTAGGGAAAGCGTTGGATAGCGTAGGGGTAAAAATTACTATTCCCACTCCAGTGAGTGCAACAGTAGGGAAAGCGTTGGATAGTGTAGGGGTAAAAATTACTATTCCCACTCCAGAGTGCAACAGTAGGGAAAGCGTTGGATAGTGTAGGGGTGAAAATGACTATTCCCACTCCAGTGAGTGCAATAGTAGGGAAAGCGCTGGAACCCAAAACAATAAAAAAACAAACTATCACAATGTTTATTAAATTTAATTTCCAATATAAACATAATTAATATATACATTTAAATATATTATTATTAACAAAGATTATAAAAAAATAATTAATTACACATTATGTAACACTATAATATCCACCACACACACCTAAAACTAATTACACAATTACATTAAATATTTACTAATTAATTAATGTAAATTAATGTATTTTTTTATTAATTAATTAATTAATTATTTACCAGCTTTCACACCATATACACTTATAAACACCACAACCCAAACCTAAAATTAATTACACATTTAAAATAATAATTACTAATTAATTAATGGTAATTAATTTAAAAAGTGTTTAATAATTAATCAATAAAAAATTAGTTACTTACTACCCTTCACACCATTTACACATATTAACTCTACAACACACACCTAAAATTCATTAAACAATTAACATAATTCATTATTTATTGACTAATTGAAATTAATTAACAACTAATTATTAAACAATTATTAATAAATTAACACATTAATTAATCAATTAATTTTATATAATTAAATTACTTCCCACCCTATTCCCCTATAAACCCACAACCCGCTGCTGAACTAATAACCCAAAATTCCACATAAAATACATTAATAACTAATACAATTCCAAAACATATAATAAAATGACAAACAATTCTCATTAAAAACACTATAATACATAACATTATTAAAAAATTCGATATTTTTGTAAACTATATTTTTGTAAACGATATTTCTTACAACTATATTATTGTTATCGATATTACTTACCTGTCCGTCGATATTCTGGTCAAACTATATTTTTGTTGTCGATATTTCTTCCACTCGATATTTCTGCGGAGATATTAATGTTACACGATATTTCTCCGTCGATATTCCTACTCTGCACCGTCCCACAGAGCGTTCAGGAATGCAACCATCTAGACATCTGTCTCAGGGAATCCACTACATCTTCATGCTTCACCAGTCAGTCAGCTCTGGATCTCCCAAAATGAAAGCCAGGATCTTTCATGTATTGCACCACTCACAGACCAGCCTACACCCAGCAAACACATGAAACCACAGGCATGCTGCACAGAGCAACATTCTAACTTGATGAATGACAAGGGTGAATGAAGCACACAGCAGCAGAACTTTATATGAGTTGGCATGTACACTGCTGTCAAATGACATAGGTAATAAAAAGGACTGTTCTCTCCAGACCACTACAGATCACTCTGCGGTATGTTGTCACAACAGTGCTCATGCTACTCTAGTGCCGGTAAAGGCAGTAGACTTTCCCCATCCTGTCAAGGCCAGGGCTGGACTGGCTGTAGCGGGCACCCAGCATTTTCCCAGTGGGTATGGGCCAGTATTTGATACGTGGGGGCCGGTATTTGTTACTGGGGGCCGGTGCAATATTGCCCCCTTGTAAAAAAAATGCACCCCCAACCAAGGCCAGCTCTTCTCAGGAGCAACCGGGCCGATGGAGCAGAATTGCCAGGGCAGGTTTTTGTTCCTAGTCCGGCTGTGGTTAAGGCACACATGCATGATCCGTGCTCGCTAATAACAGCAACAATCAGTACAGGGATCCAGATATCTCTGCACCTGGTGCACTCGGACCGGGGTAGATGTCTATCACCATCAGAGGATCATTTCCTTCCCAACACTGGTCTTTCACATTTGCATATTTTCCCATGTTGTCCTTAGCTGCAGTTTGCACACCTTTTCCTCACGATTGTAAGTCATTGGCAAGGAAATGTCACTAAAGGTATGCGGTTGCAAAGCAAATGTTTATCTTCAAAGTCATTTTCCACATATTATGAGAATGAAAGAGAAGGTTTTGAGAGAAAATACTCCGTTTACTGTTTGGTTCATGTGTCATTGCTTGCATGAGTTAAAACGCGGTAAAAGTATACTTGAGTTTAGGGATATGCGTGGCAGAACGAAACCTTGGAAATCGTAAATGCAAACAATCACGAACTATGCAAAAACAACTACTACTTATTAAAACCTTAGAAATTCCCACCTCTAAAAAGGTCCTAAGAATAATTTTTGTGCAGCAACATGTCTATAACATAGAGTTGAAAATGGCATGTACATGAGCCAAGTGTGCTATTAGACCTCATGAATCCAACTCTTAAAACATTCTTAAAAGTCTCCACATATTCAATGAGTGCTCATGCTTTGCTTGAGTTACAGTGTAGCACTGCAAGAGTTAAAGCCTGTCACCTGAACTGAAAATTATTGTAAATTCTCTTATGAAGGGAGAAGAGAATGCATGCTTGCCTTTTTATTTATCTCGTTATTAATGCTCTCGGCTAATGTTTAATGGTTGTGTGTGCTGCTTTATTCTTTTTCGGAAGATGATATTTAAAACTTCATTTAGTGTGAAAGAGAACTTCCAGATCCTAACATTACAGCAAATTACTGAAACTTCGAGTAGAAATATGAAAATGGATGTATTGGCTTTGAAGCAAAGATACACTGGACATCTTCACCTGGTGATCAAAATTTATAGCTGCATCTATGAAGAGCAGCTTAGCTGTGCGCTTATGGCTTGTGTCAATGGCAGAAACTGTGCTATTTTCAAAGTTTCATTGATTGGTGATCTGGTGCTAAAAGATTCTAAGCAGTCATTGCTTTCAAAGTAAAGATTCCAGTCCTATCTCTGTTCCACATCCGTCAAAACGAGTCCAGCAGTCTCTGTATACAATGCTAGCAGTCAAAGAACACGAAGAAAGGCAATTCACTTTCTTTCTTTTGGGATCAAAGCCAGGAGAGCATTCTTTTTTATTAGTTTGGGCATAGAGAATAGAATAGAAAAACTTTTCAGCTCCGTTTCTGGTATTATTTTCTATGTTGTTTCATTAAAACGTTGAAACACTCTGCCTCTGGAAAAAAATTGTATTATTTCGATTCGGGTGGGAATAGAGAATTTGATTTTATTCGGATGATTTTAGAAACACATAAGAGTGGAATCCTCAGCTGGCTTCAATGAGCTCTGAACACTTTGGTGTCTATTCACAGAGGCGTGTAAGAATAGTTAACCAAACATGTAAAATGGGAATAGTTAGATTGTCCAGGTCATATTCACATTCAACTACAAATAGAACATACTGTAAAATGCTTGCACTTAAAGGATGGTAAGAGTACTAAAAGAGTACTCCTGCAGTACCACTTCCAGTACTCATAAATGCTTTTCTGAATTGGCCCAATCATCTTGAAATAGTTGTCTGACAATGTTAAAGGATAATTAAATATACACAGAGGCAAAGGTTAATCTACTGGGAGGAAAGTCACCAAGCCAATCTGATAGTGGAGCCTGACTGCAACATTGTGGATTTGCAATGCACTTGGTGATACATTTCGGGCAAGTAACACAAAACTCGAGTTTTTGTTGGCTACAATGCTGTTAGGTCTCTAAGACAGAAACAAAATACCATTTGAAGGAAAACCTGCTGCTTATCCAAAATAGGAATATATCAGGGTTTTAAAGCAGCCAGCAAACTGCAGCAAAAATGCAATGTTTTGAAAAGATTTACACTGATTTAGGGTGGGTAGAATTTAGTTGTGTTTCATAAAGGTCCAGAGATTGATGTCTTTGACAAAACCACTAAACCAGTGTTTTTGTTGGCTTCTTATGAAGTTTGCCACTTGTATTGTGTCCAGTTTAAGCGCTACAGACACATTAAACACAATACAAAGCCAATTCGCAAAGTTATATAGGAGTCTGTAAACAAGTACTCCAGTAGTTGTATTCTTCTATGTACTCCTACATACCTTTGTTAATCAGCCCCAAAAGATTTACATTGCGAATAAAAACAGGATTATTAAACAGGACACATAAGAAAGATTTTGATGTCTTTGTACGTTTACTAGTAGGGAGTTGGACCCTTTGGGGCAGATTCACAAAGTCATTTAAGAGTACGTAAAACAGTACTGTTGTAGTATTGCTTCCCGTACTTATAAAACTGCATATGGTGCTTCACCTTCTCCAAGGATATGCTTCTTCTTTCACAATCTGAGAGCACACTTTTTCTGTGAGGCATTACGACCAATCAGTTAAGGACAGGGATATATGATATTTACTAGCAATCAAGAGATCCATGAGAAGTAGCAAAATGTGAAAGTACTTGGGTTTATTGTGTTTCTCTGTTTTGCATATATCACCAAATGACAAACCGTCCAAAATATAATTTCAGGTACGTTTTCGCGTTTGACGTTGGCTGTGGGCCATTCATATTTATTACCTACTGGTGGCTGTCAGTAGGTAGCTATTGCTAGGGCCAAGTTTCCATAGGAAAAGCATTTTTCAACTTGTGGATATCTTTGGTGCCGGTTGGCGAATCTTCAGGACAAATTCTGAAAAAAATATACTGATCATTCTAGTTGTGTATGGAATGTTCTAGGGTGATCTGTCAAGTGGAGAGTGAGAAAAGATGGGGGGGGATAAAAAAAAGTGCATTTCCGATGTTATTTCCTATTGTGGTTTTGAACATGACTACAGTCTGAACTGCTGGACGCAATTACATCAAATTTCCGGAAAACACACTTTTTGGTATTTGGTGTAAACACATTCAGTCGTTTTAGAGAAATTAAAGGAAAACTAAACTTGTATATCTAGGTTCTGACAGTCCGGGGGCTAATATCTTTTTTTTAAAAAACTTTATTTGTATAGTCTTATAATAAGGAAACAATACAGAAAAGAAAGCACAAAGGAAATACACAGGGGTTCAACGCAATACAAAATAGTTATCAGCACATGCACAGCAAAGAAAAAAAAAATCCACGCCATTGCACAATAGATGGGGAATAAATGACACCTATTGAGTGTCAATGGGAAAGAAAAAGCGGCTTGGAAGAAAGTGAGATTGAGTATAAAGCAGCACAGGCAGTTATTGAGTCACCTACTGAGGAGGTATTCCGATAGCGTCCATATTGAAATAAACAATAAAATTATGTAAATGATCATATGCATGCTTTCAGTCATGTGGAACTCAGTGGGGTACGTACTGACCATGCCCGGACCCCTCAATATCAGTTGGAAAGAGAAGCAAATAGTCTTTCAGTGGTTGCCATATGTTCTTGGGTCTGGAGGCTAGTAGTTGAAATGTAGCGTATGTGTCACTCGTGGTATCACAATATACCAAATCCCGAGTCCATGCCTTTGTCATCGGGGTGGAAGTGCTGCCCCGGTGCACTAACACATGACATTTAGCCAGTGACAGAGCAATAGCGGTATAGCGGCAGATTCACGCAGGCAATAGCTTAACATAGCCTAATAGTGCCATTAGTGGGGTTGAGGTGCAAAGACAATCATCCTTTATAAAATGGAAAAAACCTCCTCCCAATAAGAGAGTACTGGTGCAGAGTTCCATGCCAGATGTGAAAAAGATCAGTGTGGTCTGCTGCGCATCTGGGACAACAGTGCAATTTTTCCAGGTAACATTTTGGTAATGAGATCAGGGCTAGTGAATGACAGTTGCAAATATTTAAAGTGTAGGAGCTTGTGTCAGAGGGTGTCGGAGACTAACAGTGTCTGTTCACAACAATAGTACCATGTTGTGTCTGGCAGTGGGCTCCCAAAATCCCTCTCCCATGTGACCGGTCCCGCCCACTCCAGCGGGTTTCAGTAGGAGAGACAAATTGTATAACCGAGAGACCAAATGGGCATTGTCTGGTGTCATAATGACCATGGTAAGTGTTGGGAAGTCCAAGGGCTCCGCCGGGGAGAATGGGAGTGTGGTATGAGTGGTGTTATATAGCTGATGTAGAATACATTTATCCATTTAAGACATGTCATGCCTCTCCGACAGTGAAGTCACCGATTGCAGCATGGCATCAGCAAAGAGGTCTCCCTGTGTGTGGAGCCGGCATGTGGCAAATGTTCGATTACCGAAGCCTTCACACTTAACGGAAGCCAAGGATTATCAGGTAAAGGAATATGCGGAGAGTATAAGAGATCAAAGCCCAGATAGCGTTGGAGTATGGTCCAAGCCCACTACATAGAAGGAAGTGTCTGTATTTCCAATGGGGTCCTGGATAGGCCACGTGGGATACTCATTGAAAGGGGATACTGGCGGGCTTGAGTCCATTCTGGCTTCAGGAATTGCAAGCGAACATCCGGGTGATACCAATAGCAGCCGCGGTCAATAGTGGGATGACCTGCAGGGCGGTGACGTGGGGAGGGGCAGGGTGGGGGTAGTAATGTATGGATTACGTAGTTTTACAGGTAAGTAACATATAAATAAATAAAACGAATTTCGTTGCGCGCACTGCATCGCATTTGGTGATGCAGTGCACGCAACAAAATTTGTTTTATTTATTTATATGTATACTTACCTGTAAAACTCTGTAATCCATACATTACCACCCCCCACCCTGCCCCTCGCCCTCCCCCAGTCACCGCCCTGCAGGTCATCCCACTACCGACCAATAGAATGCAAAATGCACCTGCGCTTTAATATAGTATGGATAGAAGTCAGAGATAACAAAACACTGCATGTGTAGGACATGGTTAATATTCGCAATCTATTCCTAGGCTGTCTACCGGCCCAGACTAGCTGCGTGAGCATGCTAGGTAGGGTATCGAGAAAACTGCCGTCAGAACTATTGGGATATTGAGAAGTAAATATAAAAAACCGGGGCAGCACCACCATGTTGATGGTGGCGATTCTTCCAGCAATGGATAAAGAGAGTTTAATCCACTGATCGATTTTGGATGACAGCCTATCAATAGCGGGCCATTATTGAGGCGTATGACCTCCACACTGTTCTGATGGAGATAGATGCACAGATATTTTGGGGGATCTTTGCACCATTGTAAAGGGAGCTCAAGGAGACAAGGGATAGTGGCTGCAGTCAACAGAAAAACTTCAGATTTGCTCTAATTAATAGTTTGTCCCAAGAATACCCTGAACCTGACAACCTCACAGAAAAAAGTAGATAGATAGGATTCAGAGTCACAGACAAAAAGCATCATGTAATCAGCATATAGGAAAGCCAAGAGGGGACTGGGATGGAAGTGCAATCCAAGCGCCAGGTGATGCTCCTGAAGATGTCGCACCAGGTGGTCCATAGCGATGATAAATAATAGAGTTGACGGGGGCATCACTGTCTAGTGCCACGTGCAAGAATACATTGGTCAGTAAAGGTGTCATTTACCTTTAGTCATGTCAATTGGGCAGTGTAGAGTAGATGGACAAGGTCCCGAAACTTCTTTGGCATGCCCAGCTTCCTCAGCATAGCATGCAGAAAGGACCACACACCTTCTCAGCATCGAGTAAAGCCGTTGCAGCAGGGAGATCAGAAGTTATCTGTTTAAGAATGACAAATACAGTTTGGAGATTGACCGATGTAGAACGATTTGGAATGAATCCAGATTGTAGTGGGGAGATTATGCTGTCCATGAGAAAGGAGATGCGGATAGCTAGAACTTCATCTAGAATTTAGTTGTCATGATTTAACATTGACAAGGGTCTATATGAGGTACAATTCTGCGAAGATTTGCCTGGTTTAAGTAACAGAGTTAGCAAAGCCTCCTGCATTGTATGGGGGAGGATTCCCTGTGTTAGAGATTCCCTGTAAACATCTAGAAGGTGGGGAATTTGTAATGACTTATAGGCCTTGTACAAAATGACGGTGAAACCATCTAGACCTGGGGCTCCGGTGCCGCTCAGGTCATTGATTGCCGTCGAAATCTCATCACAGGAGATAGGCGAGGTGAGGAACTGCTGTTAAGCCCAATCCAGCCATTTGATGGCTATTTCCGCCAAGTCATCAGCCAGCACTTCATTAGCAGCAGCACTGCAGGACATGTATCGGTGGGTTTAATAGGTGAGAAATGCAGCAGAGATGTCTTTGTTATGTGCATCTAAGGACCCGTCATCCAGCTGGAGGTGCATAATGAAGGAAGCTTGGTATGTGGGGTGGAGTAGCTTAGCCAACTTATGACCAGGTCTCTCACCCTAACCGTAAACTCACGCTCGTGCAAATTTACCCAGACAGTTCACTGACGGAGTTGCCAGATCGCAAAGGTTTTGGAGCAGCACTCCATAGTGGTGTAACAATGGAGGGGGGTCCTCAGTCAGGGCCAGCGCGTCAAGACTCCCAATGCACGTTTAATAGCTGCAAGTTCCCCATGTATGGACCGAAGTACTGCAGAGTGTTTGGCAATAAAAAATAATATAAGCTTGAAAAGCCTCCCAGAGTACAGAATGCTGTGACACGGTTTCAGTATTGAACCTCCACTCAGAAAACGTCGTCCAACAACGTTTTTGTAGGGAATCGCCCGGTTGCTCAAGGTGGCACAAAGTTGGGGATATGTAGAGTTAAAAACACCAGAGAATGGTCTGACAGGGTTCGGCGGACGTGCTCAACATCAGTAACCATGAGCAACAAGTCAGGAGTAAGATACCTTTGGTCAATACGTGACCATGAACCATGAGGGGCAGTGTTAAAGTGAAGTGCTGTCTGACAATCAGGTCTCAGCATGAGATCTGTCAGATTCTCGGACAGGGGCGGCTCCTCCACGTGGGTGGAGGAGCATCGCCCCACTGCTTTCTCGCAGTGCATGAAGCAGAAACATAAAATGGTATTATGAATACCATTTTATGTTTCTGCTTCCTGTACTATGAGAAAGCAGAAGGCAGTGTTTGGTTGGGGGCGGGTGGGTGGGTGAGCGGTCCGGCTCCAGGCATGGGAGGAGTGGCTTGCCCACTGTTGTGGGCGCTAACTGTTTGGTCAGCCCCATGGCCAACCAAACCAGGTATGCTCACTCTGCAGTTTCTCTATGTAGGTTGCATGCAGCCTACATAGAGAAATTGGCCTCCCTGTGGGGTCAGCGTCCCAGCCAATCACAACCCTGCCATTGCAGCATTGTGATTGTCTTAGCGGAGGGGGAGGGAGGCTGCCTGCTTCCTGTGTGGAGAGGAGAGAGGAGACGCAACGCAGGACCAGATCCCCTCCCTGTGTGACCCCCCACCTGCGAGTCATGCCGGGCGCGACTGTCCGTGGAGGATATGTGTCCCTATATATCTATATTTGTTTTTTCTTCAATAACTCTAAAACTACTCTAGGTATTTATGCCAAATTGCAAAGAAGACTCTTACTGGACCAAGAGAGAACTCTCTGCCAGATTTAATGTAATTACATTTAACAGATCGGGCTATATATTGATAAAAATATTCATGTGAGATTAAATGGAATGAAACAATCTTGCATCTTTTTCTTCACATTTCTTTCACTATGTAAGAACATAACCTAATGGTAAAAAGCTTTGTGAATCAGGTGTCTGAGTAAACATGGGAAATTAACCTCATCGCTGCTTGAGAGTTTCCCCTGCTGTGCTGGACAGCAATAAAAACAGGTGTGGTCATGACGAGCTCAGCTCTTCATGAGCACCTGAGAGGTATATGCCATGACGAGGTGAGCTCGTCATGAGCATGGAAGGGGTTAATGAGTGTGTGAAGATACAACGATTGGCAATAAAATCTTGAAGAATCAGGCATGGATAAAATGCAGCATTAGTGCACTCATACAACAGGAACAAGACACAATTTTATTGAAGGAATCTACTTCTGTTATAGGTAAGTCATAAACATAAATTACATCGCTTTCAGTCAGTAAAACTCTTGAATCTATAAGAGTTTCTGTTATCATTTTATCTGCAAGAATCTTCCTTATTCCCATCTGCAGGAGTATAACTATCTTACAACAAACACAAATATGCATTGCTTGTGACTTTAACCTGTTCCATGCTGATGACGGAACCGCTTCGTCATCAGCTACGGGTGCGCTGTGCTGATGACGGAGCGGTTCCGTCATGGCCCGCCCAGCTCGATAGAACGCTCATGCGCGGCGCGAATTCCGCGCCTGCGCTGAGGGTTCTATTGAGCGGGGTGGGCCGTGACGGAACCGCTCCGTCACGAGCACAGCTCAACCGACGCTGGTGACGGAGCAGTTCCGTCACCAGCATGCGGCCGCCACGCGGCCACCCCGCCCCCTTAGCACTGCGGCGGAATAGCCGCCGCAGTAAAGGGGTTAACAAATAATTTGTTATTGTTTGTAAAAGTAAACATACATTTCCTGGCTTGGAAGACTATGTTCTTTTCATTTTCTTTTGGCGACATTTCTTTATTGAAAATGTAATAGTACAGTGCCAAGAATAGAATCAGAAATGAGCATGTATTGGGAGAAGCACAAAAAGACACACCAAGGATCAGCTAAATTCAGCACTACAATTCATCATAAGAGGCATGAACAGCATATAACAATTGCACAAAATAACAAAATATCAAGAACCGGACTGTGGTTGGTAGATGATAACCGAACCCACAGTGTGTGGAGAATCCTGTCTCTCTCTAATGGTTATGTCCTCGCAGAGAGCTGAAGAACCACTTCAGGGGCAGGGGGGGGGAGGGGTACAGGTACCAGCAGTGGTGCACATACTTCCAAGGAATCAGTCAGTTTCGGCTTGGTTCATGTGGCCCCAGCCCACAGCTATTTTTTTCAGATTGTGAAAAGGAAATAGTCTTTTCGCTGTTAACTTCTTCTAACTCAATAAGTTATCTTCTTCTTTGTTTCTCTTTCTCTTTCCCTTTCTCTTTCTCCATTTCTGTCTTAAACTCTCTCGCTTTTTTACTCTCTCAACCTCTTTCGTTCTCTTTCCCTCACTCTACATGACTGCCAATTTTCACTTTTTAATACAAAGGTTAAAGGGAAAAAAAGCTCTCTTATGTGGTTTTTAATTGGCTTGATATGATTACAGATGATTTAGATCAATTTGTGCATATGGTTAAACCTTGATAGAGTCTTTTTTTACGTTAGTTTAAAGATAAAGTTTATATAAAGGAATGAAACCAATATTCATGGCATTATAACAGGCTAGCATACATATTAAAGAACAGTGTAATTATGAGCATAAAAAGGAAATGAAAATGCAGGCCATGTAAAGGGAGAAAGAAAATGAATAGTAGGAAAAGGAGAAAGGGAAACCACAAAGTGAGAAAAGGGATCATAAAACTGTATCATAGTAAAATTACATAAACATGACTTTAATGCTTAAAAGAGAGAAAGATTTAGTTAATGTATCATATTATCAGCATTATCAGAGTATACATATCAATGGCATCAGTAAAAAAAAGAAATAAGGAGGGTCGGACAACTTTTCATTTTGATGTAAATTAATAATTTTTGCAGAAGAATTTAGGAAAATTGTTACTGGTGACAAAAGAATGTCTCGTTTCATAGCAAGATTAAGTGGGTTCATATATGCTCTGCCAAGTCTATGGTTATAACAGACACTATACCACCAGGATTGAAATTAAATGGTGGAGGAATCTTTCCAGGTTATTTGTGGGAAGGCCCTGCAAGTAGGCAGCTGCAAAAAGTAGATCTAACATATCAGCCTTTACTGAATAATAAGCTAAACATCTTACAGCCTGCCACAAATACATTTTTAAAACTAAAAAGTGCATAAAAGTAAAATATCAAATTTTTCTGTCTCCAAACCTTCATCCAAAACTGATAAGCGGAAGGACATACAAACCAGGAATGTTTTCGGTCAGAGGAAGTAACATTAAATGACCAACAGGAGGTATTAAAGCTTGAGTTGTATTAGCTGTCCCAAAGAAATTCTATTTTTAAACCAACATTTTATTCCATAAGGGAAGTAGAAAATTCCTGTTAAAATATTTTTCCCATTGTAATTCAAAATATGTTTTATCTCAAGTGTCGGGGGGGGGCATTAATTGTATGGTAAACAAGAGATGCTGAAAGAGAGTAACAGGAGTGTTATTAATTGAGCAATAGTGTTATTAAGTGAGTGGTTACGATGAAATTGGTAATATGATTTGGAAACCACACAAACAAATGAATCATATTTAGCATTAAAAGAGGGAGGGAGTGAAAATGTGAATGGGCATGAGTGAAAGAAAGGCAGGAGTTATTATTCTTAAGTTGATGAACCCATAGAAAGCCTTTCTCTCACCAAGCCTTCCAAAAACAGTCCTATTGTTTATCTTAATATGTTTCTTAAACTATATGGAGGATTGAAGAAATTATTCTCTATCAGATAGATAATATATGAACATATTCATAATGTAATGCATGGGTGTAAGAATTTCTTGAATGGAGATACCAACTTCCAGTGAAAAGAAATTGATATCTAGATTAGAGTGTATCTTAATTGAGGTTAAATAATGATCAATGTTCTCTGGACTAGGGTTTGATTCAGGAGAATAAACGTTTGATAATAATTGTTAAATTTGGCTACAATATCGGCGTCTTTATGTACGATAACTTTGTTATCACATATATTTTATACCATTTTAATGCAATGCTTAATTATTTTAAGATATATAGCTAGTTTCCCAGCCCTATTTTGCCCTCTATAATATTTAGCATTGGGTTTAAGAAGAAATGAGGCAGCATCTTTTGTTGAAAGTTCATTGAATTCAAATTTGGCTTTGACCAATTCATTCAAACATGCCTTAGATTTAGACATACCTCGTGGATGTTGTAAATTCTTGATATGGTTCATTGTCTAAAGTTCCTTTTTGTACATTTCCTTTTTTTCAGAAACAACAGAGAGAATGAAATCTCTAGAGGCAGGTTTGCCTCCATCATACATAATCTGGTCTGTTAGGCTGGTGAGAAATGAATCTGAAAAAAAAAAATTATAAAAGCTTCAAACTTTTGTGTGAAAGTGGGGTCAAGCAAAAGAGGATTATTAATGCCATAGTTTGTTACTATGACTTACAGGGAGAAGATGTAAGTCTTATGTAACAGGGATGTAGTTAGATATCAATATAAAGTCAATTTCTGCATTTAGAATATATTGCGAGAGAGGTTTGGAAATAAGCATGGTGCAAGGGTGCCTGTGTTGTGGGTTCGATTATTTTTATGCAGGAAGGGAAACCTTCCTGCACAAAACGATCAAAAGAGGCTTTTTCCTCTTTCTGTGTGTGCTGTAAAATGCAGCACACGCAAGAGGGAAAACAAGGAGAAATAAATATATTTCTCCTTGTTGTGTCTCCCTTATACCTCCCCTGGAGAGGCATACGATTTTGATGTGCCTCAGACTCACATTTTCTGGTAAATCTGGGGCAGTGTCAAAAAGCCATGGATGTTGCTGAGAACATCCCCAGCAACACCCATGGAACCCATGGGTGCCTGCTCTCCCAGCACGCAGCTCCGTAGCTCAAGTGCTTTCTGACAGTCACAGACAGCGGTTCTCGCCCCTGGACTGGACTGCTCTCGCCTCAGTCCTTGCCAGCTGCTGCCTCAATTTTCTTCTTTATTTTTTTCAGATTTACTTTTAGATTCTCTTTTAGTTTTTAGTCAATCTTCTTACTGACAAGCTCCCCCTTTCTGCCGCTTCCCGCCGCTGCTGTCCCCATGGCCCCTCCCATGTTTTTCCACCGTTCCCACCTCCCAGCTGTCCCGCCCTCCCCTGAATTCTACTTAAAGGAGGCCACTGCGTGCACAGTCGAAATAAGCCCCTTGGGTTCCTGCTCTCCCAGCGCGCAGCTCTGTAGTTCAGGCAGTACTCTGCCCAAACTTTCTGCCCAACACAGACCGCAGTTCTCGCCCCTGGACTGTGCTCCCCTCAGTCCTTGCCAGTTTCTGCCTTAATTTTCTTCTTTTTCTTTATTTTTTTCAGATTTGCTATTAGATTCTCTTTTAGTTCTTAGTCAGTCTTCTTACTGACATACTCCCTCTTCTGCTGCAGATGCCCCCGCTGCCACTCCTGTGTTTTTTCACCGTTCCTGCCTCCCAGCTTTCTCGCCCTCCCCGACCTCTACTTATTGGAGGCCACTGCGCAGCTGCATCGCTGACGTGCCAAAGGCAAGCCCGTCTGCGCCCGACCGCGACCAGTGCCAGGAACTCTGGTCCCTAGACCTACCCAAGATACAGTTGAGCAGATCTCCACGCACTCAACGACTGCAAAAAGAACAACAACTGCAAGCTCTCCTCTCCCCTCGACACCCACCGTCCCTTCACCTTCCGGAACTGCAGCCACTCCTTCAAAACGGCCAAAACCAAAGATCCACTTCCGCTAATCAGCAACATCTCCACTGCAGTCCAAACCCTGCAATGCATCCTCCTCAACGTTCGCTCCCTCCACAGACATGTCACAGAAATCTCGGACATCCTCGACAGCATTTCTCCCGACATCATTTTTCTCACCGAAAAATGGACAAGCACCACCTCGGGTCCCAGAGGAGGCATTGCCATCGCCCAAAAGGCCAACCTCCGCCTGACCACCCACACCGAAGGGCCTACGGATCTTATGGAACACCTCCACTTCAAGATACAGGTCAATCCGACTACCCTCATCTACCGACCTCTCGGACCCCGCGCACCCTTCTCCAACTTCATCAACCATCATAATTACACTGCATGCCATCACCACCGCAGACTACATTTTGCTGTGTTACCTCAACTTTCACCTTGGCAACCGCCAAGACCCTAACTCCATCTCCCTCTTGGAAAACCTCCACATCATTGGACTCAACCAGATCGTACCAGAACCAACACACTCTGCAGGACACACCCTCAACCCTATCAGTTACACCTCTGAACTCCCATGGAAGGACCACCACTGCGTCCACTTCACCTACAAAGCAGACATCCCCCGCAGATGACCACCCCAGCTCCAATGCAGGAATTGGAACAAGATCTCCGACGAGCAGCTCACCACCACCCTCAGCAACTCCACGCTCACTGCCTCAGACAACGATCCCACTACCACCGCCCGTGCCCTACTCAAATGAATCACTGACTGAGCCAACACTGACGCCCCCTCAAGAAATCCTCCAACACTTGTGCCAAGTGGACCAGCTGGTTCTCCACCAAACTCCGGGAATCCAGACAAACCTGCAGCTGTTTCGAAAAACTAGGGAGGAACTCGGCGGACCTTGACAACTATAAAACAGCCACCACTGCCTACCACAAACTCATCAGACACTCAAGGAAGAAAGCACTCCAGGACAGACGCTCTGCCCACACACGTAACAGCTAGGAACTCTTCGGCATCATCAAAGAGTTCACCCAACCCAACAGCAAGTCCCCCAACATCCCACCCTCCCAGGACCTCTGCGACAAACTCACGCCTTCTTCCAACACAAAATCAGGACTATCCATGACAACTTTGACAACAACAACCTCCATGAGGAACCCACACCCACTGCTTCCTTCACCGCACAGCTGTTGCTGGACAGCTGGACCGCCCATAGCAACGAAGTCACCCTAAAGAGCATGAGAACCACCCACTCCGGGGCCCCCACGGACACTTACCCACACCACATCTACCACAGAACTGCAGACATCATCGCCTGAGCTACAAAGAATCATCAGCCGATCCCTCAAGACTGCCTACTTCTTCGACGACTGGAAACACGCCGAGGTCAACCCTCTCCTAAAGAAAACATTGGAGACCCAAACCCACCTCAAGAAGTACAGACCGATCTCCCCACTTCCCTATCCTATACTTCCCTATAGTCATGGAAAAAGCTGTCAACCGCCAACTCGCCTCCTTCATCGACCAGAACAACATCTTCGACTCCTCCCAATCAGACGTCAGGGAAAACCACAGCACAGAGACCGCCCTCATCTCCATAACTGACAACATCCCTCCCTCCTCTGCAGAGGTGATACAGTGGCCTTCATCCTCTTGGACCTCTCCACAGCCTTCGACACAGTCTTCCACCGTACCCTAGCCTGCAGCTGATCTAGTCTCTATTGTGGGCTGGATCTTTCAGTCTTTTGGGAATTTCCCTAGAGGCCTAGTAGATCCCTTATTTCTTTGTAAAGCAATTCATGACTGGGACCTATTATCTCACCAACATAGTCCGCAGATGAACTAACAGCTTTCTCAACAAGCATGGAAACCTTCCTCTTCACTGCACCTAAGGCCTCCGGGTGGGACTCCACCCTGTCCCATTTTATTCTCCTTTGATTGTTGGCTACTGATAAAAATCCTTTGTCCGGGCAATCTAAGTTGACCGGCCCCATGGGCGCCTGATTTATGAGGGTGAGAGCGAGTGCGTTGTGATCAGGAAAAAATTACGCACAGGGTTGAGGCAACAGAAATCTGCACCTGTTAACATACGTGGCTAGTTGTTGTTGTGATGGTGCTTGTGAAACCGGGGAACACAACCCCATCTGTTCCCACTTGGGCAAAACCCAAATTACAAAGCAAATTAGATATGGAATCAGCACCCCTCAATGTAATATCATCATCAGTCTTTTTTGTATCTTGAATAAATCAGAGGAAAGTTTTCTTAAAAATCAGGTCCGGACTTTTTAGTAGTGGTCGTATTCAATTCTTTATTAGTTGATCCAAAAACAGATAAAATCCAAATGTACATGTGATTATGCTTATAAGGTTATTTTTCAGTGGCTGCAGCAGCACAGAATCATTGACGGAAGGGAGATAGACATATAGTGGAAATGTGGAGGCCGTCCTTTTCTCCAAAACTGACTTTGTAGCCAGGGGTAAAGACTGAAAAGAATATCAGCAATGTATTTTCGAAACCTGGGACTTAGATTAATCTCCAGAAAAGAACACAATATCATAGAAGATGAAAATTGATTAGAGGTGGTTAAATGTGTGAAGTTTTTGATGAAATAAGCCTAATTTTCCTCTTTCATATATTAGGCAAAATACATTTTGCCAGTATCTCAATAAAAGAAAATTCACACAATTAAACTACACATAAAAACACCAGGAAGGACTGGTTGAAAAGAAATATCTTTTTTTTTTTTTTTTTCTCATATTTGCCCTTGGAAACCAAACAATAACGAACAGATAGAGGGGATGACTGAGACACTGACCCAGATTCACTGGGGGGGACTTTCATGGATCCTACCGGGGTATCCCGCAGTGCCAAGCATCGACACCTCAATGATCGTCGAATGGTACCAACTGGACTAGCGTACTGCTCAATACAACCCAGATTGTAACCGACGTCGCCCTTGTTGGGTATGTATAAAAGACGAGGATCGAATAAACGACCCAACAAGCAGCAAAATCATAGGACATGGGGGGGGGGGGGGGGAACCCCTTGGTCCCCTATTCTAAGATTACCAGTGCAAAAGTAGCCAAAATCTTCTCTTGTGTTGGTTACCTTCTCTAGCCATGTCTAGTTTAGACATCTGTAGCATTGCTGCACGCCAATCGGTAAAGAGAGGGGGTGTCTTATCTTTCCACCTTCTGCATATTTCTCTTCTAGCTAGCAAACAGCTATAGAAGACCAGTTTTTTACACATACCGTCAAGCTCTGGTAGAATACCAAAGAAAATTAACATAGGACTAGGGCTAACTTGCGAACCTATTGCTAACGAAAGAGAGGCACAGATTTCATTCCAAAATATTGATATAAACGGACACTCAAAAAACATATGAATATCTGATGCTGCTACCAAGCCACATCTAGGGCATGCCACCTGATCATTATTGGGGAACTTTGATAGACGCAACGGAGAGTAATACACTCTATGCAGTGTATACAAGTGGTTGCGGCGGAGCCAAGATGGTTTAACAATCTCACCCAAAATCCTAAATGATTTTAGCCACAGGCCTTCCACATCGATGTCGGTGATATAGGTTTCCCAAAGCGAGAGGGGTAACAGAAACTCACCATCAGTCTCATCCAGAATAAGATTGTACCAAAATGTAATCTCTTTTTTGAAAGGTGGTTTATCCATCAGGTGAGTTACTAAATTACTATCGATACCTATTTTAAACCTACCCCTTCCTTGGCTATAGGCCTGTGACCAACCCTGAATTTGGAGATATTTAAATCGTGAAAAACGAGTTCCTATAATTAAGCTCAGAGTCTCCCATGAGAGTAAAGTTCCTTCAACAAATAGTTCCCCCCATGATGTGAGTCCGGCTTCTCTAACTGGGAGAGCTAAGCTATTTAAAAGCCAAGACAGCGCTCCTGGGGAATCCCAAAGTGGGGCCCTACCAGAATAGTAATCCACTTTGAGTGTTCGTCTTAGACTAGCCCATGTTCTAGCCAGGTCTCTTAAAACCTTTAGTTTAACCTTCTTGAAATACTTAGGGTCGCCAAATTTTAATAAAAACTTTGTCGGCCCAATTTTTTCCCCCCTTAGAAGTGCTGAAAATAGTTTCCCGCAGCCAGCATTATTAGGGGCCTTTAAGAGCCTCCTGATATGTGAGAGTTGGAAGGCCCATCCATAAAATTGCAAGTCTGGTGCTGCCAGGCCCCCTTTTTCTCGACGTCGTCTAATCTTCTTCCAAGATAGTCTAGGCGTATGACTATTCCATATGAATCTATTTATTTCGGTTTGAAGTTTGGCAATCAAAGATGGGTCAAAAAAAAGAGGGATTGTATTGAATAGATATGTAATCTTGGGCAAAATGGTCATTTTGACCAGGTTAGACCTGCCTATTAGGGAAATAGGGAGAGCAGACCATAATCTCATCGATCTTCGAGCCTCCTTAGCTACTTCAGCAAAGTTTAAGGGGACAATCTTATTGATGTCAGTATAGATGTTTAACCCGAGATATCTGAGGGTAGAGATGGGCTGTACCCCTACAATCGGTACGGGATGATTCCAAACCATGATATCCATTTTGGATGCATTCACTTCATATCCGGATATTGCCCCGAATTCTTCCGCAATAGATATAACGGTAGGAAAGGACGAGCTCAGCTCGGATGAAAAAATAAGAACATCATCCGCATACAATGCAACCTTCTTCTCCCATCCTTCAAAAATAAAAGGTTTTATATTAGCGTTATCCCGAATTAACTGAGCAAAAGGTTCAATATATAGATCAAACAAAAGTGGTGAGAGAGGACACCCCTGACGGGTTCCTCGCGTGATGTTAAATGGCTCAGTAAGTTCACCGTTAACCAGTAGTGAAGCAGAAGGACTTTTATATAGTACTTTAATAGCTCGCCTAAAGTTATCACCTAAATTAAACTTTCTCAACACTTCCTCTAGATATACCCAGTTTACCCTATCGAAAGCTTTTGTAGCATCAAGGGTAAAAACTGCTAAGGGGAGAGATGCTAATGTGGCCATATCTATTGCTCCGATAAGGTCGTAAGTCAATTCGTAGAGTTGCCTGCCCTTTACAAATCCCTTCTGGTCCACATGCAGAATGTTGTTTGCAACTCCCCCCAATCTATTTGCAAGGACCGATGTAAACAATTTATAATCTGTGCTAAGAATTGAGATCGGCCTGTATGACCCACAGCTAGTTGTAGGTTTACCCCGTTTTAAAATCAAAGTTATGGAGGCCCTATCCCAAGATGCAGGGGGTAAGGCACCATCGACTAGGATACTGTTAAACAGGTCTGTTAGATGGGAAAGAATTATGGGGCACAATATTTTATATATTTAGGAGGGTAGCCCATCGGGACCTGCAGCTTTATTTTTTTTACTTTTAGAGATGGCAAAGTTTACTTCCTCCTGTGAAAAAGGGCGATTTAAGGCATTCCTTTGTTCTAGATTTAAGGTCGGAAGAGATATACCAGTTAGCCAGTCCCTTGCTTGACTAGGTTGTACCCTCTTATCCTCTTGATATATTTCCGTGAAGAAACTTATTAAAGCTCCACTGATTTCCTCATCTGTAGAGTATAGTACTCCATCCTTACAAATGGAACTAACATTGTTTCGGACCCAATCTGTCTTAGCCTTCCAGGCCAGGAGCTTCCCTGCACCTTCCCCATATTCAAAGTGGGCCAACTTACTAGCCTCCCATCTCTCTAAGACCCGAGCATTTAGAACTGAGGGGAGATCTCCTTTCAAGACCTTTAATCTGTCTTGCAACTGCGCTAAGGGGGACCCTAGGTTTAGATCAATCTCTTCTTGAAGGCCTGTGATCTCTAATTCAAGCGAGGCTACTGCATCCCTGTAGGTCTTATTTTTATATGAGGATAAGTTGGTTAAATAACCCCTTAGTGTGGCTTTAAAAGCATCCCAGGTAATCCCAGGTGAAGCAGACCCCTGATTAATCTCCCAAAAGGACTTGGTTTCCTGTATTAATGCTTCTATGATATTGGATGAAGCTAGAATTGATCTATCAAAAGACCAATTTCTTAGAGAGGGCCTAGGAGCAGCGTCAAGCTCAAGAAGGATGGCTGTGTGGTCAGAAAGATGAAAAGGTAAATGAGAGATTGATTTTACCTGTTTAACCAAGATATGGCTAATCAAAATAAAGTCTATCCGAGACTGGTGATGACATTTATAGTTCTTAAATGTCACACCCCTTTGAGACCCATGGAGTTTCCTCCAAATATCAATGTAATTCAATGCTTTCATGTTATTTAGTAAATACATCCTAGATTTGGATAAAGTTTTAGCCCTATTAGAGGGTGACTTATCCAATACTGGGTCCAATACTATGTTATAATCGCCTGCCAAGATAACAGGCTCTGGGAATAGGTACAATTGCGAAAGAAGTGTGGTTAAAACAGATGGATCGTCCTGGTTTGGGCCATAATACCCTACTATCGTGAACGCTGAACCCGAGACAATACCAGAAGCTATTGCCCATCGACCATAAGGATCTACCTGTTTAGAAATTAGCCTTGCCTTGATAGATTTTTTAAAAAGAATGGCCCTAATGTGCGAAGTTTGTGATGTAATGACCCCAAAGTCTATCCATTTGTTCTTACACAACAAATTTTGCATTTCATCCTCTGCCAAATGTGTCTCCTGGAGCACTAGTACTTGTGCAACGGAATCTCGTAAGTATTGCATGATAATGTTTCTTCTTGGGGTTGTGCGAAGACCATTAGAGTTCCAGGATAAAATGCCTATATTATGCATTATACTGAAACTGAATTACCAGGACCGAGGGCCAATACTGCCAATCTATGGATAATGAATTGTATATATTCATAACTTTCCCCTCCAAGGACTGTTTTGAAAGGACATTTAAGAGAACAAATTTTACTTTACCCCCCCCCCAACCCCCCTCCACCCCCAGACCCCCGACCCATGGGAAACCCCTACTCTATCTATCTGGATTTACCAGAGAGATAGCACTCCACTATGGACCCCCGCCACCACCGACAAAGTGCCAAAATTTAGAGGAAAGACCTAAAGTGAATTAGAGTGAAAAAGTGGATTGTGAGTGAATATAATATTATTACCCAGTTTAGCCGAAATATATTAACAGGTGATAAGGTGTACTCTTTTTTTAAAAATTTTTTTATGTCTTTTTTTCTTTCCCTTCCTCCTTCTTCCCCCCTTTCCATCCTTTTTTTTGTTTTTATTTTTATTTTATTATTTTTTTTGCACATAAGCATTTCACGGTGTACTATATAACTCACATTTATTGTATTATTGTATTTAGAATATTTAATCTCTTTATCTCAATACAAGGTGTAGATTCTTAAACCCTTTAAGAGATATTTTAACCGAGCCTCAAAAAACTCTTCCGAGATCAGACAAGGGAAATAGAGAACTAGAGAAATAACTAGTATAAACACAGAAGCAGATAGTATAGGAAGTAGACCGAAACTACTTAGGAGACTCCGACCTTCTACCCATACTTAAGAGGAATTCATCTGCGGCCTGCATTGTACTTATGTTGTGCATAGTGTTCTTATACATTACTCTTAGTGCCGCAGGGAAGACTAACTGGGCTACGGCCCCCTGACTCCTGAAAGCTTCCAACCTCTTACCAAGCTCCCACTGTCTATCAAGCGTTATCCTAGACAGGTCTGATCTGATCTGGAAGTTAAACCCCTTAGCATTTACCACCTTCTGTTTCAATGCAATATTCAGAATGGTTTCTTTAAGGGAGTAGGTAAGAAAGTTGACCAAAACTTTTCTGGGTTTTGTTCTCTAAGGGTTCTTTCGAAAAGGCTCTCTGTGAACACGCTGGATGTCCAAAGCTATTTCTTGCTCAGACATGTCCAATCTTAACGCTTCCTTTAACAGGGAGACCACGAATTGTTTAATGTCTGAGCCCTCTTTCTCCTCCGGAATATTCAAAATACGCAAATTGTTCCTCCGTGCATGATTTTCCAAAGTCTCCATCCTATCGGACAAGCTCTGATTTTCTTGTCTGAGGTTTGTTAGTTCAGTTTTTGTGGCACTCAGGTTAATATTCACTTCCGCGACAGAATCTTCAAGCGTTTCTGTTCTAGTAGTAAGAGCACCTAGCTTACTGTCAAGCGATTGACAGTAACACCGAATATCAGCTTGATTGGATGCGGAAGTCTCAAACCCCTTTTTAATATCTGCCGCCAAAGTTGTAAACATTGTCTGGAAAGAGGCCTGCAGTGTGGACACCAGATCAATATTCAAGGCACTCCGAGAAGAAATATCTTGTTTGAGGAGAAAATGTCTGTGGTGTTCCAACCATATTAACTCTAACCATGTTGGCTGACAAAAAATCATGATAAATTTAGCATAAAGTGACAATTTTGTTCATTTTGCATATCACAATATTTGCAACATTTATCAATAAATGCCTCTAAAGAAGCATAACAAAAATGTAATCTTCTAATGCAGACCAATATATATAGGCACTGAAGCACTATATCAACAAATTAAGACATAAAGACATGGAGGGAGACTGTATTGTCATTAAGTTTTCCAAACCTAAGAGTGTTTAAGCTTGTAAACTAGCAGAAGGATTTTCGGGGCCTCAGCTCTAAACTCTGTTGCTTCCCCTGGGGCTATGTCTATAGACCAACAGCATTAGGAACTCTACACCCTACACAGACAACCGTACACTGTAATAGGTTTTTCACTTTAGAAGACCTTGATGGGCTAGACTGACTTAGGTCTAACTCAATAGATGGGGTTGGGCACATACAGTACAACATGGCAACTTAGTCCCTACCCATGGCTCCATTGAGCCGGAGTGCAACCCAAAGCAACAATGATCACACATTTAAAATCCTGAGCTGGAATGTTGTGGGGCTAAGATTTAAATTACTGAGCCTTGACTGGCTTGCTTTTATTAGCCAGTTCGATATTTTAATGTTTCCAAAGACCTGGATGACTGATGAAATATGTGTCGATGGATTCACTTGTTATTATAATTTGGCGACACCCTCGAGGTCAGGTTGCCCAATATGCGGGCTAGCTACCTGGGTAAATATTAAAGCAGGAGGGTCTGTGAAGGCATTAGAGCTGTGTTATAGTAACTTTCAGGGAGTGAAGTACCAAAGAGGTCCCACTATGCATTTAAATATTTTTTATAATAATGACTTCATAAATGTGCCGAATACTAAATTCCCAATTTTGTTTGAATATATGTAATCCCTACAGAGCGCTTTAGCCAATAGTGGTCAATTGGCTGTTTTTTTCCATGGGTGGCAGTTTTAATGCTAGATTGAGGTCAGTAAGCACCAGCTCACACTCCATGCATACTATCTCTTGCACTGATACTCCTTTCTTTAAATAAATTAGATCTGGTGATAGATGATTCAAGCTGCTTCATTGCTGGCAACACGCGAACTAGGCAATGTAATGGATGTTGTAGGTAACTATACAGAAGCCAGAAGCACTACCTACTTTTAGGGGACAAGGGTATACGTCCACAATTGATTACTTCTTCGTATCGCCCAATTTGGAGGGATTGCTACTATCAGGGAAGGTTATTGTTTCTGATTATGGTGACAACAACCCAATTGAGGTGGTTCTTTTCCCTGGCCCCTAAACCACACTATTTCTTGGAAGTCGGAGTAAGAAGTCTTGAACCCTCTTCTGGTAGCCTTAGACTAATATGGAGGGCAGTTGCAACAGCAGTCTTTTTCAGAAAGTCAATCGAGAGAATCTCCCTGTGGTTATGGCCTGTCTTTGCAAAGAACATACAGGTCACCCAGCAGAAAAGGCCTTTGAAAAGCTCTCTTCCCTCATTAAGAAAGAGTTTATGAGATCTATAAAACCTCACATTAGTAAACCAAAATGGTTTAGTCAGGAGTGTTCCACGGCTAATCACCAATTGTGCCAGGCACTTAAGGCCTCACTTAGGAATATTCAAGAGGTGAGAGGACTAAAGTTGATGTATAAGCAGGTAACTGCAGCCAGAGAAAAGGAAGTTTTAGAACAGAAATGGGATTCTCTAGATTTGTAGGCCAATAGCTACATATGGGGCAGAGTTGTGGGACATTTACAGGAGTAACTCAATCCAAGTGGAAGAAAACAGATCCTGCAGAAGAATTTCAGGGGCTCTTGTTTCTAACTCAAATTTTATCTGCCATAATGAATTGAATATCCCCTTTATTGAAGATTTTATATACTATAATGATTAGCTTTATGGTGGAATGCGGCGGCAAGTCTTACTAGAGATATTATATTATACTGTCTCGCCTGTGAAAAAGGAATGAGTATTCCATGGCGTCGACAGTGGAACGTCGCTTACGGAAAGTAGGCTACCAACATTTATTTGAAAACCCTGAAGTAGCACATACTATTAGTAAAATAGAGCTTCAAGAAGCGCTGTACAAATCCTTGCAGGTTGTCAAATTAGCAGCGGAGATTACAAAGTCAAGTGTGGTGACCTATATGAACTTAGAATTTGACAGATCAATTGCTGTGTATCTAACAAAACCTATTGGGCAATGGTAGAGAAGTTTGCTATTCCATTTTAGGACAGGTATTGTTAAATACTTGCTGTGCTTTCCTCTAGGATTCCGGGAAAATTTGGACACTACTCCCTGCCCATGTAATGGAAGCTCATGACAATTACTGCTATTTTGTTTTATTTTTCTGTGGTTATTATTCTATGTATACTAAAAGGATTTTACTTCCCCTAATTAAGAGGTTTGCCGTTATTGATTTTAGAGAAGCATATAGTAAACTCCTTCAACTCGCTGATGACATGAGTATTTTTCACGTGGGCATGTTTCTGAAATCTTCAGTTCGGGCTCGGATGTCAATGTATACAAACTAGAAGGGGCCCTCAGTCTGAACAAAGCTCAAGGACACATACTGGGACATTTGTAATTAATACATTTATATGATATGTCAGTTTTAACATTTTCTGTGATTTTAAAATGTACTTTTGTGGATTCTACTGTTTCTGAATAAAGATTGAATTGACTGATTGAGTGCATAAATAAGATAAGACATCAGCTCCTGAAACATGTAGACACCAATTCTAATTTTCCATAAGCCAAATACTATTCACTAGTTTGCATTTGGATGTGTGCTTGATTGCAGAATAATGCTGAAAAATAACATTCCTCTACGCTCTGTGTTAAATGCTTCTGCAACATTGAACTCACCCACTATATCCTTCATCCTACACCTCTAAAACAAACTCCCATAATCATACATCAAGACAAACAAATGCAAGTATATTTTGTACATATGCTAGTTAAGGAATCCATCCACAACAAATGTTGATTAATAGGATATATTTTGTCAAGGCAAGTCACCTACAACTAAACCCCATAGTGCGACAAAATGAACTGATTCCCTTCGAGCTACACATTCCAAATGGAACTCCTAAGTACATTCTGCCCTTAAAGCTATCCCAACATAAGAATACAACACATTTTACCCCATAGAAATGACCTAACTATTTACATAACTATTTTGTTTTGTAGACAATAAACTCTCTAAATTGTCCTTATGTGAATAAATATAATGCAAAAGAAATTTAAAATAGCATATATTGTGATAATAACACATTTTCAGGTAATGATAGTGTTGGACTTGGCCCGTAGGGCAGGTTCACCCCTAAACTTTTTGCTTTATGTGTGACCCTGTGTCAGTGATTTTTTGGGTCTCTGCGCACTTTTCCCTGGGTCCCAGAGTGAAAGTGCGTGCGTGTAGCATGGCTGGCCTGCCCTCCCATAGGAATGCATGGGGAATGTGTGTGTCCCTGGTAGTTCCTGATGCGTGGGGAGTGCAGGCTCGAGTTTAGTATGTGTGAACTCGTGAGAGTGAATGCTGCGAGATGGTGTATGCGGCATGTATGTGTCTATAAGGGAAGTGCTACTTCTGGACATTGAGATATGTGTGCAGTGAGGGTTCTGGAGCGTGATTGGCTGGAGCTGGCTGGCATGCCAGGCTCCAGGAAGTCTGGATGGGTCTGCCCGGTGGTGAGTGTGGGATTAGCATGAGTGATGTGTGGGAGGAGTGTACCTGTGTCCTGGATGGGCTGGGTTTTCCCCACACAATGCTGGCTCCGCCCCCCTGTGGTGTGTCTAACGACCCTAGCCTCCCCAGTGAAAGAAAGGGGTGGTTGGGCCATCAAGGGTACTCCCAAACCAGCTGCGACTGGTTTCTCCCCCACCCTGCACCTCCAAACAAAGGATTTAGCTGTATAAAAATGGGGCTGTGTCCCCATGAATGTTGTTCTGCTTTTGGATCCTGCCAGAGGGGGCTGTTGCTGCTGCTGGGGCCAGGAGGACCGCCACTTGGAGTGTCTCCCTGCCTGGAGACCCAGTGTGCTGGCTCTGGCCCAGCCTTGCCCCCCTGCCTGCCTCCAGCCCCTGCTGGAGCTGGTGCTGTGCCTACAGCACTGAGAGCGCTGCTCTCTGCCCTTCAGCGCTGGGGAGCGCTGAGATTCATTGCCTAGTGCTTGAGAGCGATTTATTTAGCTCCTAGCACTGTGAGCGCTGTATTTGGTCCTGTTGCAGGGTTTCTGTACTCACACAGAACTGTGCACAGAGGAGTGGAACCTCGGCAAATTAGGATGTCCCAAAACTTACCTTAGCAACCAACTCACCCCTTACCGAGCTAGCTACAGTGTCTCATTGGACATATCAAACACCCAATGTTTAGACAAACCAGAACATGAACTTACAGTACCTCAGGGTACGTGGGACTCATGAACACTCTTTCGTTATATTATCATTACAAACCAGAACATGGAGTAAAGAAGACACATGTGCATTTGAAATGTTTATTTACTAATGCCGTCTTCTCAGGCGCAGTATCTTTGATAATACAAGTATACTTATTATCAGTAGCAAAATTATCAGCATAGTTACTAAGACATAAAAAGCGAATGGTGACAGCATGTTAACATGCTGTAATGAATAAGAGTTAACAACACTTATATCTCACCCTCCCTAACACATATATTATATTATTATCTAAGAAGGTCTCTTTGGGTTGTTTTAGGGCGGGCCCATACCTTAGTGTCCTAGCATGAAGGAATCACATCAGCATACACCAGCTCTCTCTGCATGTGCACCGCATCAAGTGTGTTAACAATTCTCGTGCAAAGCAATATCAATCCCGCCTCAAGCCCAAGTTGGCAAAGGCTGCACTTGTGTTATGACTATGAAGGCGTGGAGATCAGACCTCATAACAATTCCATATCGTGTTGCTCCTGAAACTTCAGCACTCTCCGTGCAGACATGTTTTATTAAACAAAGCAGATATCAGAGCAATAACATATTATTCTCACATTCACCACGGCAAACCACTAGGTTGAAAGCTAAGTCAACAATTAAGGGTCGTGTGCAGAAGTTGCAAGAAAGGAAAAATGGCGTTTAAATCTGAAATGTACCTATGCTAACTTAACACGAAATATGGATATATAGGAGCTATACAACACCCCCCCATGATCCGAGAACGGACTAAATAAGGTAACAGAAGTGCCATCACATGAGAGCAGAATCCATTTATAAACGAGCATGAATAAAAATTCAATTATAAAAACTAATGCTAAAAAATAGCCCACAAATATAATGTGGCTCAAGCCAATAGGCAAGCAAAAATAAAATGTCTTGACCAAAAGTCAATAAAATCAAGGAAATGCTATCAATCAGCATGCCAATCTGAGGCAGTGTCTATGATAAGACCGTATATGAAAAGTAAGCTGCAACAGCCTCAAGGAGGAAGTCACTGTCCTCATCCGAAAACAGTTCAGCCATCCAGTTTAAAAGATGAAAGGAACATACGTGATCTTCCAGCACCGGATCCTCTATAACCATCAGAGGACAGCTCGGTGGGTTTTCAAGAAAACTTTGTTCCAAGAAATTTTGCGCTGCCGACAACACATCCCAGGGACCCATTAGTCCATGTGCCACCGCCAAGGCCATAATCCTTTCGTCAGAACAAACCAACTCGTGAGCAATGATAGGACTCATCAGTTGATCAAAATCGACGTCAGAAGATGCTGGTCCGCAGAGACACAAATCAATGGCCCAAAGGAAATCACAGGTCAGGCAGCGAAATACAGGCTGGACACAGGTGAAATAGGAGAACCGAAAAGATAATCCAAACGCCGTGCTTAGAGTCGCCAACGGCAGTGTGCCATAATAATCAAGCATGCGGTTGCGAAACCGCGTCAGTAGTAGCTGTGCGTGGTCTTGCACAGGAAGGGCATCCATATTTAAAAAGGCAGAAAACCACCAATGCGCCTGCCGCTAAAGCAAGTAAAAACGGGAACCCTCCAAATAAGGAAGAAAAAATAGAATGGAAGAAAGCAGGGATGACTCCAAAAATCTTCTCAAAGGAAGTCACGAGACCACCGCTAACAACTTTAAAAAAATGTGCTAGGCCCGTTGTGGAGGATGCGTTAAAGATAGAACGGACCATGGCTCCGAAATGCAAGGGCAAATCAGTGTTTAAAAGAGCCTGAACCTCCGTGCGGGTGTTAGCAATGTGAAGCACGAAAGTTTCACGGGCCGAGCTCAAGGCCACCTCTTTCTGGGACAATAGAGCTCTTATTCTAGCCATGCCGCTGAATTCTGCTCCCAAGGTCGGTATCTGTGGCCAAATGGAAGACTCCCTATGTTCACGTGTGGGAGGATAAAGAACATTTCTGCAGCAAATAACTCGCTCACTAACTGTTACTATGAAAGCTATACCTTTAATTAAACCACAACAGTTTTCATTATTGAGCATTAAATAACTACCATTCTCTAACAATTTAAACGTGGGGATGATAGCAGGAACTGGCGTGCCCTGTAAAACGCAAGCCATATTCGGGCGGTCCTTATTACATGAACCGTGTAACTGTATGTGTCTGCACATTAAAGAATGATCTGGCGTCTCAGTGCACTCATCCCCTGTTAGATAAACCTCTTGGTCATCCTTGAAACATCTGTATGTGTATGGGAGTGACCAGACCTCATGAAGAAAACCGCTACCTAAGGGTTCAAAACGACCTATTGGCACATATTTCATACAATTTGAAAACTTATATAAAGCAAAAGGCAGTGTTATTAAACCGTGGATAAGCCACGTAGCAGCGGTGGATTCTGCCACAGAAAAAGGTAAAGATTCCAACCTTTCAATATGTAGCATAGAAAAGGAAGCATCACGCATTGAAAGCAAGCGTTGTTTGTCTGTCAAATTAAACGGTGCAAATAAAGAAGAAACGTTCATGTATCCCCAGGGAACTTTACCCATTTTCAGAGTCTGAAGTGTCCACGCAAACTGCATGATTGAACGTAATTGATTTTGACCATGGTATAATACAGATACTTCATCATGTACAATATCAACAACAGACGACACAATATTATCCAATGTGTAAATTCTTGAGGAAAGCACGTTAATGCTATTGTCAACAACTGCAAGAACTTTCTCAAGATTTGCCTGATCAATAGCCCTAAGGCGTGAAGCAGCCTCAATTTGTGAGAGTTTCCAAATTTCATTGTAAACACCATATAACCAGCGTTTCGACCTGCCACTAGCTGGGCCCTTAATGAAATCATTCAAATCCACGTCTGCATTCAGTTTGGAAAGGTGATACTTAACCGCAGGTAAAGTTGAATGTTTCAGCCAAGCTTGACACAACTTGCCAACAGAGTAAGAGGTGACAGTATGACTCAAATCAAAACGGGGATCAGATCTAACAGTCTTAAAACCGTCAGTTATATTTAAAAATCTTTTTTGGCAAGCATCAGCACTACGGTGCCAAAGCAGCCAACCCTTGGGATTCATACTGGAAATGTTAAAGGAGGAATTCAGAAGCAGAGCCTGTATTTCTCTAATGGACAATTTAGTAAAATTACTCCAATTCTCATATTCCTCCAACTCCGGGAAAGACGGGGTGTTTAACCTTTTAGATGTAGCCAATCCAAAGCACGTGGTCTGGGAAATGGTTTCATTTAAAAACCACATATGATTTGGGATGAGACATGCACGGTGCAAAGCCTCAGTGCCTTGTACCTGCCAGGCCCTTGAGCCCCAAACTGATTTAAGGTCTATGGTATCCTTCCATAACTCATACCCTCCAGTAACTAATTTATCCAGGAAGGCCTTTGAATATAACAATTTTGTATTTGTAAGTCGAACCTTGGACAGTGGCTGTTTGTTAAATTTAAAATAAAATGACTCGGGATTGGACTGATTAAAGTCAGTGAAATAAGTATACTTTTTAAGAAACGTTTCTGAACTACCTTGTTTTGGTGCTGGGCAATGTTCCCACTGAGTAAAATTAACCGCATCCCTACGGGAAGATGTCTTGTGTAAGAAGTGATTGCCATAATGTTGGTAACAGAACAATTCACCATAATTAGCAGATTCTAAATATAAATCCTCAGCATCAAAAGCAGCATAATATTTCAAATCAGAAAACAAACTTTCCACAGCATTAACATCCCAATCATCAGAACGAATGTTTTGTTTCACCACATCCCCCATATTAACTCTTAGTACATTAGGAACATTAACGACTTCCGTTGGGCCATGAATCTGAAAACGAACTGCATCCCACGCGATTCCATCCAGAACAGGCCATGCTGTGATGTTAACCAAAGTCAAGTCTCTTTTTAATCTGTGTGTAGAATGTGAAGAGGAAAGTGGGGCCAAAGTTCCATTTAAATGAGTAATGCAAGTTCTCTCCTCGACATAGTGTCCATTCATAATCCGGAAAAAATAAAACACAAAACCAATTGACATAAAAAGGTAAACTGAAAAAAGGACCAGCCAAATGTATATCCAAGGAGGTATCAAAAAATGTTTTTTAAACAGGCTGGCATATACTGCAATTTTAGAGGGTTTTTTCGAGGCAAGGGAAGCAGAGTCAAATGAAAATCTGGATTCCGTGGCTAAACGAGCTTGTAGGTCAGGCAAGGACAAATCAGTGGGGTATGTATAGTCTGTCTCATCAAGGTTAGTTACTGATAAATTATTCAATAATGGACTGGAAACAGCAGGTAATTCGATGGCCACTTCAGGTTCAATATTAGAAGCAGTGGGCATAATAGAATTTCTCACAATGGAAGGACAGGAAACAGCCGGTGTCATGCTAAGAAGAATCGGCCACTCTGTGTATCTTGACATTGTCAATAGAAATAAACCTGTTTTCCTTACGACCTGGAAGTGGTGGTAAAATGACTGTTCTTGTGCCCTTCACTCCAAGCACTGGGACTGGAGCTCGATAGGAGGGACCAAACTCTTTCTTGTTGTCGATCTTCTCTCGAACCAGTTCTCCAACTTGGGGTAGCCAGCCAACTACCGGGATCTGCAACGCATCATCCGATGTGGAGGGCAAATGTTCTTTTGCAAGAGTGTCTCTCGTCTTTTGTAGATTCTGTAAAACAGTGCAATGTTCATCTGCGTCAAAGGAAGTGGCGCGAACCACCGAGTCTAGACCGTCAAGGTCAGGGACGAACATCTTGATGCCAAAGAGCATTTCGTATGGGGTCCGCCCACCCAGAGACCTTCTAGGGAGATTATTAAGAGCACGCTGCACGCCATAGAGGTGGGCCAGCCAGTTTCTGCCAGTGCCTATAACTCGGGCTGTCAAAGATTGCTTTAAATCACGGTTCATTCGTTCAACTACACTATTACCCTCGGGTCTGTAGGGTGACGAAAACTTGACTTGGACCCCCATCGAAGTCATGGCATCCTTATACGCCTTAGAGGCGAAAGCCGGACCCTGATCCGAATGGAAGGTACCACAGGCAAAAATCCCTATAAAGATACGCAAATCTCTGATGACAGTCCGGGAATCAGCGCTGCGATGTGGCCATAACCACACAAAGCGTGTGCATGAGTCAACTGCTACTAAGATGTATTTATACGCAGTATCAGATGAAAATGGACCGCAGTGATCTAAATAAACACAGCCTAGTGGTTTATTAGAAATGTACAACTGAGTCTGAGGCGGACGCGTAGCAGTTGAAGGTTTAATCTGCTGGCATATGTCACAAAAAAGGACATAATCACGCGTCTGTTTGTACAGTCCCCGCCACCAGAAACGTTGTTGTAGTTGCGTTACAGTGGCTGAGACGCCCGCATGCGCAGACGCCACACCTTCATGAGCCGCTGTAATCAAGTCTGTTCTGCGATCTGAGTTGGGAATCAGCCGTTCCCCAACATCAGGAATTGTCACAAAAGGAACCTTTTCGGGACTTAAGTGGTATTTATACTTCGAAGGGAATCCCGAAGGATGTTTACTTCCCTTCTCAGAGGCAGCAACCGCTGCCAAGATGTCGCTATCAATCTTGGTTTTAGACCTAGTAACTGCTGCAACTAAGTATGTAGATACTGCTGATTTCGCCGCTTCATCAGCAAGCGAGTTGCCAAGAGCGTGTACTCCCACGCGCTGATGACCGAGAGTATGAATCACATAAACGAGTGGCAACATAGCCTTAAGCTCTGCCACTCGAACCCAGATCATTTTATGTTTTATTGTGCTACCCTTGGAATCACGAAAGTCATTTTGAATCCAAAAGAACAAGTTTTCATTGTAAGACTGGACACAGTAGTAAGAATCACTTACAATTAGAGTAGTAACACTTGGATCTGCGTACTCCAAAGCTAGTAATAGAGCACGAAGCTCTGCCAATTGTGCAGTGCAATCGCCCAGGGGCAACGTGTGTACCTCCCTGGAAATGAACTCCTCATTCAACATAGCACCGACCACAATGGCGCATGCGGAAACGTAGGCATGTTTAGAGCCATGCGCAACCTGCGCCGACCCATCAGTGTAAATGATGCAATGGAAGTCCTCCAAAGGTCGCATCGCCAGAGGAGCAGGATGAACGAATTCATACTGCAAGTACTCCTGTGACCGTAAGGAGGCGTCAAAAATAAACATGACATCTGCGGATGACAATGACGCAGCCCACTGAATCCACCGAGGGTGCAAAGCCTTTGAATTTGGTACACTGGCTTTCGTGACTGCCTCCAAATGAGGACAGGGTGTTACCACTAGCATGCGTTTCCCCTGTGACAGAGCACGTTCTTTTAGAATTGCCATCTGTACAGCAGTTAAAACCTTTTCTATGGTGGGAAACCGCATCTCAGCCGAGGTGTACAAGTGTGACTTGTAAGCAATAGGTACTGTGTCACCTTCATTAAAAGTGAGGTAGGTGAAACCCACCGTCCCAGGAATTATTCTTATTACCAGGTTGGTGTGGTTATCACGAGTCAGTAAATATTTAGAAGCGAGCAGATCAGCCTGCAAGGATTGCAAAATGGCTGAATGCTCAGGCAGCCAGCATGATTTTGAGAAAGTTGGTTGTATCAAAGCATACAGAGGCTTGACACGCTGGGCATATTCCGGAATGTAAGTTCTGCCGAAATTCAAAAAGCCCAGTAAGGATTGTAATTTCTTCAGTGTTGTTGGTGCGCGCAATTGTGCGCACTTCTCCAAGAAGTGAGGAGCCAAACCTCTACCTTCATTGTTGAGCTCATAGCCCAAAAACAACACTGTGTGTTCAGCTATGTGCGATTTTGCAAAGTTGAATTTGTAACCTATGTCTGCGAAGTTGCAAACAAGAGAATTTACACGACACAGATGCTCCCAAATATCGTCGTCTGTGAGATATATGTCATCCACATACGAAAAAGCATCAGGGTCGAGTGCCTCCAGAATAGAGACAATTCGAGCGGTAAATACACCAGGACTATTCTTGTAGCCCATTGGAAGACGCCGGAATTGCTTTTGGACTCCAGCGCTTGTAAAACTGGTCCATTGGGAGCTAAAGCTGTCCAATCGGTGGGCATAAAAACCATTGGATATGTCAAGCGTTGTCTTGAAACGCTTACGCACGAGACTATCCACTAGGGCAGAGCCGTGGGTATTCTGTACTGCACAGTTACGGCAATGCGAGTTCAAATGCCGGTAATCCAAAACCAAACGATATGATCCGTCAGGTTTATTCACAGTAAAAAGGGGATTATTCATCGGTGACACACACGTTTCAATAACTCCCTGATATTCCAATTGTTCAAGGATTTCCGCGACGGAAGATTTTGCTTCACGCCGAATGGGATATTGAGGTTGAGGCTGCGGCTGAGACCGCAACGGAATTTCGTGGCAAGGCGACAATTTATCCCAACCACATTGGTTACGGTACAGAGCCGGCGCGAGAGCCCGAGCCCACTCTTCTGCAAAATGCTGCGCATGCTCCTTCGAGACAGTGTTCGCGAAACTGGGTAGGATTACCTCCTCCCCTCGCGGCGCCGCGAGCACAAAAGGTGGGGGCCAGTCAGCCTCCGAAAGTAAAATATCATATGTGGAAGACAGATTCTCCCAAAATACACCTTTAACGGTACGCTGTATGTCACCTTCAATTAACAGGACGATTTCATATAGTCTTTCAGGGGGAGCAAGTCTCGTATCCGCTGTTTCTATAACAACGTAGACCTCAGTCGCTGTCACCCTCAGTAGTGGACGCAGCGCCTCTCTGACTATTGTTATCTCCGCCGCGCTGTCCAGCAAGGTCAGAGCCCACGTCAGATTCCGAAGCCGCGTTCTCACTATCTGTGGCATATCGATGCGCTGTTAAGGCTGCGACTTTCTTTTTCGCAAACTGCGGACGCCTAGGCGTAGAATCCTCCTGCTTCACTGCGCCGTCCGTCTGGCGGGACTGACCACGTCCTTGTTGGCCACCACGTCCACGTCCACCCCCTCCTCCTCCACCGGTTTTCTGGGCCGATGTGTCCTGAAAGGAACGAGGAGAGCGTTGATCAGAAACCTGAAAACGATCAGGTGATTTAATCATCGCGCGGTCGCGCAAATCATAAACTTTTTCGGATGGCGCAGGAGCTTCTATTGCAGGAAAAGAACCCTGAGTCTGCATTGTCTGCTTCCCCTGTGTCTGTTTTTTAGGCCAATTTTGTTTCTTGGACTTTGGCTGGGCATCTGTCACTGCAGACTGTCCCTGTGGTTGTTTTTTCTCCTTCACTGGAAAATATTTCAGACCTCTACTTGTGCGGCCAATCGTTTTATAAGCGGCCACCACAATCTTTGCTAACTGGCGGGGTTTGTCGGCATCGGGCAGGGCAGCCAAAGCATTCGACACCTGAAAGTTAACTGCATCTCCTTTAACATTGGAGAGAATGAGATCACTTACAATCTCAAAAGAACCACACAGGCGCATACCCAATTCAACCGCTGCCTCTGGACCGTGATCATTCTGAACACGTCGAACGATTTCAGGCAGGGCAGTCATAGACGGGGTGCCGAAGCACCTTGTATAAACTGCCGCAAATGTTTTTCCCCAGCTGTCACAGTCAGCAAGTTCAGGAGTAATATCCTTCGGGAGAGTAATCGTCAACATTCTATGTTTATCAGCAGAAGTGGAATTCGGAAAAACCGCTTCCAGTTGATCAAACTTCTCTGCTAGCCAGAATGGGAAGTCATCGTTGTCAACAGGACGCGCACCAAAAACCGAATTTACCATCACTGGATTGAGACGCATTCCGCCTCGTTCCAAGGGAGCGGCCGCACCCCCCTGGGGACCACCAGGAAGATGTCGACCGATGTATTGCACTAAAGCACGAATCACGGAAATGGAAACTACATGTAGCCTGCGAATTTCTGCCAGGGTACAAGCCCCGTGATTCGGGTGCGGGGTAAAGCCACCCAACGCAGGCCAATTAGTACCTGGAATTGAGAGTGGACCTAACCTCGCACGGGACAAAGAGTGGGGGAGGGCGCCATCAAACCAAACTCGATGCTGCCAATGATCAATAGGTATTTCCAATGCCCTGTATGGCGTATATTCAGCCGGGACATCCGAGGCGGTGTAGGAGTGGTACAAACCAGAATTAGCGTCCACAGCCGGAAACGTAACCCAAGAGTAAAACAACTCGTAAGGAAACGCCGGATCTGCACTTACCACGAAAATCACAGCCATCCCATCTACTGGGACCTGGTACGTCTGAAGATGGTTGCGTATCGCTACGCGACTATGCTGCGCAATAGCCACCGCTGCCGCCATCACAGAATTGGAAACAAGAAAACACAAAGAATACTTTGTAGCACAACTGGGTAGTAATTCAAAGAAACCGTTTAAGTAAGAATCAAGCTTGAATAAAGACCTATTTCAAAAAATAGGTAGGTTTCACCAACACCCCGTTTTCCGGAAACGGATGTGAAGGGGTTAAGGCATGAATGATAAACTACTCGAGTGTCATGATATAAGACCACCGAAACCGTTGGGCGCCATGTTGCAGGGTTTCTGTACTCACACAGAACTGTGCACAGAGGAGTGGAACCTCGGCAAATTAGGATGTCCCAAAACTTACCTTAGCAACCAACTCACCCCTTACCGAGCTAGCTACAGTGTCTCATTGGACATATCAAACACCCAATGTTTAGACAAACCAGAACATGAACTTACAGTACCTCAGGGTACGTGGGACTCATGAACACTCTTTCGTTATATTATCATTACAAACCAGAACATGGAGTAAAGAAGACACATGTGCATTTGAAATGTTTATTTACTAATGCCGTCTTCTCAGGCGCAGTATCTTTGATAATACAAGTATACTTATTATCAGTAGCAAAATTATCAGCATAGTTACTAAGACATAAAAAGCGAATGGTGACAGCATGTTAACATGCTGTAATGAATAAGAGTTAACAACACTTATATCTCACCCTCCCTAACACATATATTATATTATTATCTAAGAAGGTCTCTTTGGGTTGTTTTAGGGCGGGCCCATACCTTAGTGTCCTAGCATGAAGGAATCACATCAGCATACACCAGCTCTCTCTGCATGTGCACCGCATCAAGTGTGTTAACAATTCTCGTGCAAAGCAATATCAATCCCGCCTCAAGCCCAAGTTGGCAAAGGCTGCACTTGTGTTATGACTATGAAGGCGTGGAGATCAGACCTCATAACAATTCCATATCGTGTTGCTCCTGAAACTTCAGCACTCTCCGTGCAGACATGTTTTATTAAACAAAGCAGATATCAGAGCAATAACATATTATTCTCACATTCACCACGGCAAACCACTAGGTTGAAAGCTAAGTCAACAATTAAGGGTCGTGTGCAGAAGTTGCAAGAAAGGAAAAATGGCGTTTAAATCTGAAATGTACCTATGCTAACTTAACACGAAATATGGATATATAGGAGCTATACAACAGTCCTGTGGCGCTGGGGAGCGCCTCTCCTTCGTTGCTAGCGCTGCTAGTGCTTTGGGTGCCCAGCCGGTGCCCACCGGCATCCTTTCACCCCGCAAGGTGAACGAGCGGCGTGGGTGCCACCCCGCTCAATTGCCGCCTTTCGTTTGCCCGTTTTCAGGATTTAATTGGAGCCGGTGCCCACCCGGCATTGCCCCGTGTTGTCCTCGCTGAGGAGAAGCCGAGAAGGAGAAGCCGCCCGAGTCATCGCCCGGCCACGCTGGGATTAGCCCAGCCGGCCGAGCCCCCCTCCGCGTCATCGGAGGAGCGGAGACGCAGGAAGCAGCCTGCCTGGGCCGCCTCGAGGCTCCCGAGTGGAGAGGAGCCCCGCCCGCGGCCCCAGCCGAGCCGCCGAGAAGAAGATAGCCGGTGAGTGGGGCCGGGAGAGCAAGTGCAGGGAGGAGGGCGTCGGACGTTGCCGGTGCCCGCCCCTCCCCTGCAGCACACGAGCCTGAGAGAGGCTCTCGGGGGCATTCCTGTTTGTGAGCCTTGCGAGGCTCATCACCCACAAGTGATTTACGAGCCAGAAAAGCTCGTGGGGCCTTCCCCTTTGTCCCGAGTCCCCCGTGAGGGACTCCAACGAGGGCCAGTTGTCCTTCGAGCCCCTGAGAGGGGCTCACGGCGCCACAGTGGTTTGGCGAGCTAGAGAGGCTCAGAGCGCCCTAAGTGTTCCTGGGTCCCCCGAGAGGGACCCCACGGCCCAGTAAGGCGACAGTCTTGTTTGTGGAGCCCCGAGAGGCTCGAGGCCAGTTCTTTGTTCGTGAGCCTGCAAGGCTCTTGGGCATTTTCATTGTTTTAGAGCACTGAAGCTCTATGGTGCCAGCATAATTGTTTTGCGAGCCTAGAGAGGCTCAGGGGCACAGTTGTTCTGGAGAGCAGAGCCTGCGAGGCTCTGAGGGTGCCATTTCCTCATTCTTGAGCCCAGAGAGGCTCCTGCCAGCCTTTTGCTTTGCGAGTCCTGGGAGGCTCGAGTGCCCAGTCCTGTTGAAGAGCCTGAGAGAGGCTCAGGAGGGCCAGTTCTTGTTCTAGAGCCCAGAGAGGCTCCAACGTTGCCCTAACTTTCCCTGCACCAGTTGCCCAGCACTTTGTGGGCAACTGCCACGTTTAGGCCCTGACATTGGGACACAGGGACTGTCACAGGTGGTGACTTATCTGAGTTCTGCGCAACTGTGTTTTATTGCTACACCTCTGAATGTTGATACATCATGTGTTTTGTTCTTACACCCCTACAGGTATTGTAATACTTAGGTGGTTGTTGTCTCCCTAGTACAGGTGGTGCTAGTGAGGTCCTGGTTACCAGTGATTACTGGTTGTGTGCTCTATTTTTATATTGTGTGCTACACTGATTTTACTTTCTACAAGTGCTAAGTTCTAAAAGTGCATACCCTTGACAGTGGTCCAGGTGGCCCTGTCCTGTACATTATCCCTTGTAAATTCTGCCCGTGCCTCTGGCACAGTGTAACAATATGTGTGTCTTATCTAATGTATGTTTTTATAATACAAAGGCTATTTTTATATAACCTTGTGTGGAGTTTCCTTTGTGGTGGGCCTTTGGGTGTTGTTGCTGGGGTGCGTGCGCAAATACTTAACTTACATCGCCTCCAAGTTTAGCCTTGCTGCTCGCGCCACGTTACCTAGAGGGTGAGCAGGGGTTATCTTGGCGTGTAACTCCCTTGCCCTGACCTTGGGAATGGTGGTCTCTGACTGACTTTGGCGAAAGCCCTGGCCAGCCAGGGATCCCATTTCCAACATTGGCGGCAGCGAGTGGGATAAGGATTTGTGTTTGCGTTGTACCACAGTAGCAGCTGGCCGCACTTCAAAGCTCTACATTTTTAGATAACCACATTTTGGGGATTATTGTTTTTGGTGAAATTCCATTATTTCTTCTCCTGAAGAGTGTCATTTGATAATTGTGTCCTGTACATTTGTCCCCCGCCCTGCTTCCAGAGTTTGGTACCTGTGTCGCTTTTGGTCAGGTTGAGAAGTCAGGGGTGGTAGAAACTGCCTTACCGATCCGAGGGGAGGGTGTGTGTGGATGAATGGTGTGTTTTTCTGGACCCATGAGTGAGTTCTCTTTGATAAGGAGAGTGTTGAAGTTTTGGAATTGTGTACTCTTACTTCAGATTGCTAGGTCCCTTGTGTTGCACGTGTCTGTGAGCATCCTGTCAAGATGGAATCTCCTTTTAACCTCTGTGGCCTGTTTAAGTACAGTGTGCATGAGTTGGTACGGTTTTGTGAGGAGAGAGACATCCCAGTGAGTGAGTCAGACACCCAGTCCAAGCTTAGGGATAACCTGATCCTATGGCAGAAGGATGACTGGGAGCGTGAGCACAGTGAGAGAGAGAGGGCCCGGGCCGCACACCATGAGGGTGGTGGGTCTGAGGGGAGCCCTGAAGAGTCTGATGTGGAGAGTGAGTTTGACAGTGGATGGGCGCCAGCAGAGAGCGAGTATCCCATAGATAGGGAGTCCCTTGCTGGGTCCAGTGTCAGATGTAGCACCCCATCCCTTTCCCTGTCCCCAGAGGAGTGGTTGGATAGGAGAGAAGAGAGGGAGCACCAGCTGGCTATGGAAAAGCTCAGGTTAGAGCATGCCAGAGAGATAGCGCAGTTAGGTGTGAAAGAGAGGATTGCAGAGGCTGAGAGGGCCTTGGCCAGGGAGAAAATTGCCCTAGAGGGTAGGTTATCCCCTGACCGCAGTCATAGTTTTCTGGATTCCCCAGGGAGGGTTGGATCCAGTGGTGGCAACAATAGAGAGTTTGGTGCGGGAAGTGCCATGCCCCGTTTCCAAAGAGTGGTACCTTGTTCCCGAGAGGACGTGTACCGGTTGAAGTTCAGGGGCGGTAGGAGACTGCCTCACCAGGATTGGGCGGACTATGTGGATGATTGTCATGATGCACTGCTTGATTGGCTAGAGGTTCATTGGGAACCTGATTTTGAGGGACTGCTCAACCTGGTTATCAGAGAGCAGCTGTTCAGTTGTTTTGTGCCAGATTTACGCCGACACCTGTCGAGGGATGACTATGTTAGTCCTTGGAAGCTTGCAGAGGAAGCAGACCGCTGGGAAGGTGCCGGAGGTTCTGACACGTCATGGGTGAGTGAACCCGAGAGTAGTGGGTCAGGTATCTTCCAGACCAGTGTGTTGGAAGAGGCTCAGAGTAGCCCAGCTAGGTCCCAGTGTAGCGAGAGGGGTGTAGGGGGTCACGTCTTGTCTCAGTGGAGTAAGAGTGAGAGGGGGACTGAGTGTTCCCAGGTGCCCGAAACCCAGTCTCAGAACCTGGATGGTTTCTTGAGGGAACACCAGGTTGGGGACCTAGGCTGTCCTGTTAGACCCCTTGAGGGGGATCTCCTAGTGCCTAGAGAACCTGGAGAATCTGTAACTAGAGCTCCAGTGGTTCCAGTGTCCGGCAGTGTCGCTCCAGTTGGGAGGGCACCGAAGTCCGAAGTGAGGAGTGATTGGGGGATGAGTTTCCCAGTGGATGCACCAGTGGACCAGAGACTAGCCAGTTGGGCTAGATCTTCTTGGGGGGACCCGGGTGGTGCCACTTCTGGTCTGGGGGATCGTCACGCACTGTCAGGTGGACAGGCGACGGGAGATCTGCGCCAGACAGACAGTCACACAACAGATGTGTCATTTGTTAGCCTCAGGGGGATTGTGTGTGAATCCCCAGAAGTCCTGGAGTGCCAGGCAATTGTTGCACCAAAGGTTTTAGACCGGAGGTTGGATGGCCAGGTTCAGGATCAGCCTCACCTGAAGGGTAGGACGACTGTAACCAGTGTCCTGACCGGTTCTTCTTCCAGAGGAACTTCTCCAGTTGGGAGAGGGCAGACCTCTGGAAGGGGGTGCAGAGGGTGGGAGAGCCCACCTCTGACCCCGGTGCAACCTGAGGGGTTAAACCCTGGGTTGGAATGGCGTTCTAGGTGTCCCCCTCGCACGGGGAGGAGGAACCCTAAATGAAGAGGTAGGGGGAGGAGAGCCTTCCCTGAGACTCCTGGTCCACCTGAGGTTGTAGACCCTAGGCTGGAGAACCAGTGGCAGTCTGGCCCTGTCTTGCAGACAGGAAGAGTGGAGAGTGGCTACTATGTGCCTGGGGTTACTACCCCCCACTTCATGAGTAGGCAGGAACCAGTGGCACCTGGGTGGCCTAGGGCCTGGTCCTGGCCACGGACAGCTGAAGAGTACCAGTGGGGTAGCCCAGTTAGTCCCTACAGTAGTTTTAGAAGGAACCCTAGGGGTTCACCGTGGCATAGAACAGGAGGGTGTCCCGGCAGTGGCGGGCCTGCGTCCGTGTTCTATCGCCCCAAGCAGGGAAGTCCATCACGGTGGTGATTGTTCTCCCCTGCGTTTTGGCTGGAAGGGGGTTGTGTTGGACTTGGCCCGTAGGGCAGGTTCACCCCTAAACTTTTTGCTTTATGTGTGACCCTGTGTCAGTGATTTTTTGGGTCTCTGCGCACTTTTCCCTGGGTCCCAGAGTGAAAGTGCGTGCGTGTAGCATGGCTGGCCTGCCCTCCCATAGGAATGCATGGGGAATGTGTGTGTCCCTGGTAGTTCCTGATGCGTGGGGAGTGCAGGCTCGAGTTTAGTATGTGTGAACTCGTGAGAGTGAATGCTGCGAGATGGTGTATGCGGCATGTATGTGTCTAGAAGGGAAGTGCTACTTCTGGACATTGAGATATGTGTGCAGTGAGGGTGCTGGAGCGTGATTGGCTGGAGCTGGCTGGCATGCCAGGCTCCAGGAAGTCTGGATGGGTCTGCCCGGTGGTGAGTGTGGGATTAGCATGAGTGATGTGTGGGAGGAGTGTACCTGTGTCCTGGATGGGCTGGGTTTTCCCCACACAATGCTGGCTCCGCCCCCCTGTGGTGTGTCTAACGACCCTAGCCTCCCCAGTGAAAGAAAGGGGTGGTTGGGCCATCAAGGGTACTCCCAAACCAGCTGCGACTGGTTTCTCCCCCACCCTGCACCTCCAAACAAAGGATTTAGCTGTATAAAAATGGGGCTGTGTCCCCATTAATGTTGTTCTGCTTTTGGATCCTGCCAGAGGGGGCTGTTGCTGCTGCTGGGGCCAGGAGGACCGCCACTTGGAGTGTCTCCCTGCCTGGAGACCCAGTGTGCTGGCTCTGGCCCAGCCTTGCCCCCCTGCCTGCCTCCAGCCCCTGCTGGAGCTGGTGCTGTGCCTACAGCACTGAGAGCGCTGCTCTCTGCCCTTCAGCGCTGGGGAGCGCTGAGATTCATTGCCTAGTGCTTGAGAGCGATTTATTTAGCTCCTAGCGCTGTGAGCGCTGTATTTGGTCCTGTGGCGCTGGGGAGTGCCTCTCCTTCGTTGCTAGCGCTACTAGTGCTTTGGGTGCCCAGCCGGTGCCCACCGGCATCCTTTCACCCCGCAAGGTGAACGAGCGGCGCGGGTGCCACCCCGCTCAATGCCGCCTTTCGTTTGCCCGTTTTCAGGATTTAATTGGAGCCGGTGCCCACCCGGCATTGCCCCGTGTTGTCCTCGCTGAGGAGAAGCCGAGAAGGAGAAGCCGCCCGAGTCATCGCCCGGCCACGCTGGGATTAGCCCAGCCGGCCGAGCCCCCCTCCGCGTCATCGGAGGAGCGGAGAAGCAGGAAGCAGCCTGCCTGGGCCGCCTCGAGGCTCCCGAGTGGAGAGGAGCCCCGCCCGCGGCCCCAGCCGAGCCGCCGAGAAGAAGATAGCCGGTGAGTGGGGCCGGGAGAGCAAGTGCAGGGAGGAGGGCGTCGGACGTTGCCGGTGCCCGCCCCTCCCCTGCAGCACACGAGCCTGAGAGAGGCTCTCGGGGGCATTCCTGTTTGTGAGCCTTGCGAGGCTCATCACCCACAAGTGATTTACGAGCCAGAAAAGCTCGTGGGGCCTTCCCCTTTGTCCCGAGTCCCCCGTGAGGGACTCCAACGAGGGCCAGTTGTCCTTCGAGCCCCTGAGAGGGGCTCACGGCGCCACAGTGGTTTGGCGAGCTAGAGAGGCTCAGAGCGCCCTAAGTGTTCCTGGGTCCCCCGAGAGGGACCCCACGGCCCAGTAAGGCGACAGTCTTGTTTGTGGAGCCCCGAGAGGCTCGAGGCCAGTTCTTTGTTCGTGAGCCTGCGAGGCTCTTGGGCATTTTCATTGTTTTAGAGCACTGAAGCTCTATGGTGCCAGCATAATTGTTTTGCGAGCCTAGAGAGGCTCAGGGGCACAGTTGTTCTGGAGAGCAGAGCCTGCGAGGCTCTGAGGGTGCCATTTCCTCATTCTTGAGCCCAGAGAGGCTCCTGCCAGCCTTTTGCTTTGCGAGTCCTGGGAGGCTCGAGTGCCCAGTCCTGTTGAAGAGCCTGAGAGAGGCTCAGGAGGGCCAGTTCTTGTTCTAGAGCCCAGAGAGGCTCCAACGTTGCCCTAACTTTCCCTGCACCAGTTGCCCAGCACTTTGTGGGCAACTGCCACGTTTAGGCCCTGACATTGGGACACAGGGACTGTCACAGGTGGTGACTTATCTGAGTTCTGCGCAACTGTGTTTTATTGCTACACCTCTGAATGTTGATACATCATGTGTTTTGTTCTTACACCCCTACAGGTATTGTAATACTTAGGTGGTTGTTGTCTCCCTAGTACAGGTGGTGCTAGTGAGGTCCTGGTTACCAGTGATTACTGGTTGTGTGCTCTATTTTTATATTGTGTGCTACACTGATTTTACTTTCTACAAGTGCTAAGTTCTAAAAGTGCATACCCTTGACAGTGGTCCAGGTGGCCCTGTCCTGTACATTATCCCTTGTAAATTCTGCCCGTGCCTCTGGCACAGTGTAACAATATGTGTGTCTTATCTAATGTATGTTTTTATAATACAAAGGCTATTTTTATATAACCTTGTGTGGAGTTTCCTTTGTGGTGGGCCTTTGGGTGTTGTTGCTGGGGTGCGTGCGCAAATACTTAACTTACATCGCCGCCAAGTTTAGCCTTGCTGCTCGCGCCACGTTACCTAGAGGGTGAGCAGGGATTATCTTGGCGTGTAACTCCCTTGCCCTGACCTTGGGAATGGTGGTCTCTGACTGACTTTGGCGAAAGCCCTGGCCAGCCAGGGATCCCATTTCCAACAGATAGTATGACACAAGCAGATAACAACTACCTTACATAGTCAGGGAGCCATGTCGGACTTACTCTGGGTAAATTTTGTAGTGTATCAAGGACCCCCTGGTTAGGATAGAATTCCTGGGTCAGGGAAAGTAATTCAATGCAAAGGTATAAGCCCAGGCCAATAATACAAGGACAAACACTGGCTATTCAAAGGAACAGATTATACACAAACAATAACACAAAGGACTGTACTGATATAAAAAAAAATATATTTTTTAATTATATTGATAAAAGAGATTAAACACATAAATCACGTATACATGATAGTTTGATACAATAAAAATATTTTTTGAAAATAAAACATTTGTTCTAATAATAATACTCGAGGAACAGTATTGTCGTCCCAGATTGTATTAGCGAGGCTGTAGTCTGTCAACGCGTTTCGACACGTCGTAGTGTCTTCATCAGGACATTATTTTTTGCAGCCAAATTTTCTAGAAAGAACAAAGCATTTTTAGCTTTTCAAGGCATACAGTACAATGTGTTACATTAATTGGGTGCACTTTTTTCTTATTCAATTAAACTTCTTTTTCTGGTTTTACTTAGCCAGGTTTAGAGATTAGATCAATTATTATTCCACTGAAGATAGCCAAAAAGCAGGTCTTGACCAAAGTCTAAGAACACATTTCCTATTGTGAATCTTGGCATCAGTCTAAGATTATACATCATATATAATTTTCAGATCCATTTGATAAATACAGATAATCACATGTTTAATTAATAAAACTGTTCGGTAAATACAAATAGTCACATGTTTAGACTTTACACTATACTTCAATAGAAAAAGGAAGAAAGAAAAAGAAGGGAAGGTAAAGTGGTCAAGGGTTTGAAAATATATCTTAATTCTGTAACTGGTGTATCTCATTGGGGCTGTTTGTTCAAAAGTTTACATATTCCCTACTATTATTTACTGGATTATAATTCATTTCAAATTGTTGGTAGGACTGGCCTATTTTGTATCTGCTTACATCAAATACTTACTCCACTGTATTCAGGCTAAAAAATTCACTCACCTTTGTATATGGGATAAACCCAAATTTTTCAAGATTTCTGTGGTTTCTGTTTAAAATCAGTTGGTGTTTATTGGGCCTGGATAGTCACAGGGAAAAATAAGCAGATATCTTAGTTTATGTTTATGTGAAATCTACGAGAAAAAATGTATATTTTTTTCCTCTAGCTGTCACAAAAAACGCTGCATGTTGCTTCATATAGAGTCCCTGATTTACATCGACGTGATGTGCTATTAACATACTCTCCTATTACCTTTTTCAAAGAATTTCACTGCTCGCTTCCCATTCTGCGTCTCGGTATTACTATTCGGTAAGAATAACGCTAGGCACGTGGATAAGGAAAAAACATACCTGTATGAATAAAAGTTAAAAAGCTTTTGCTGCATTTAATAAAAATCGAAAAGCCTTTGTTGTATTAAATGAAACTGGATCGAATAGAGGTAACACATTTTAAAACCCACAAAAGACTGCAGTTTTTAACAAATCGTTTAAACTTTCTTTTCTTGCCCGTTAGGAATAATAGCCAGTTTAGCATGGAACATAAACTAAGATATCTGCTTATTTTTCCCTGTGACTATCCAGGCCCAATAAACACCAACTGGTTTTAAACAGAAACCACAGAAATCTTTAAAAATTTGGGTTCATCCCATATACAAAGGTGAGTGAATTTTTTAGCCTGAATACAGTGGAGTAAGTATTTGATGTAAGCAGATACAAAATAGGCCAGTCCTACCAACAATTTGAAATGACTTATAATCCAGTAAATAATAGTAGGGAATATGTAAACTTTTGAACAAACAGCCCCAATGAGATACACCAGTTACAGAATTAAGATATATTTTCAAACCCTTGACCACTTTACCTTCCCTTCTTTTTCTTTCTTCCTTTTTCTATTGAAGTATAGTGTAAAGTCTAAACATGTGACTATTTGTATTTACCGAACAGTTTTATTAATTAAACATGTGATTATCTGTATTTATCAAATGGATCTGAAAATTATATATGATGTATAATCTTAGACTGATGGCAAGATTCACTATAGGAAATGTGTTCTTAGACTTTGGTCAAGACCTGCTTTTTGGCTATCTTCAGGGGAATAATAATTGATCTAATCTCTAAACCTGGCTAAGTAAAACCAGAAAAAGAAGTTTAATTGATTAAGAAAAAAGTGCACCCAATTAATGTAACACATTGTACTGTATGCCTTGAAAAGCTAAAAATGCTTTGTTCTTTCTAGAAAATTTGGCTGCAAAAAATAATGTCCTGATGAAGACACTACGACGTGTCGAAACGCGTTGACAGACTACAGCCTCGCTAATACAATCTGGGACGACAATACTGTTTCTCGAGTATTATTATTAGAACAAATGTTTTATTTTCAAAAAATCTTTTTATTGTATCAAACTATCATGTATACGTGATTTATGTGTTTAATCTCTTTTATCAATATAATTAAAAAATATATATTTTTTTATATCAGTACAGTCCTTTGTGTTATTGTTTGTGTATAATCTGTTCATTTGAATAGCCAGTGTTTGTCCTTGTATTATTGGCCTGGGCTTATACCTTTGCATTGACTTACTCTGGGTAAAGCCAGACATTCCTCTCTCCTAAAAAAGAATCTCTATTATCATCATTTCTTCCAGATGTTTCCTTTTCTGCACTGCAAGAGACTAGTCTCCTAATGTTCCACTTCTCACTCCCTCAAGATTGACAGTGTTGCCAAGAACTTCCTCAATTTCCTTAACATTAAAAAATTAAGAGTCTCCCTTCGCTATCATGATCCCCAATTTCACACACACATACTGTCACTTCACAAACTTATGGGAATTTGCCTTCCATCTACTATTATGTCTGTAGGAATACTCATACTGCTATTCCCTCACTCTTCTTGCTCCCTCTTCTGCATTGTAACCCTTGAGAAATTCCCCTGTTATCAATCCATACAGAACAAGCAATTGTTGCAGGTTTCCTCCCTCTAAGGAGCATAAAAGGAAATTCTCCTGTTGCAATTGTGGCGTTTGCCTTCTATTCCACAACATGCTTCTCAGTTCATACTTTGACACTTTCTTTCCCTTTATGTTATTTTAAGAGTACTGCACCTAGTACAAATGCATGTGCATTAATACCCCAGTTTCATACCCAGTACTGTACATCCTCAATCTCTCCCCTTATTTTTAGGAGCTACCGTATTGATCTTGTTATATCAGCAAAATTATTAACAAACTTTGTGCAATGCTCAGCCAGTTCGAGGAACAATTTGAGTTGGGCTTTGTTCTGTGAACTGGGAGCAAGTTGAATGGCTTCCAACAATTTCAGTTTGGGTTTGATGTCCTCTGCCCCAATCACGTGGTCCAAATACTCAACCTCTGGCCCTTCAAACTTGCGTTTGTCAATCCCTATAGTTAGCCTTGACACCTGCAATTTCCTCAAAACCTGGCCTAGTACAACATCATGATCTTGCTTGTTCTTCCCATGTATTAAAATGTCAGCCTGAAACATCCAGACATGATCTATTCCTTCCACAACCTTCTCTATGTCCCGTAGGAAGACTGCAAAGACCAAAATAAAAGGCATCCTTAAGTGTCTAAACACCTCTTGTGGCGTTATGAATGAAGTCAGATGTCTACTATTCAGATGCAAAACAATCCGGTGAATAGCTTTTGACAAATCCAGTGTTGTAAAACCTACCCTCCTCTAAAGTGCTCAGCATGTGGTTTATATTCGTATACCATTGTTTAGGTCATAAGGATCCCATTCCTGTTGCCAGTGAAGGCATCCATCCACAACAAATGTTGATCAATAGGATTTCTTGTAATTAGGCACGTCACCTACAACTGAATCCCATAGTGTGACAACATCAACTGATTCCTCTTAAGCTACACATTCCACATGGAATTCCCAAGTACAATCTACCCCAAGTTAAGAATAGAACAGCTTGCTCATCAAACAGGATCTATACCTTGAGGCAATTATAAGTACTAATAACTCACCTAGTAAACACATTGTCATATGCTTCATATCAACAATAAAAAGCTAAAGGCTATGGATTAGTAATTGTAATGTATCCTGGTAAACTGGCATATCAATATGCAATAACTAAGGGGCTGATTTGTATTTAGGTGGACGGCCCGCCATTCTGCCATGAGTTAGAGTAAAATACTCCATCCACGTGATGGAGGGGCCACCCACCTAATTTATAAATGACCACCAAGCAGGAGATCATTTATAAAAGCATGGTCAGGAATCATCGTCATGGTGGTTCGTGCCAATCCATTGTACTCTTTGTTTTTTCCTTAACAAAAAAAAATATTTATATGGAATTTTTTTGTTTTTAAAGTACAAAAAATGCTCCCTCGCCATAGGAGTCTTCTCCCTTGGTGGGGGCGCATTATTACAATCGTACTATCCCTTACCATCAGGTTGTACCTGGTGGTAAAGAACAGTAAAAAAGGCAGCATGTCCACCCAGCTAAAATGGGTAGGTGGACTTGTAGCCATTCCTCTGACATCCCAAATTCCCCAGGGCCTTCTGAGAAGATTGGCCATGACAGGAATGGAGTAGTCTTCACTGTGGCCCAACTTTAAATTAGGCAGTCAAGCCCCTATTTTGGTGGGGTAAATTCCGTTGCCACCATGACAGAGTTCCCTTCCCACTAACATATACATCAAGCCCTAAATCTCAATTCCATACCATCAGTATATTCATAGCATAGGGCGTTTTCTGGGTTAGATACACTTTCTCAATAGGCTGTGGGATGAACGATGTGGATGATATGTGTATTATTAGTCTCAACAAGAAAGTAGGCCTCCACTGTTCACTCCACAGTTTCTGTTCAAAACCTAAAGTGGTTAATTTAACACTGTCAATAAGACTTCCACTACTTGAAGTAATGTGCATGAAACAGGTGGTTGGGAGATTCCCACTGTGAGTTCCTCAGTTTCATGGAGCTCTCTGCTGGTGCAGAAGTGAAAAGCTGGTAGGTAGTTCTTTAAAGATAAATCTGCTCCCTGGATGTTTATACAAATCTCAGTATCCGTGTTGATGCATTACAGCCTAATCAAAATAGACTGCTTTTCCAAACGGTACACTTAACTTATTTTCTCAGAATCAATCAATCAATCAATCAATAAATCAATCAATAAATTTGTAAAGCGTACTACTCACCCGAGAGGGTTTCAAGGCGAAGGGGGGGGGGGGTAAGGAGGGGTGCTGCTACTGCTCGAATAGCCAGGTCTTGAGAAGCCACCTGAAGGTTAGTAGGTCCTGGGTCTGTCGTAAGAGGATGGGGAGGGTGTTCCAGGTCTTGGTGGCGAGGTGGGAGAATGATCGTCCGCCAGTGGTCGCTCTTCAGATACGGGAGACAGTGGCGAGGGCAGAGCTGTTGGTTCGGTGTGTAGAAGGTGAGTGATCTGTTGAGGTATGCCTGTCCGGTGTTGTGGAATGCCTTGTGATTTGATTTTTCTTCCTCCTTCGTAGACTTAAAACAACTGTCTCCTGGGTTATAAGAACGGTTTGAAACTTTCTGATTCTTCACACCCTTGGGTCTTTTCAAGAAGAAAGCCACTGCAAATGATGCAATTTTTTGATTTGTTTGGAAGGATGTTTAAAATTTCTTCTCTAAACTGGATATGTCAAATAGTAGCCATATCTGTGGTGCAAATATGAGTTTTATTACTAATTAAATCAAAGTAAATAAACATTATAAATAATCTGCTACACAAAAAGCCAATTTTTTGGCATTGTAAAAAGAATGCAGTGTGAAAACAATAGAAAACCTTTTTTAAATGTGGCAAAGGTACAACATAAATTGCTGCATATATGCAGTGGTTTTGTAATACTTTGCTCATGCATCCTTATTCTTAAAACAAATTTGTTGAGATTCTACTTTATTAAAAATAAGGTCATCTTTACAGTCGTTTTTTATCATATATATGCCGTTCATCCTGGGTTTACATGTATTCTCATGTTTTTGGTGAATATTATGCGGGTGCAAAATACATTTAACTGCTGCCAGTGCTCTAACGATTTTAGTATGAAGATGGACACCTCTTGGTGTAAACATCAGTACGAAGAAAAGGTGGCTGTTGCTTATGATAATCTGCTCCTGCTATGTCTAAATTGTCAGTGTTAAGAACATTAAAATATTCCAGTGACAATTGTTCATCAGTACAATGATACCAGAAGACTACACTTTTAGCAAATTTGAACTTGCTGCATGTTGTTTTTCAAAAAAACCATGCCAGAGCAAACCTGGTACCCATTATGGTGTTATGTATCTGCTCACGTTTTGTAAACAAGTGTGTTATTTTACAAAATGATCCAAATCATGAGTGCGAATGGAAATGAATGATTATGGAAATTTAGAGAACAATATGCTTATGGTGTGATCTTGAAATAATTTGATTTTATACATCAAAGGGTAACCAAAAACAATGTAGGCTTCTCTGGAGTATCTTGGAAAAGGTTTAGAACATCCTGGAAGTGTTTTACGTATGAAGAGAGAGTGATTACAAATATCAACATATTTTGCCTTTTTATCTGTAACTGAACAAATACCAGAGATCATCCAACTGCCCCGGCAGGGTTTGTCAGTCTATATTTTATCAAGAGCGATTTCATAAGAGAAAAAGTGGGATTCAAGAATCTGAGATGCACCATAGTATTTTACTTGGTGACAAACTGATCCGGTTTTGGTGCAGTTCTCATAGCAGATCAGATACACAACAAGAAATGTATGGACCTAACACAGACCTAGCACATTCAAGCAAAATTCAATATATATACTCAATCAGATGTACTATATGCCCTTTAATTACTGTTCCCAACAGGTAAAAGGATAACAAATCTTCATGCACACTAGGTAACAGGCTTCATCAAAGTACCATACCTACAGGACGCATATAGGAAATGCCAGCTACTCTAGAGGAGGATTGTTGGTGCCAAACTGTAGTGTAAATGTCCCAAGGTTTCTCCATTCCCAAAAACAACACTGGTGTTGCTGCAAATTCTAAAATAATAAGGGAAGCAAGGAAGGCTTGGGTCTATATACTATCTGGCCTAGACCACTCAAATTGAAACAACAAAATCATTGGCCAGGTAGATTGTTTATCATAACAAAGTCTAGTACCACTTACACAATTAATCTAAGTGGACACATTTGTCATTTAGTATTTTCTACTCATTTTTTCATTTTTCAAAAAACTTCATTCATATATGGCTGGAGAATGATACCATTTCAGTAGCAAAAATTCACATACAAATTACACTTTTCAAAACATAAATTTTACAATCACTGTGAATGAGACATATTTACATGGTATCAAATGTGTCCACTTAGATTAATTGGGTAAGTGGTACTAGACTTTGTTATGATAAACAATCTACCTGGCCAATGTTTTTGTTGTTTCAATTCTAAAATAATAGCAGGGCCCTATTATCATCCCTATCTGGGCATATGTCATCTTCTTTCTGACCCAACTAATGACTAATACTGTTTGGGAGAGGGAAACCAGTTCCAATCTCCCCTCTCTCAACAAACTAATAAAGCAAAAGAGCCTTCTTTGTCTAACATTTCATGCCTTTTTATAGACAATCTTTTCTCTAAAGTGATCAAGGCTTTTAACCATACTAACATGTATGACAAAGACCCAAATGTGATTTTTTTTGATTGATTGTCTCAAACAAGTGTTGTGCTGTAGCTTTGTACCAATGTGGGCCACAATAAGAGCATGAAGTCAACATGTGTGATAACAGGAAGTGAGCCCAATTGGAACACTGTTTGAATTTCGCTCATGCTTTTAGAGTAATCAAGCAGGGCATTGTACCACTAGGCAAAAAGTTGGTTGTGTTTGTCTAATTTCTTGTTTCTGTTTTTGTTATTGTCTTATAAAAACATAGAACAGGAGCTATTTAAAAAAAAAAAGAAAATCACATATGGGTCTTTGTCATACATGTTAGTATTGTTAAAAGCCTTGATCGCTTTAGAGAAGACATTGTAATGTATGTTTTAATGTTTTTGTGTTTCTATGATCTACTAAATGTTGAGAACAAAAAGGCTGTCTTAACCAATGAGTATCACTATTTTGAGGATTCATGTCAGCACTCCTGTAGCCAAATAATTATAACAGTTAGGGCATAAGTAAAAAACCCTGCCAGTCTCAAAGGGAATTTTCTAAATCAGGCTCTATTGATTCTAGAGCTGTTTACAAATTTAAACATATGGCTTTATAAAGACAGGGATTCCAAAAATGTATAGTCCACTTATTTGTTTTTTTCTCCTTTTTCAATCTTTATTATTTTCAAACAAACAGGTATTTCCAGCAACAAGTAGAAATCATCAGAAATCACCAACACGTGTTTCGTCCTCCACAAGGACTTTTTCAAGGCTGGAAAATATACAAATAATGTACATTGTGATAACAATTCATAAATTAGATCCTGAATCTATATACATATCCTACACAAATTCCTAAATGCTAAAAATAACTCCATATTTACATGCCTGTGATCCAAAGAGCCATATTTACAGTGAGACATAACACACAATAGTTTGTGATATACATTTAAAGTACATGATTTAAAAACTCAAGCTGCAAAGAGAGAAGTTTGCAAATAATCTAAAATTTGTACATGTTTGAGTAGGCCTACCCACCATGAGTGGGGAACCCACCATATAAGGGTGCATAAATGATAAAACAGAATCACTCATATTGAGCACTCAGAAGCTAGTTAGTACGGGGGCCAGAGTAGCGTTCAAGGAGAGTACGAGTCATTAGTTAAAACCAATGTCTGCTGATGCCTATGTCAGAACCACGAAACACCCACTAGTAGCATTCACTGTACTGAAATTCAGTAATTTGCAAAGAGTAATAAACAGGTCGGGCTGGCGGTAAAAACAAGCCCCACAGTCGAAAAAGCAATAATGCAACAACTCGATGAGCGACGAGAAAGACAGTGCGTCAACTCACCAAATCATACGTTGTAAGGAGGGCTGAGAATGCGGGTCGAGGAGTATGGGGTGAGAGGATCACCACAAGTAATGGCTGACCCTGAAAAGGAAGACAAGTATGTCAGCAAACGTTGAAGGTACATAAGTATAGTTCAATTTCATTCGAATAAACGCAAGCAACAAGTTCATACCAAGTTATCCAAAGTTTCAGCTCGATGAACAGAAGGAGAGGCTGTCAGCATAAAAGCCATAACAGGTTGTCAATATTAATCTAACCAGTTAGAAATATCATAGAAGCTACATAAACCCAAATTCACAGATTGATGTAAGGCAAAATGTAGATGTTATCTGAAACAGCTTCCTTATGTACAGGAAAGCAAGATTCAACGTCACAAAGGTTCGTGACATGAGATTCACCTAATTATAATTAGGAGTTGACAAACACGCATGTGAGGGTTTTGTCACATAAAACTCACCTAGTTGTAACTGAAAGTCGGCAGATGCGCATATAAGATATGCTAGCGCAATCCAATCATAAACAACTGATACCGAGTCGTAGTTCAAATTAACAACCATGGAAGGTTGCGGTCCTGAAAAGACAACGGAAACCCATTTGGGAATGTTATGGATAGAAACACCCCCACAGGGCCTCCTAGTGTCAAGCACAAGCACGCATACACACATGCTTACCATAGTATTCTCCGTCAAGAATATAAAAAGTGCTACCGGATTCCAAATGCGAATACTCAGCGCGAATTAATGCTTCAAATTAACCAACCATAATAAGTTGTAGAGCTGAAAACAAAAAGGACAACCATAAGTATAGTATTAAAGGGGCACACCTAACCCACTAATATCTAAAAGAGCGAAAAAGTAAACACGTGCTCACCATTGTAAAAGTTGTAATGGTCGTCACATATCCACACCCCAAGCAGTCTTGATAACGCGAAGCGAGCCCTCGTACCTGCCGCCTTAAGTAACCCCGCCAAGTATCCAGCAACGCCCAAACCCGCGTGGGGGAAGACTCTCCCAGCGAGTAAAAGACGGACTATCCGGAAAACGAACAGTCTACTAAATCACAGGCTCCATATTAGAGTGTCAATGGAGACGAGTGTACGCATAAGCATATAAAGAAAAGCGTCCCAAATGGGCTGAGAAGTACATCTTATAAGATGAATCAATAATATAGACACAACGAGTGTGGTTTCAGGGCCAAAATGTGAGCCTAAGCAAAAAACGCCAAATTAGGTTCTAAGCTGACAATAGCAGAGAACTAATACTATATAGTCAGTTCGAAAATGCAAGACGGGCCATGTAATTTAAGATTAGAGGAAGTAGTGAAAAAGCACAAATTTGATACATTTGGACAATAAGAGCGTACAGGTAAAGCTCGAGACAAGTATACTGGCTATGTTGCTCATTTACGTAAAACTAGTACATACATTGAATATCACTCATTTCAAAGAGATTCGTGGATACATATTCTCAAGACAAGTAAATGTTTCATCATCACAAAATTATTATACAGTTTCTAGCTATGTCGCTTATTTACATGAACGTAATAAATGCATTGGACATTGCTCATTTCAGTGAAATAGATGGATACATATTTCTGAGACAATTACATATTTCATCATAGCAAGATTGTTAATCAATTCCTCACAGAACATGCCACAGTACATGTCAACATTAAGCTAATCTTTAAGAAAGACATGGAGCTCACGATCAGAATTAAGCCCCATGTCAACCGCTCGTAGTTTGATAAGCCATTGGGATTCACATTTACGTAATGTTAAGGTTCTATCACCTCCTCTCGGGTTAGCTTTAATCTCAGTGATGCCATGGAACTTAACAGAAATAACTTCAGAACCTGCATGAACTGTATTGTAATGAACGGCCAAAGGGTAACTTTGATTTCCGTTGCGAATAGCTCTGATATGTTCTTGAATTCTCTCTTTAAGTGGTCTGGTGGAGCTACCAACATAAATGAGTCCACATTGACAAACTATGCAGTATACAGTGAATTTAGTGTTGCAATTTATAAACTGATCAATATTATAAGTTCTTTGTGAGTTGTATTTGAAGCTCCTCTTTTTGTCATCAGCAAATTGGCAGACACAACATTGAGTACATTTAAAGAAACCCTTCGGTTTATCTGGAAACCATAGGGGAGGTTTTCTCACTGGTGCGGGTTCCTTGATTATCGATGGACTGATCTGGTTTCTGAGCGTTTGTCCTCTCCTGTATACAATTCTAGGATTGTTTGTTAGGTATGTTCCAAGATCTGGATCCATCCTAAGAGTGTTCCAATGCTTTTTCATAGTTTTGTATATTTGATTACTATAAGAATTGTATTGCGTGATCAATGCTACCTTGTCTGTGTTATTATTTTTTCTCTTAGATTTACGTTTGAGGGTTTCAGATCTTGTCACTTTATTAATACGATCATGTGCTTTGTCCAATACTGCTCTATCATATCCTCTTATCACAAAACGTTGCTTCAAATTAGTTATTTCATCTGTAAACTCATTATCTCGCGCTGAGTATTCGCATTTGGAATCCGGTAGCACTTTTTATATTCTTGACGGAGAATACTATGGTAAGCATGTGTGTATGCGTGCTTGTGCTTGACACTAGGAGGCCCTGTGGGGGTGTTTCTATCCATAACATTCCCAAATGGGTTTCCGTTGTCTTTTCAGGACCGCAACCTTCCATGGTTGTTAATTTGAACTACGACTCGGTATCAGTTGTTTATGATTGGATTGCGCTAGCATATCTTATATGCGCATCTGCCGACTTTCAGTTACAACTAGGTGAGTTTTATGTGACAAAACCCTCACATGCGTGTTTGTCAACTCCTAATTATAATTAGGTGAATCTCATGTCACGAACCTTTGTGACGTTGAATCTTGCTTTCCTGTACATAAGGAAGCTGTTTCAGATAACATCTACATTTTGCCTTACATCAATCTGTGAATTTGGGTTTATGTAGCTTCTATGATATTTCTAACTGGTTAGATTAATATTGACAACCTGTTATGGCTTTTATGCTGACAGCCTCTCCTTCTGTTCATCGAGCTGAAACTTTGGATAACTTGGTATGAACTTGTTGCTTGCGTTTATTCGAATGAAATTGAACTATACTTATGTACCTTCAACGTTTGCTGACATACTTGTCTTCCTTTTCAGGGTCAGCCATTACTTGTGGTGATCCTCTCACCCCATACTCCTCGACCCGCATTCTCAGCCCTCCTTACAACGTATGATTTGGTGAGTTGACGCACTGTCTTTCTCGTCGCTCATCGAGTTGTTGCATTATTGCTTTTTCGACTGTGGGGCTTGTTTTTACCGCCAGCCCGACCTGTTTATTACTCTTTGCAAATTACTGAATTTCAGTACAGTGAATGCTACTAGTGGGTGTTTCGTGGTTCTGACATAGGCATCAGCAGACATTGGTTTTAACTAATGACTCGTACTCTCCTTGAACGCTACTCTGGCCCCCGTACTAACTAGCTTCTGAGTGCTCAATATGAGTGATTCTGTTTTATCATTTATGCACCCTTATATGGTGGGTTCCCCACTCATGGTGGGTAGGCCTACTCAAACATGTACAAATTTTAGATTATTTGCAAACTTCTCTCTTTGCAGCTTGAGTTTTTAAATCATGTACTTTAAATGTATATCACAAACTATTGTGTGTTATGTCTCACTGTAAATATGGCTCTTTGGATCACAGGCATGTAAATATGGAGTTATTTTTAGCATTTAGGAATTTGTGTAGGATATGTATATAGATTCAGGATCTAATTTATGAATTGTTATCACAATGTACATTATTTGTATATTTTCCAGCCTTGAAAAAGTCCTTGTGGAGGACGAAACACGTGTTGGTGATTTCTGATGATTTCTACTTGTTGCTGGAAATACCTGTTTGTTTGAAAATAATAAAGATTGAAAAAGGAGAAAAAAACAAATAAGTGGACTATACATTTTTGGAATCCCTGTCTTTATAAAGCCATATGTTTAAATTTGTAAACAGCTCTAGAATCAATAGAGCCTGATTTAGAAAATTCCCTTTGAGACTGGCAGGGTTTTTTACTTATGCCCTAACTGTTATAATTATTTGGCTACAGGAGTGCTGACATGAATCCTCAAAACTTTGTTTAAATTCTAAGTGTACCTTTGGGTACGCTAGTGGCACCTCAGGGTGGTAGGTGCTTTGAGGTTTTCTGGCACCCTATTTGGACTATTTGTGTGATAAACATATACATTGTGTACATAATTTTGGAGATACTACAAGTGTGTGTAGAGTGTGTGCGGACGTTTCCCTCTAGGGAACACTACCACCAGTTCTCTTGTATATATTGTGCAATGAGTATCACTAATTTGAAATTTGAAAGAAAAAAGTTTTGAAAATACAGTACCAAATATCCCCCCCAAAAAATATTTGGTCATATCAAATGAGTGGTGTGATTATGAAGTAATAGTGTGAACAAACATCAGTACTGGCATGTGTTTTGTTCTTGGGCACTTTCTAAAAGTGGCATTTTGAATCATGCAATTTAAAAAGCAACTTCACCAAAAGTGTACTTTTAAATTGTGAGTTCAGAGACCCCAAACTCCAAAGCTCTATTTGCTCCTGATAGGAAATTACACGTAACATATATTTCAAGACAATCCCCATGTAACCCTATGGGAGAGACTGGCCTTGCAATAATGAACAACGAAATTAGCAGTATTTCATTATCAGGACATGTAAAACACAACAGTTTATGTCCTAGATTTTGCACCCTGCCCATAGGGGCTGCCTTGGGCCTACCTTAGGGGTGACATATGTGGCAACATGGAAAGTTTGGGCGTGGCAAGTGGGTGCACATGGGAGGTCAGCTTAAAACTACACACACAAACACTGCAGTGGCAGACCTGAGACATGTTTGCATGTCTACTCATGTGGGTGGCACAATCAGAGCAGGAGACCCACCAGTAGCATTTGAATTACAGGCCCTGGGCACACCTGGTGCACTGTACTAGGGACTTACTAGTAAGTCACATAGGTAAGTCATGGAAAAAGCAGATATCTTTACATTTTAGAAAGGGAACACTTGCACTTTAGCACTGGTCCAGTAGTGGTAGGTATAGTGCCCAGAATCCTAAAACCGGCACAAATAATATATAGAAAAATATAGGAGTAAGGCAAAAAGTTTGGGGATAACCCTGCAAAAAGGGCCAGGTCCAACACAATGTCCCTACAGCCTAAAGCCCAGGAACACTAATCAATACATTGATGGACTTCACTGCTTATAGCGATAGAACATGGACCTTGGCCCACAACTGCAGGGTCCTGTTCCAGTTCTACACCTCTATGAATCCAGTGATATTTCTCCAGCTATGCTCTCAGGGCCAGCTAAGCTATTCCATGGGGAGCTCTTCTCCTCATCTATGGACCACATCTGTGAAGCCCCTAACTTTACCTTGCTCACAGATGCATCCAAGTAGGCAGACAGTGCTACCATGGCCAACAAAGTGATGTGGTCCACTCCACCCATTGGGTCTGAATTCTGTCTCTAACCCATGGAAAACACTGTTCATGAGACAACAACCAAAGTGAGGCCACTGGCAGCTATAAGTGTCAAGAGCCAGGCCCAGGCCATTCCAGTGGTCTCTGACCTCTGTGCTTTCTCAAAGTGGGGGTCAGTAGCCCCAGGTGCCTTGCACTTTTTTTCTGGCATTACCCTACACACCTGGCTGGTGTACTGTTCTAGAGACACTAGCCTTTCCACTGTCATGGTGTGGCTAGCCAAGGTATCCCTCAAAGCAGTGACTGTGACCCCATTCACTCCCACCTGGTGAAAGTGATGACTCCTACCCTCAGGGATCACTAACTTTTCCGCTGAGTCCACCGTCCAACTAATGGGGATCATGACATCGTCTACAACCTGCCCATGTGGACCACATTCCCCTAAGGCCACATTGGCCACCCTTGTATTTACATGACCAGTTAATGGTTTCTTTGAAGAGACAGGGTCCCCTTGCTTGTGTCCTAACTGTGAACACTCAAAGCAACGGGATTGGAAATAGGGTACCTATGGCCACCTCCCACCAGATTCCCTCCCCTGTTTCTCAAAAGGGGCTTGGGATCCCTTCCCATCCCTTTTACCCTGGAAGTTGTCTGTCACTCTCTTGACTTCCCCCTGACTCTGCTTTGGTGAGCCTGAACCACTCTTCTTGGCTGGTTCTCCCACACAAACCTCTTGTGGACTCAGGTGCTGAGCCAGCGGTCTGCCTCTTTAGCAAGCTTCCTGTGGTCAGAAAGCTTGCTGTCAATCAAGTGCTTGTGCAGCTCTGGGAAACAACAACTAGACAAGTGTTCCCATGCAGTCAAGTTGTACAGTCCCTGAAAGTCTGTTCCCTCACTGCCCTTCACCCAACCATCCAGTGCTCTGCAGTAGAAATCAACATACTCAACCAAGATTTGTGAACCAAAAGTAGAACTTTCCCTAAACTTCCCTCTGTAACTCTCTGGGTTGCGACCATTCTTCCCAACCGTGGCTTCCTTCATGGTGAGGTATGTTAGTTTACCCTCTTTTGCTAAGACCACAAAGGTGTCGTTCTCCTCTACAGTGAAGCAATTCCACAGGCCTGCTCCTCAGTCTCTATCAGGGACCCTGTGTGCCCTTAAACCTACTCCATAGCCCCTACACCCCATGTCAATATCATCCCCCCGCAACATAATCCTTCACTATCCTTGGGTATGTGTAACCTTCCCTGTGAGTGCACCGAAGAAACACTGCCACTATATGTGCTGGATATGGCCTTTAAATCTAGCTCCTTCAAGCTCAACTCCTGAGCTAAAAGCATCTTTCTTTCCCCCATGGCCCATTTATCTTTCTCCCACTCTCTCTTGAGTGTTGCTGACCAAACTGGAGCATCTCTTGATGCTTTATCTTGAGCTTTTTCAGCTGCATCTCATGCTTCCTGGCTTCACACCTGTCCTTCAGCTCCTCTGAGGACAGATCTTTGGAAGAAACACTGCTGCCTGCCTTGGAGGGTACCTTATTCCCAAGCAGAGCCTGATTTATCACTTTCTGACCAGCCACGTTTTTCCCCACACTACCCACCAGTTGCTCCTCAGCCTCCAGATGCCCACTTGCATTTACGGCAAATACCCAGGCCCTCAGCGCTTTTTGTAGCTTCTCCTTTTTAGTGAGGCCCATAAACTGGACTTTGCAGTCCTTGCAGATTGACTTAAGTTGAGAGACAGTGTAGGTGTCCAACCTATCCTCCTCTAAAACCAAATCTGTAGATACAACTGATGATTCTCCCAACTGAGAAATGATGGTAGTAGAAATTTCACCAGTATCCAAAAGTCAAAAAGGTGACAAGACAAAAAAAACAGTGTGTGGTCACATATTGGTCTGCGTTATGGAGTAGTGTGCACCAATCACTGTATGTACAGTACAAACATGAGTCCTATCCTCACCGCTGAACATCAATGTTAGAAATGGGATCTCTAGTTGGCAGTCGGTATACCCTGTCCATGTCAGGGTAAGTAGATTACGCAGCTAAGATGACTGCTGCTCAACCCCTTGGTAGTTTGGCACGACCAGTTAGGCTTATTTCAGAGGCAATATGTCATTATGTGTACACAAGCACAGTAACATAGCAAGTCCAGTCAAGTCAAATATGCTTTATTCGAGCATTCACTCATAAAAGCAGAAACAATTTTTAAAAATACAAATCAAATTAACAATCAATTACAATGGGAAATAGATAAAAAAGCATATTATTTACAATTCATGACTCGATTTGCAATGAAAGGCTAAAAAATGTCATATTAAAATTAAACTTTTAAAAAATATATATTTTTAAAAAAAGAGTTAGACTACAATTCCCTAAAAGAAAACATCATGGGTCGACATAAACAGGTGGTTAAGCTAGGCAGAGAATAGTCAAAAGACTAGCAGTCTCTGCCCAGTTCAAAACCGCAAAATAGTTCAGTCAGAGAATAGTCAAGGGACTAGCAGTCTCTGTCTAATCGACCATGCCCACCCAAGGTATTTGGCAGTTGCCATCAATATACACATCTCGTTAGTAGTGCATAAAATACGCAAAGCAGTTAGACCACTAGTAGTCCCTAGGTTCTTACACATCGGTTTTAACCATACTCTTCTTGGATCCTTGTAAGCAGCACAAACAAACAGAAAATGGCCCTTGGTTTCTTTAGCGGAACCACAAGCAGGACAGCTAGCATTTACACAACCTACCCATTTAGCAGTCAAAGATCGTAGAGGCAAAGAACCTGATCTCAATTGGAATAGGAGTTTGCGGTCACAAGGCCTTGTTATGCAATCCCAATAAGGTTCAAATGAGGGATACAATTTAGCCTCTAAAAATCCTTCCGTCATAGAACCCAAACTAGTGCTGGACCAACCCTGAGTAGCTACCTTTTCCCTTTAGATTTCTTTTAAAAGTCTTTTAGTGGGAAAAACTGACCCTACTGGATCTGCCCAAACCAGACCCAGTCCGAGATCATTTAGAGTTAGTTTCAAAAACTAAAACTAAGCCACCTATTTTTATGAAATGTATCCGCTCTGATAATGTCTAGAAACCCCTCAGCATAATGTACCAGCTCGGGCGTGGTCCATAACCTCCTCCAATACAAGACTGGTCGAAGTCTTACCAGATCAGTTACCGATTTTCTGCCCAAGTCATACCTGAGGGGCAATAATGGAGTACTTTTCGGAAGAGCAGTTATCGAACGGAAAAATTTGTTCTCCGAAATTTGCAGGGGAGTCACCTTCTCAAAGCCCCATAGGTCCGCACCATATAGTGCAGAGCCAAGAGCTTTAGCCTCATATATCTGTAAAACAGGCTTAACAGGTTTCGTCAGAGACTTCCTGTGTTCGGAACTAATGGCGCCGGCAAGTTGCCTATGTCTCAAGGAAGCTATATCTATGTGATTTCCCCAAGAATTCTTATTTGAAATATAGATACCTAAATAGGTGAAATTATTCACCACTTCTAAGGGTCGTCCACTCATGATAATTTTAGATTTAAAGCTCGGATGAGGATTAAAGATCATTAGTTTTGTTTTTGTCACATTAACCTCCAATCCATGTTCACTGCAAACAGATTCAAAGATACCCAATGCTCGCTGGAGGCCGCTTGGAGTTTTCGATAAAATAAGCGTGTCATCAGCGAACATTAATATTGGGATTTTAATGTTGGCTAATGTGGGGTCATCCAGTTCTGCCGATACCATGGGTGCTACAGCACCGTTTATAAACAGTGTAAAGAGAGTAGGGGCCATTGAACAACCTTGCCGGACTCCCCGCTCTACCGGGAAGTCCGCTGTCTCCATGCCCTGACCCCCCCATTGTATCCTAGCAAATGTAGATTCATGGAGCCTCATTATTAGGGTCAGTAAATCTTCAGGGACACCCAGGTTCCTGAGGACAAACCACAACTTCCTACGTGGGACTAGGTCGAAGGCAGCCCGCAGGTCGACAAAAGCCGCATACAAGCTGCCTCCGCCCAGTACCACAGTCTTCCATTGTATTAAATTAAAACGGAAAACCTGGTCAACAGTACTTGTCAACCTACGGAACCCCGCTTGAAATGGTGACAATGCATCATTTTCCTCAGCCCACTCCAAGAGCCTGTTTACAATCACACGCCCTATTGTTTTTTGTATAGTGTCAATAAGGCTGATTGGCCTATAATTTCCGGGCTTTGCACGATCGCCTTTCTTAAACACTGGAATGATTACAGCGCCCCGCCAAGATGCCGGCACCTCAGCACCCCTGGCAATATTATTAATAAGGAGACTGATGTACCTAGACCACCTCTCTTTGTCATTAATAAAGACATCGGCAGGAACTCCGTCCATGCCTGGTGCACGGCCACTGTTTACAGTACTCAAAGCCTCCAGAATTTCTTGAGGACTGAAAAAATTATCTTTAAAAAGGATATGATTTATAGTCGCACTACACACAAGTTGATTTGAATCCGCATACTGACTAGCAAAGAATTGTATCCAATCTTCTTCTGGAACATTATTATTTGGGGTTTCGGGAATACCATTTCCACCCCATTTAACAATGCTCCAGAACAATCTAGTGTCCTTCATGTCACTGGCTCTTTTTAATTCAGACCAATGTCGCTCGTCCCAAGCTTTCTTTGCACTCGCTATGCTGGCTTTATACTTCTTTCTGGCAGATTGAATAGCTATGTTATCCCTGATCTTTAGAGCAATACCCAAGGCGATTCGGGCGGCCCTGCACGGGGCATTATACCAGTTAGCATTCTTGGGTACTCTGGCACCTTTGTCATTTACCCGCTTTAAGAAGTGATGCTTAATAACTTTAAAAAGAGTATCATGAATTTCAATAACACCCCTTTGCATTTCTCCCAAGCAACTGACCTGTTCCATAACTGATATGGCTTTTTCAACCTCATTTTTAATGCAATCCATTGCCTGTTGGTTAGTAACTACATTTGACCATTTTAACCTACGCATATTATTACTAGGTACCATTTGAGGTGGGACAAAGGCACCAGAACATGTTTGTCTGTTTGGTATCGTCCACCATTTATGCCTAATACTTAGAGGTAACATAGCGTAAAACCCTACAAATGGGCTCCACACCAGCTTATAAAAATACCCTGCTCCCTGCAGACACGGTCGCTCCCCCACGCTGCTCCCCGACCTGCCTCGCCTCAGTGACTGGTATCGTAGCTCATCTCCGCTGCCTGCTCTGAGTGATATTGACGAATCTCATTGCTGCCTTACTTTGCTTTACCTTCGCCGTATTGCGCTGTGTACTACCGCTTAAGCATTGTTTTCTGCTTTTATAGTGACAATACTGCATCTGCTCGATCCGTCTAAGGCCGTCGGCCATTTTATTATTGTTGTTGTTGTGTCGCCCTGCCCTGGTCTCCACCCCGCTCCCGCCTTCCCAGCTGACCCTCCTTCCCTCTAAATTCTACCTACGGAGCTCAAACTGTAACGCGCTGTGAACGTCCTGCTCCCTGCAGACACGGTCGCTCCCCCACGCTGCTCCCCGACCTGCCTCGCCTCAGTGACTGGTATCGTAGCTCATCTCCGCTGCCTGCTCTGAGTGATATTGACGAATCTCATTGCTGCCTTACATTGCTTTACCTTCGCCGTATTGCGCTGTGTACTACCGCTTAAGCATTGTTTTCTGCTTTTCTAGTGACAATACTGCATCTGCTCGATCCGTCTAAGGCCGCCGGCCATTTTATTATTGTTGTTGTTGTGTCGCCCTGCCCGGGTCTCCACCCCGCTCCCGCCTTCCCAGCTGACCCTCCCTCCCACTAAATTCTACCTACGGAGCTCAAACTGTAACGCGCTGTGAACGTCCTGCTCCCTGCAGACACGGTCGCTCCCCCACGCTGCTCCCCGACCTGCCTCGCCTCAGTGACTGGTATCGTAGCTCATCTCCGCTGCCTGCTCTGAGTGATATTGACGAATCTCATTGCTGCCTTACATTGCTTTACCTTCGCCGTATTGCGCTGTGTACTACCGCTTAAGCATTGTTTTCTGCTTTTCTAGTGACAATACTGCATCTGCTCGATCCGTCTAAGGCCGCCGGCCATTTTATTATTGTTGTTGTTGTGTCGCCCTGCCCTGGTCTCCACCCCCCTCCCGCCTTCCCAGCTGACCCTCCCTCCCACTAAATTCTACCTAAGGAGCTCAAACTGTAACGCGCTGTGAACGTCCTGCTCCCTGCAGACACGGTCGCTCCCCCACGCTGCTCCCCGACCTGCCTCGCCTCAGTGACTGGTATCGTAGCTCATCTCCGCTGCCTGCTCTGAGTGATATTGACGAATCTCATTGCTGCCTTACATTGCTTTACCTTCGCCGTATTGCGCTGTGTACTACCGCTTAAGCATTGTTTTCTGCTTTTCTAGTGACAATACTGCATCTGCTCGATCCGTCTAAGGCCGCCGGCCATTTTATTATTGTTGTTGTTGTGTCGCCCTGCCCTGGTCTCCACCCTGCTCCCGCCTTCCCAGCTGACCCTCCCTCGCCCCTCCCCTTCCACTATCCACATATGTCAGTTGATATTGCGCGCAGCGTTCACACGCAGCGGTCGCGTCCATGCGCGCCGAAGGTGCGCCAAAGGTAAGCCCGTCTGCGCCCGTCCGCGCCTGGACCATGCCCAGCGCCAGACCCCCTTGTCCACGCAAACCCCACTCCACCCGCATTACATATGCCGCCGCCACCATTCTAGCCCTTAACCCCGGACGCACACCGCAATGCTACGAAGCTGGGCCAGGACGCACCCACGGTCCCTTCGCCTGCCACTCCTGCAAATTTACCAGCACCAAGACCCATACCACTTCCACTAACACCAAAAACAGCTCCGACTCCATCCACCTGAAGTGCATCCTGCTGAACACCCGCTCGATCCACAGACACGCCACTGAACTCTGGGATCTACTGGACACTACATCACCGGACATCGCCTTCCTTACTGAAACATGGATGAACGCGTCATCAACACCCGACATCGCCATAGCCATCCCGGACAACTACAAAATCATCCGAAAAGACCGCCCCATCCAAGCAGGAGGAGGCATCGCCATCGTCCATAAGAACACCATCAAAATAGCGACCAACTCCGACGATAACCTCACAACCGCCGAACACCTCCACTTCCAGATCCACACCGACCCTGGGACCACACTTAGAGGCACCCTCATCTACAGACCTCCAGGAACCCGTAAACAATTCAGCGAAGACATCACTGACTTCATCAGTCCACATGCCCTCGCATCCGAGAACTACATTCTACTAGGAGACCTCAACTTCCACCTGGAAAAGAATAACGACAGCAACACCACCACCCTTCTTGACAACCTGGCCAATCTCGGACTCAAACAACTTGTGGACACCCCCACCCATGTAGCCGGACATACGCTCGACCCAATCTTCACCTCCAGCAAACATATCTCCTTTGATCACACCACAGCCCTCCATTGGACGGACCACAGTTGTGTTCACTTCAGCTACAAAACCACCTCGACCCACAACCCCCCACAACCTATTCCCCGAAGAAAATGGAACAAAATCACCACCGATCAACTCCTCACATCGCTCAACCAAAACCCACCCACCCTCTCATCGGACCCAAACGAAGCGGCCATCAAACTCAAACAATGGATCACTCACAGCGCTGACGAATTAGCACCCTTGAAAAACCATCGCACCAAACAAAACAGCAAAAAGGCCCCCTGGTTCAACGATGACCTTAAGAAATCCAAGAAGCTATGCCGCACTCTCGAGAAAACATGGAGAAAAAACCCAACCACCAACAACATGTCCACCCTCAAGACAGCCACCCGCAAGCACCACCAGCTGATTCGATCCACCAAGAAATCTGTTTTCAAGAATCGACTCGACAACAACGCCCATAACAGTAAGGAACTATTCAACATCGTCAAAGAATTCACCAACCCCACCGCAGCCTCAAATGACATCACTCCCTCCCAAAACCTCTGCGACTCATTATCCTCCTTCTTCTACAACAAAATTGCAGACATTCATAAAAGTTTCGGAAACAGCTCCAACGAACAATACTCCCCACCCCCCTCAGAACATAAACCGCCCTCTAACAACCTCAGCACCTGGAACCCAATTTCCACTGAAGATACCATCCGCCTGATGAACTCCATCCATTCTGGCTCGCCAACCGACCCATGCCCCCACCACATCTTTAACAAAGCTGACTCCATCATCGCACCCCATCTCCGTGATATCATCAACTGCTCCTTCAACTCTGCTACCTTCCCAGAAAGCTGGAAACATGCCGAAGTCAGCGCCCTCCTGAAGAAACCAACTGCAGACCCCTCCGAACTTAAAAACTACCGCCCCATATCCCTCCTCCCATTCCCAGCCAAAGTCATTGAGAAAGCCGTCAATAGCCAACTCGCCGCCTTCCTCGAATCCAACAACTCCCTCGATCCCTCACAGTCCGGCTTTCGAGCCAAACACAGCACCGAAACAGCCCTCATCGCTGCAACAGACGACATCCGAACACTTCTGGACAACGGAGAAACAGTGGCCCTCATTCTACTCGACCTCTCCGCCGCCTTCGACACGGTATGCCACAGCACCCTCATACAACGTCTCTACAACATCGGCATACAAGGAAAAGCCCTGGACTGGATCACCTCGTTCCTAGCTGGGAGAACTCAGAAAGTCCGACTTCCCCCGTTCAGATCAGAGGCAACAGAAGTCATATGCGGTGTACCACAAGGATCATCACTCAGTCCCACCCTCTTCAACGTTTACATGAGTCCACTCGCTTCCATCGCGCGTCAACACAACCTTAACATCATCTCCTACGCCGACGACACCCAGCTGATCCTTTCCCTCACCAAAGACCCCAACACCGCCAAAACAAATCTTCACGAAGGCATGAAAGAAGTAGCCGTCTGGATGAAAAACAGCCGCCTAAAACTCAACTCAGACAAAACGGAAGTGCTCATCCTAGGATCCTCCCCCTCTGCCTGGGACGACTCATGGTGGCCCACGGATCTGGGCTCAGCACCCATACCCACAGACCACGCACGTAACCTTGGCTTCATCCTAGACTCCTCACTCTCGATGACCAAACAAGTCAACGCCGTCTCATCCTCCTGCTTCAACGTACTTCGTATGCTCAAAAAAATCTTCCATTGGATCCCCACCGAAACAAGAAAGACTGTCACCCACGCACTGGTTACGAGTCGACTAGACTACGGAAACACCCTCTACGCCGGAATTACAGCCAAATTACAGAAAAAACTCCAACGCATCCAAAACGCATCAGCGAGACTCATTCTGGACATCCCTCGCCAAGATCACATCACCGGCCACCTGAAAGACCTCCACTGGCTTCCCGTCAACAAGAGAATAACATTCCGTCTCCTCACCCATGCACACAAGGCCCTCTACAAACTAGGACCCGAATGCCTCAACACTCGACTGTCCTTCTACACACCCACCCGCCAACTAAGATCATCCAATCAAGGCCTCGCCGCAGTTCCGCGTATCCAAAGATCCACCATGGGAGGTAGATCCTTCTCCTATTTGGCAGCCAAGACCTGGAACTCACTCCCCACTTACCTCCGCCTTACACAGAACCACATCCCCTTCAGAAAAGAACTCAAAACCTGGCTATTCGATACATAATAATCCTCCTCCCCAAGCGCCTTGAGACCCTCTGGGTGAGTAGTGCGCCATACAAATCCTTGAACTTGAACTTGAACTTGAATATTTTTTTAAGTAAAACAAGACCAAAACGATAAAATCTAACATACACAAGTAAAGATATGAATTTTGCAAGAATATACTTTAAAATACATTTCCTTGAAATCGATAATGCCAACTGGGGCTATCGCAGCATCATGAGCCACAGAAATCTAACAGTTCAGCGATACAGCATTGGACAGACTCGCAAAACAGTTACTTTGGAGTTGAACAGGCCTCTGGGACCTTGCGATGGAGTTCAAAGATGAGGTGTTGCAAGCGTGCGTCAGTTCTGAAAGTCAGGCAGAAGTTGTTGAGGCCTTTGATTCATACAAACTGGGGATCAAGCTCTGTGATGTCTATGTGGGAGCGCTGGAGTTGGTGGGGCCGAGGCTGCGATGTCGTCGCAGGAGATGCATCGTGCTTATTTTGAGCGGTGACCACGGCTTCGGCGCAGGCAGCGGCATGGCGTTGGTGGTGAGCGCAGTCGTCGGCAGACCCAGAGCTGGGATGTGAGATGGGGCAATGTTTCATGCTCTTCATGAGCGGTGCCCTCCACCACAGAGCAGGCAGCAGTATCGGTGATGAGGTCGGAGTCGAAGGCGCTGTCATCGGTACACCAGGGGCTGTGATGGCCCCCCGCCCTAGGCAGCGCACCCAAACCAACAGACCACGCACGCAACCTAGGCTTCATCCTGGACTCCTCCCTCTCCATGACTAGACAAGCCAACGCCGTCTCCTCGTCGTGCTTCAACATCCTGCGCATGCTACGTAAGATCTTCCGGTGGATCCCCACCGAGACCAGGAAGACGGTCACCCAGGCCCTCGTCACCAGCCGTCTGGACTACGGCAACTCCCTCTACGCCGGAACCACCGCCAAGCTCCAGAAGAAACTCCAGCGGATCCAGAACGCCTCAGCACGTCTCATCCTGGACATCCCCTGTCGCAGCCACATCTCCGGACACCTGAGAGACCTGCACTGGCTCCCGGTCAACAAGAGAATCACCTTCCGACTCCTCACCCACGCACACAAAGCCCTACACAACCAAGGCCCAGGATACCTCAACAGCCGCCTCAACTTCTACGCTCCCAAACGCCAGCTTCGATCGACCGGCCACGCCCTTGCCGCCGTCCCCCACATCCGAAGAGCCACCACAGGGGGACGGTCCTTCTCCTACCTCGCCGCCAAGACATGGAACTCCCTCCCGACCCACCTCCGCCTGACCCAGGACCACCTCGCCTTCAGGAAGCAACTCAAGACCTGGCTGTTCGAGCTGTAGCGGACCCCCCTCCCCCAGCACCTTGAGACCCTCCGGGTGAGTAGTGCGCTATATAAATGCTTTGATTGATTGATTGATTGATGGCGATGCATCATGTTCTTCATGAGTGGTGCTCATGGCTTCGGTGCAGGCAGCACCGGCGCCGTCGTCAGTATAACATGAGCTGCAATTTCGTCGAGTTGATGCGTCATGCTCTATACCAATCATGCTCATGGCTTAGGTGCAGGCAGCGATGTTGGGGACAGCATTGGGTTTGCTTTTGTGGAGGTTGCAGCACAACAATTCAGTGCCAAAACCCGAGGGATGGTTTGGACACCACTTGGCAATGCAGGTCTCACAGCAGGAGAGTCCCAGTGCTGGTAACAAGATATGAATGAAGACTGTTATATGCCTGAGACTCCCAACAGAAGGCAAGTTCAACTCAAGCCCTTGGAGAAACTTGGAAAGCAAGCTGTAGAAAGCAAAGTTGAGTCCTTTCACTTCCCAAGACAGAAGCAGCAAGCAGCAGGCCACCACAGTAAAGCAAACAGCAAAAGGGTAGTCCATCCTGACAGCAACATAGCTCTTCTTCCTAGCAGAATGTCCTCAGTCAAGAATTGTTCTGATTTCTGAGTGTTAAAGGTCCAATACTTATACCCCTTTCTGCCTTTGGAGTAGGTCAACTTCAAAGGTCTTTGTAGTGCACAAGACCCAACCTTTTCCTGATCTGGTTCCAGACATACTACAGGGGGAGTGGGGTGGAGACAGCTTTGTGTGAGGACAGGCACAGCCCCATTCAGGTGTCAGTGACAACTACCCACCACTCAAATCAGGAAGGCCCTTCAGCCTGGTGTTGGTCCATCATGATATGCAAGGCACACCTCAGCTCCCAATGTGTAACTGTCTAGAGAGAATGCACAAGAGCTCAACTGTCATCCTAACTCAGACATGGAGTTTACAGTCACACAGAGGCACAGAACGGTTATGCAAGAAAAGGCACACTTTCTAAAAGTTAAAAGACTAATTGATGGACAGAATGCTTAACAATGTTATGCATTCACCCCAGCAAAAAATTATGGATTAAACCTGGGTCTTTGACTGGGGGTGAGTGGTCGAAAAGTTTCAGCACTCTGTCCATCATCTAGTTGTGTTTGCCACTTTCTAAAAGTGGCATTTTGAAGCCTGTAATTTAAAAATCAACTTCACCAAAATATGCACTTTTTAAATTGTGAGTTCCGGGACCACAAAATCCAAATCTCTATTTATTTCCAATAGGAAATTACACTTAAAAGATATTTCAAGGCAATCTCTTTGTTACCCAATGGGAGAGATGTGCCTTGCCATAGAGAAAAATAAAATGTTCAGTATTTCACTATCAGGCCATAAAAAACATAACAGATCATGTCCCACCTTTTAATTATATTGTACCCTGCCCATGGGGCTGTCTTGGGCTTACTTTACGGGTGACTAACATGTAGTAACAGGGAATGTTTGGGCCTGGAAAGTGGGTGCATTTGTCAGGTCGAAAAGGAAGTTCACAACATAGACACTGCAGTGGCAAGTCTGAGACATGTTTGCAGGGCTACTCGTGTTGATGGCACAATCACTGCTGCAGGCTCACTAGTGGCATTTGATTTACATGCCCTGGGCACACCAGATGCACTTTACTAGGGACTTAATAGTAAATTAAATATGCCAATCATGGATAACCCAATCATCAGTACAATTTACACAGGGAGCACGTGCACTTTAGCACTAGTCAACAGTGATAAAGTGCCCAGAATCCTAAAAACAGCCCAAACAAAATGCAGAAAAATACAGGAGGAAGGCAAAATGTTTGGGTATAACAAAAAAACCAGTTCCAACAGTTGTAAAATGTGTTCCAGATTTTAGGGGCAATTATTTAGCTGGATCTTTTGAGGGCTGATGAATTCCTGTAACATAAACTTATGAGTTTGAAAAAGGACTGGCTTCATAAGGCTATGATATTTCCAAATATACCAATTTATTGGTGGAACATGCTCTATTGTTGGAGAGCATTATTGCAATGACAGTCAGAGAAGGAACTGTTGTGATCCAATGTTCTTGGCTTTAATAATTAACTTGGCTTTAGAGTGGCGTGTATCCCTAAAATGTGCAAGATATGACTTAGTTTTGAAGGTGAGCAGCACGTTTCCATAGTTCATGAAAGAGCTCTAAGAGCAGTCTTGTGTTGTTCCTGGATGTGAAATGCTCGATGTTTAAATAATAACTGAGAAGCTTGGCTGTTTGGAGACTTCCTTGAATTAAGTATCGGAGTTGAGATTCTGATCCCATAGGTGGCCAAGGGACTTAACAGAGGTTACAATTTTAGGGAGGATGTTGTAAGTTTGGTGGTTCAGCATTTGGGAAATTTCTCTGTAGTTTGTTTGGCAGAGGAGAAGAAACTCACTTTCTGGGAGGTTGGTTTAAGTTTCATCTGAGAGATCCAGGTCCTGATATCTTTCAATCCCAATGCTATGATTCAGAAAAGGTTAAGCAGCATAATCCAATGATAAAGTTGTGTATCGTCTGCATATTGATGGAAAGCAATGTTTGACATTCAAAAAGTGTGTGAAAGATTTGCTCTCAGAAGTGAAAGGGGAGGAGAACGTGATTATGGCCAAATTAAGGCATCCATAGGATAACATCTTTGTACATATTAAGGGTTGTGTCAATTGTGCCCAGGACCATAGTTGCATTGTTTAAATTGGGTATGGTATGGGGGTTTCATAGAGAATGACTGATTTCCTGTTTGGCAGTAAGCAGAAGAGCTTGCACTTGACTCTATCCACCCAAGCATTATTTTTATGGTGCTCTGCAGAGTTTTCAGATATAACATAAATAATCAGCATTTCATGTGCACTTTTCTCATCACTGTCACGCTCCTTTCAAACTGTTGAATTAACGAACTCCACTGCTTCTGGTATACACGAATGCACTATATGCAAAATAATGTATAAAAAAACAAATGTTTCCATACTACTTTCACTCACCATTGTAGCATTTGTATTCCCTTACTCAAATGTGTATTTTTGTGTGCTCCTTATTTAAAACACTAATATTGATAAAATGTCTGCTCCTTCCACTTCCACAAGTGTGCTATAAAGCCGGGCTTAATGACATCGCCAATGAATGATTATCACAGTGCAACAAAGCTAGACAAGTCCAAGACTTAATTTGTGTGTTTGAGAAATATCTAAAATTGAACATACTGTAGTAGCATTACCTGGGCCCTTATTAATTATAAATCACAGGTATTTTTATCATCTCTTGGTACCACTTACATCACATTGGTCCTCCAATGGATCTCTCTCTGCGCTGAAACGGGTTGGATATACGGCGGACAGACAGATACCCAATGAGGACCAGGAATAGGATAACTGTAACCATTTCTTCCCACAAATAATTAATTTAGATAAATCAATCACAGAGAGTTATTTAAACTTAGGTATTCCAAACCCTGCACTCCCCCAAACAAGGAATGATGAGTCAGAACAGCAGGATCAGTTTAAGAATATTGAATTTAGTTAATAAATGTAAAGGATAACAATCAAATGCATTCAATTAAATGTCACATGTAATCTATGGAAATAAATTAGTAAAGGTTTACTGAATTATACAGTGCCCATTAATTTCTGAGGGGAAACATCTTTTACAACGCAACTTTTACCACGCAGTGCCTTTACGACGCAACTTTTACAACGCAAACATTACAACGCATTGCGCTGGGGGGCGCTCTAGGATAGGGAATAAGTTTAATATACTGTCCAACACCTTCCCTAGTGTCCACGGGGACTGGAGTTGGAATAGTAAATTAAACTATTCACTATCCAGTACCCCAAAGCGCTATGCGTTGTAAAGGTATGCAATGTAAAAAACGCGTTGTAAAGGCATGCGATGTAAAAGTATGCGTTGTAACGTCATACATCCGTTTCTGAGGGATTTGGTGAGCCAAAGTATGAAAAATACTTCCTCAGACGTGGTAGATTCTGAGCACATGCAACCTATGTGCTGATAGGGATAGACAGCCAGGAGAGTCTCTTTAGAAAGACTCTCAAGGAAGTTCAGCAAAGTTCCAAATAGCCAGTACAGTTCGTCAAGACAGTAGTTCTGTCTCAGTCCGCCACTGTTACATCAAGCATCACAGTTGCAGGACATAAACCCTTCGTCTAAAAGTTTCAATCTGCGTCAAGACACTGGTCAGCAGGAACGAGTCCAAGTCCCAATAGCAGAATGGGAATCTGGATTGAGGGGTCAGAAACCCTCTTGCACACCGTAGTATGTTGTGGCAGCAGCCCCCAGTTCTCTTGAAAATTAATAATTATGCTCGATTTGTTTGACACCACTCAGTTCCATTGGTCAGTTCACAGTGAGATGAGGGTGATGTAGCAAGAAAGCGGATACAAATCTGGAAAAATAGATGGATCAATTGCGTAGTTCCCTAAGTTATGTAAGCATAGGAAACATCAAGCAATAGGACATTTTAGAAAAAAACTTTAGGTTTCACAAGTTACTTTTTGTCGATCAGCTGCTCCTGAATGTAGCAAACATTTTTGCATATGCACTATTCAGTCCAAGAGATGTCAAAGGAAACAGTTATCATTTCAATACGAATTGATATTTTTCCAGTTTCACCCATACACTTTAGAATATTCAGTCCATGACTTAACTGGAATGGAAAAGTAAGATGTGGGGTCTAATGGAGTTAGGCTAATATACGACTAAATCGCATTGATAATTTAAAATGATTACATTAATAGAAAACATGGCTTAGTATCACAAAATACGTTAATACAATAATAATCACATCAATCTGATCATAATTAATATATGTAGGTTTAGCGTACTCCTGCATTTTTTTTAAGTCATCATGGTACATATAGAAAAATACATATTAGTTTTTATGTTTTATGTGGTTTTCAACTAAAGTGGTCATATCTAGGTTAATTTTGGTGAATGATATGTCTTAAACGACCTTATCTCTTGCCTGTCTTTACGATGAAGTGAATAAATTACATATTCATATCAGGTTTTATAACCTGGACTTAGCACACATTTGCCATGATTTGTGTAAAAAGTTGTCAAACACATTACTTCTATTCTTAATAACTGTTTTCGGAATTCTTTGCTCTATCAAACATTTTGAACACTACATAGGGATGCTCAACCCACAAAGAATAGATGTTGATTGTATGAGCTGGTAAACATTCCTGAACTGCAGCTCTACCTATCGTTGGCCATCTAGTTGTATAAAGTGTCTACTGTCTGTGGAACTTCAGAGGAATACCTACCCCTGGCCTCCCCTTTGAAGTGACTAAAACCACTGCTTCCAGTGATAAAAGAGTTTATTTATAACCTCCTCAGCTTATGTCTTTTTCCACAAAAGCAGCAGGACTTCCATGGTTTGGAGGATACATTTTCAAGGGTTGTTGAACCTCTGTCAAACTTACGCTGCCCCCCTGAGGAGCAAAGCTATCTAACATAATATTTACTGTGATAGGGCTTCGTGTGAAGGCAGCTTCAAATACCGGAGTTGGTACAACCCGGAGAAGCAGCTAATTGAAAAAGAATACATGGAAATCAGCATGAAATTGTTTTTGTGTACACTTGTGATAAGCCAGAAGTAAACTTGAATAGATAGGTGTTTTGGGAAAATGTATGCGACCTTAATGCATTCTTCACCAAACGTTAAGTATAACATAATAATGAAGGATACAGTTACACGTGACTTTGCAAAGCTATTTGAACAACTGTAGGAACGGGTGAAATTGCTGTAGAGTAAGACAATCACACTACACTGAAAACAAGAGAGCACGTTAAGGTATCTGAAAAATAAAAACGAAACTGTGAAAAAAGCAAGACAAACGATTTTTTTCTGTGTTGGGACGGTGCTTTGGTGGGTTATTGTGTACAAATATATTTTTGTACAGGAAAAACGCTCCCTTCCAAAAGTAATATTCAGCGTCATCTGTTTGTCGGGCAGCTGCTTGCAAAGCAGACAGAGTCCTGTTTGACCCTTCAACGCGACGCTCAAATCACAAGGCTCAGGCTGAAAGTTTTTACGCAGTGACACCTTGTCAAGTCTGTCTGTAGCGCTGTTATCAGTGGAAATTATTATGCTCGCACAGATGAAAACCATGTCATCTATTTTGGGCAGCTGTAATGTGAATGATCTTCTTACATGGTAATTTCTCATTTGCAGCAAGTTTTTTTAAAGCCCCCATATCTTTGTTCTTCTCTGTCATTTGAGGTGGACAATATCTTAAGTAAAAATGATGGATTCGGTGTCAGTTCCCTGTTTTGCTCAGTTCACTAATGGACTGACTCATTAATTGTATTACTCCTGTGACAGTCTTTAATTCTAGCTCTGATATTTCAAACCACTTATCGGTACAGATTTGCTCTTTCCTGTATCTTCAAGTAAATTAAAATGACTTTTTTTAACCAGCACTCTTAGTAACAGAGTACCTTTCCTGTAAAATATAATTTTGCAGTGCAATCATGCCCTTAAATATTGTTAAAAGAACATGGGAGCTGTCAGAAAATGCCCAATTTGAGAACGGAAAATGTAGAGTGCTAATGTGAAGTAATTGTAAAGTGCTGGGTTGCATCCAGTGCAAGACACAGTATATGCAAGAAAAGAATCAACAGGATTTCTCTTTTTTTCAAGTCCACTTGAAGATTACTGGGAAAAATATCAAGTACCCAGTTGATAGAATACCACACATGCCTTTGTTGGTCCCATCAGCTACCTTGAGTCTTCCCCTCTCTCCCGAACAGAAAAGGCCACTGACCCATGAGTCCTAATGGTCTATGATGCCATGAAAAAGTCCAGCTCCACACTCTCTTTTCTGACATGATTCACATTCTGAGCATTATTAACAGACTTTGACTCCTCTTGGATGATATTTCAAACTGCAACTTCAATGTGAGTTCCTCACTTAGCAGTTATGGGGAGGCTAGTTTAGCACGCATAAGGCCAGGCAGAATTTATGAATGCATGAGTTCCTGAATGACTAAGGCGATGACTAATATATTTGTCAGTTTCAATGAATCCTTGGGAAAACTGCTATTGCATTGTTGTAAGTGAATTCCTCTTTTTGCATGATCACATCTGAATCTTTGGACTGATGCTTCTGTTTTCTTTTACTCTGACAGTGCACTAGGAATGCTGACCAGACCTCAGTGTCAATGTTCGTTTCCATTACAAAACATGTGTTGAATTGGCTACGCACAATTAGCATAAGATGACTTACTTGTAAGGCCCTTGTATGTGGTGCCAAGGGTAGCCAGAGCAAGTAAGACAGATTGCCCCCCCCCCAGAGCTGCAGCACCGATTGTGCCACCCTGTATGTCACAAAACACCAAATGGCTGCCAGCCTGCACTGCAGCCTGTAAGAGCAGTTTTAAAAATGCTAGTTCGACTTTGCCATTCAAACCAATGGCAAAGCTGGGGAGGCAAGATGGCGGCCGCTTAGTTGTGGCCGTAGCGATAGTGTGGTGAGGGCTGGTGAGCGGAGAGGAGCCTAACACGATGATGGTCTGAGTTCCGAGTTTGCACCACGTACCATCGTTCCATCGGTCCGATTTCTGCCTGGGTCTGCTTAGTTTGCCTCGGAGGAAAAGCACGGCATGATCACATCGCTTTCCTGCCATGGGTCAGCGTCCCGGTTGCTGCAGGAGGTATCGGCTGTGCTGTTCGCTCTCTCTCCCGGAGGGTGGAGCCGCGCGAGAAGGATTCGGCTCTGCTGGAGCTCCGGGTGCAGTACGAAGTGCTCAGACAAGAAGCGTCTCACGTACCTTAGCGGGTCAGCGGCACAAAAAGGCGATCCTCGGGAGGATATGGCTCCGAAGTTAAACCAAACGTCGAAAGCGGCGGCGGCTGCTAAAAGGAGAAATCTGCGAGAGGAGAACTCTGCGAAAGCTGCAGGAGAACCTACACCTGCACGAGAGAATTTGAAAGGCAAGTAGCAGACTACAGCCCGGACTAAGCAGACTACAGCCATTATACCTGACATGTTCAACAAAGTCGGTAAGGAGAAGGAACAGGGGGGATTGCCCGGGACTGCTACAGGGGAGGTTTCAGTGGAAAATATAGCCCCCGATAGTTTGACGGATTCTCAGGTATTGCTTTCACCCCAGGCGGGGGCAGATGACAAGTTAAAAGGCAATATGGATGGGCTTTGGATGGAGGTGCCTCCTCTGTAGAAGAGCTAATGGCTGATGCTCAGGGGGTTTTGAATTCGTTAAAAACAGGAACTATGGTGGAAGTTCTGGAACAAGGGCAGAGCGACTTTAACGGTGGTGAGCAGCATGCTCTCCTGGAGCAAGGAGATGAGGCTGGTGGAGGGGGGGATGGCGCTCAGAGTGAAGCTTTTATTTCTGCATCGGATGGCGGGGAGTGGACTGAGGATGAAGAGGAGGGGGACTGTAGCTCCTTTGGGGACTCGGAGAGCGACCCAGAAACTGATAAGCCGGCCACCGCAATGAAAGTACCTGGAGTGAGGGTAAAGGACCAGGGCGACCCCCAAGGAAAAATACAGTTGGATCAGACCCCCCCTGTAAATGATAACGCGGATATCGAGTTGGCTCAAATGGCTTTGCTGGAGACGATCCATCAGGAAATAATTGCCCATAGGGAGGAGACTTGACAAGAAAATCGGAAATCACAGGCTGCGATGAGAAAAATCAGGGGTGTTGTTAGAAAGTTAACTAAAGCTTGTGCGAACACTGGTGATAGAGTCTCTAACCTTGAAGATAGAATTGTATCTACCGAAGCGGAGGTGGAGGTGGCTGTCGCTAAGGTGAATGCTCAAAGCTCTCAGGTTGTCGATATACAATGGAAGCTAGATGCGATGGAGAACAGGCTCCGCCAGAACAACCTGAGGCTTTTGGGAATTCCGGAGGGGGCAGAAGGGTCTCATATGAAGTCATTTATAATCAGACTTTTTGAAAAGGCATTCCCCGAGCTCACTAGTTGGAATTGGGCTTCAGAGGTGCAGAGAGTTCACCGTACGCCGTTCAAAGTCAACAGGAACTCAAAGGAAGGAGATAAACCTAGGGCGATTTTGATCTTTTTCGGAAACTTTATTCTGCGCCAAGCAATTGCGGATCTAGCAAGATCAAACTCCAAAAGGATTTGCGATGGGTTTCAGTTCTTTGTTAAACCAGACTTCTGCCATGCAACGGTGGAGAGACATTGGCGGTTAAGGTGTCTGATTAAGCCCTTTCAAGACAAGAAGCTTCAGGTGTTCTTACTTAACCCGGCACAGCTGAAAATCATTAACAATGGGAAAACTCTATTTTTCTCCTCCGAGATTAAAGCGAAACAATACCTGGACTCCTTAGATAAATAGAAACATAGGACACTTGATTGCGTACTCGCCCGATAGGGCTTTTTGACAAATTTATTGTGGTTTGCTCACGAATGTTGGTGTAGAAAATTTGGTCAGGAAACTCACCATTTATGTATCATTAGTTGTTTGGGAGAATTTGGTTTGGCTTGACTCTAAGGTTTTGGGCGAACCGGGTTAGGTTAGGTTAATCACTTTGGTTTTCTGGTTTGATATTGTGGGATTTGATTTAAACCAGCCTTCACTACACTTCGCGAACCATCACATGCACAGACTAGGTCAGTGCGCTTCACAGAGTAGATAGGGTGGGTGGAGAGGGGCAAGAGGGGTGGGTGGTGCTGTGTGTGGGTGTCCAGGGGGGGGGAGAGGGAAAGGGAGGGGGAGGGGGAGGGGAGGGTAAGAAGGGGGTAAAAAATGAAAAAAAGAGGGAATGGTGCAGAATTGGTAATGGACAAAGAATGCCAGCAAGGAAAAAGATTTCTGAACGTTTTTTTGGTATAGGTTGCTACACTCAATTTGTTGGCACGCATTAATATCTGTACAATGAATGTGGGGGGATTAAACGATTGGAGAAAAAGACAGAAATTAGCATATGTGGTAAAACATAATAGAATAGATCTTCTCTGTTTGCAAGAGACCCACCTCCCTTGGTCTAAGAGAAATTTGCTCTTCATAAACGGATTTGAGTTATTAGCCTGTACAACACAAACATCAACTATTAGGGGGGTCGCTATCTTAGGAAGGAAAAGTCTCGGGAGAGCTAGGAAAGTGAAAGTAGATAGCAATGGAAGATGGGTGATTATCGAGATGGAATTGGGCCTTACTATTTGTACGGTATATGGCTCTAATGAGGACGATCCGGAAATGTACGAATTTCTAGAAACTGAGCTTGCAAATTGGCCCTCTCCTTTGGTTTTTACAGGAGACTTATATATCTCATCTGAATGGGGGACGAGTATACCGTATCAGGGGAGAAAACCTAGAGTTTTTAAGGCGGTTCAAGCTATGTTAGGTTCTCATGGGCTACAGGATGTATGGCGAGCTAAAGAGCCTTCAAATCCAGGATATACTTACTTTTCTAATCCAGCCCAGAAATATTCAAGACTGGATTACTTTTTTGTCTCGGTTTTAGAATCTGAAAAAGCTAAGATATGTAGACTCCCAAGGGTTATCTCAGATCATAACCCCCTGTTATTAAATTATGTTATGGGAGGGTTAGAACGGTCTAAAGCAAACTGGACGCTTGAAAGAAGGTTGTTGGCAGATAGTAGATTTGTTGATCATTTGAATATATGGGCTGGTGAATTTGTTGCGGCAAATAGATACAGCACATCTCGGAATGGAGTCTGGGAGGCTTTTAAAGCCGCTTTGAGAGGAGAAACGATCAGCTGTGCCGCCAGGCTTAGAAGAGAAGATCGGAGCGAAGTAGAGAAACTAATGGATAAGTTGGTTAAGGCTGAAGAACAACATATAAAGGATATTGCTTCAGGTGGTAATAGTGAGGCTAGTCAGGGTATCTTGCTGGCAGTAAAAGCGGCATTGCAGAAGGAGGTCACACAGAAAGCAATCGGGGAGTACCAATCCTCAAGGGCAAAGAGATACGAAACGGGAGAGCAAGCTGGCAGAGCACTTGCTCTCCGGATTAGACAGGAAAGATCAAAGAATGCGATTGTGTGTATAGTAGAGGAAGGGACAACATATACTGAGATAAAGGATATTCTGTTAGTGTTTAAAAATTACTATCAGAAATTATATGAGGAGGATCCCTTCAGTAACAATCAGGTGGAGGGATATATTGACAATAGACCCGCTTGGATGATGTAACAAGAACAGCCCTCGATAAGGATATCACTTTTGCTGAAGTTTTATCTGCTCTACGAGAGCTAGCGCCAGGGAAAGCATCTGGCCCTGATGGTCTCCCCTTGGAGGTGTATAAAGCAATGGAAAGTGAGATCGTTCCTCTCTTAGTAGATTTATTTAATGGGATATTGTATTCGGGGGTGGTCCCGGACTCGTGGAAAGAAACTAATGTTATAGTCTTTCATAAGAAAGGTAAACCAGCTGAGAAACCGGGGTCATACCGGCCTATATCCTTAATAAATGCCGACACTAAAATATATTCAAAAATCTGGGCGAAGAGGTTGGGCAGGATCATAGGCGGTCTCGTCTCCCCGTGGCAACATGGTTTTGTTCCTGGGCGCGGTACGACAGATCATACTTGTAGAGCGATAACTTTGTTTGACGCCCAGGAAGTCGCGGGGGGAGAGATGACCATGATCCTGCTCGACGCAGAAAAAGCTTTTGACCGGGTGGGATGGCGCTTCCTTTGGGGTATTTTGGCTGGGAGAGGTTTTGGTCCGAATGTCATCAGGGCTATCAAGGCTATGTATATAGATCCAGTGGCAACAATTATGGTTATGGGGGAGAAGTCAGATAAGATCAAGATAAGTAGAGGGACGCGACAGGGCTGTCCCTGCTCCCCCATACTTTTTGCTCCGTGCATAGACCCTCTCATTCAGAACATTTTAGAGTGCCCTAGAATCTCTCCAGTGATCTATAACGGCTATGAAAATAAGATCCTAGCCTACGCTGATGATCTGGCGGTTATCACAATAAATCCGCAGCAGGCACTTCCGGAATTGGTACAGATGGCTAAAGATTTCGGTCAAGGTTCTGGATATCTTTTAAATGAATCTAAAACCCAGATAATTTGCTCTAAGAATATACCAAGATCTGTTAAGTTATGTTGATTCCGCAATTTATTTAGGGGTAAAGATCAATGCTTCAGTGGGTAAGATAGTGGAAGAGAACTACCCCCCCCCCTAATTAAATCCGTAGAGACAGAACTGAAAAGGATGGAGGTTCTTCATCTTTCTCTGGTTGGGTGGGCAAATGTCTTAAAAATGGTGATGTTTCCCAGGGTGTTGTACCTATTTAGAGCCATTCCTCTATACATTGAGGAGAAAACTCTGAAGCAACTCGAGTCTGCCTTTATTAGGTTCATATGGCAGTATGGTAAGGTTAGACGATAGACGACCCTTATGTCCCTTCCGAGGGAAAGGGGTGGGATGGCACTCCCCAACCTGAGAGTGTATCAATGGTCTTGTCTCTTGATCCAGATGTCAATTCTGCTTCAATCTGACGCTGGCTCGACTAATTTAGACAGTCAGGGTCCCTCTCCAATCTTCAAACTGTTGATGGGGGGGAAAGCAACGGGCCTACTGGAATATAGGTTCTATAAGAAGGCACGATTTAAGATCTTGTTGGGAGCATGGCAAGTATGGAAATCAATCTTAAAATTCTTTCATGTCCCTAAAATTAACCCTTCTCTTCTTTTGGAAAATTCGAGTCTTTTTCCTCAGCTAAGAAATTATAGGAACCTACAAATATGGAAGGGTTTTGGGGTTAAGACTATCAAGGACCTAATGGTAGGAGACAAGATCATTGGGTTTGAGGACATGCAAAGGAGATACGGCCTTCCTGTAAATGAGTGGCTTATTTATGGCCAAATTGCGTGCATCATACAGGCTTATAGGCCAAAACTTAAGCCCCTGGTAGATTTCCCTGTGTTCGAGGTCATTGGAAGAGGATGCAGGAAGATAAAAGAGATTTATAATCTGCTGGTGTCCAGAATACAGGATGACGTAGGAAAAGTAGAAAGTGACTGAGCATTCAAATTGGGAAACCCGGATGTAGATCTGGACCTAGCATTATGGTTAAATAAAAAGATCTTTCGGGCTTCAAATTTACGGGCTCAGCATTTTGAAACAGTTTTTAATCTGTATCATACACCGGCCAAACTATTTGCCTGGGGTATCAGGAATGACGATTGTTGCCCGAGATGCAATAAGGGGCAAGCAGACTTATTACATATGTTTTCTACTTGCGAGCGGCTGGCCCCTGTACTGGATGGAATAACAAAATTTTGGGAGGGGCTGCTAGGTCATAAGATCGACCTATCCCCAATATTGATGTTATTTGGCTCAGATTCTAAACTGGTTTTAACAGAGGATGAGGCTGCTTTGGCTTTTATGTCGGCTGCTGTGCTCAGAATCTTGATCTCGGCTGGATGGAAGGATGTCACAGCCCCCTCTTTTCAGATGTGGATCTCTAGATTTTTAGGTATTTATAATATTGAGTCTTGTCTCTATGAACTTAAAGGTGCTAAAAAACGAGAGATGGGAAGACGATTATGGGCCCCGGTTAAAAAATGGCTGGAGGACAGAATAAGAACTTGAAATGTACTATATGGTTATATTTATTGGTAGATCTTCTGCATCTTTTTTATCCCCACTTCATGTAATCTGTTTTAGGTGTTTATACTTGAGTGATCATTTAATTGTATCAGATGTTCTTATACCTTGCTTATGATTAATTATTTGTTTTGTCAAATGCACCATGAACTTCAATAAAAAAAAGAAAAAAAACAATGGCAAAGCCCCCAGGCCCCTTAACAATACATAAGTCTACTCTACGGAAGGCCTATGAAGCACTAAGGCAGGGGACTGTATATTAATTAGGTAGAATATGCACTTGTGGTATGTTTTAACAGCAAAAATTCCAAATTGTTGTTTGCACTCTGGAGAAATTAGTAGCCCCCATGGCTAACAAAGAGTTACCGGCCAACCTCGCAGTCTGGCTAACTTATGAATGGGAATATTAAAATGAGTACTTCAAGGTATCAAATTAATAGTGACATTAAATCCAACTTGATGCCCTGGTCAAATTTAATGTCACTTTAAGGAAAGACAACTTTTAGAAAGTTGCCACTCTGTAGCCCAGTTTGTCCAGTGGCATTGCACAATTGCTAGCCACCAGACAGTCTTCTGCGCTCCTGGGAAGTAGTGTAAATGACTCCCAGGAACAAAGGTAAATAACACAAAGACACCAATTTCCCAAACCCCTTAGAAGATTTTTCTTTTCCACAAATGAATGAAAACCCCATCTATAGAACGTCACTGCATGGGGACTGGTGAATGTAGTGATCTGACTCAAAAAAGACAAGGGGCAAATAATTAATGTGAAACTAGGTGCATACTTTGTTAGCTACTTCAAATAAAATAAAATAAAACAGGAGTCGCCTCATGTACGCCTCCACCATGAGCTATTTGGTAGCAATGCCGCCTGCTCCTGATTCTCTTTACTGGCAGAGTTCCTGTTTGCTGGAAAGACACTCTAAAATCACTAAAAACAACACTGTGACCCTCGGTCAGTGTCTTCATCTGACCCCAGGGAAAGTTAATAAATCCCCTATAATATCCCTGCAAAAAAACACTCTGCTAGTGGTGTAGGAGAGTTACTGCTCCAGCAGTACCTACAGCCCTACTTGGCATCTTCACCAGGGTTGGGATCCCTAAGGTGGTCATTTCAGATAGAGATACAAACTTCAGGTCTGCCTATCTGAAAGCGATGTGGGCGGAGCGCCAGATCCTTCTCCTTCCTCGCCGCCAAGACCTGTATCACCCTGCCTACCCACCTACCACAGACCCAAAACCTACTCACCTTCAGAAGACTCCTCAAGACCTGGCTCTTCGAGCAGTAGCGGCACCCCCTCCCCAGCACCTTGAGACCCTCACGGGTAAGTAGTGCGCTTTACAAGTACTAATTGTTTGACTGATTGATTGATTGATGAGCGTGGAGTGACTGCTAAGTTCACTATCACTTACCATCCCCAAGGAAATTATATTGTGGAGAGATTCAATATGGCTGATGATGGCTGATTAGCCAGAAACCGGTCCCAGGCTGCTTGTTTCCGGTCCCGGGAAGACATGGCTTGGCATTTCGGGCTGGACTGTTCCCATGAGGCACAAGGTCAGACTGAATTGCATATGGCCATGTCTGAACTGGGGTGACAGAGTGAGCTAACGAATGATGATGGATTAAACCCAGATCAGTTGACGGGGGGTGAGTGCTTGCATTGTTCAACACTCCATCCATTATCCTCTTTGGTTTTGCTTTGTACGCCCTATGTTGGCAGGGTATGCCCAGACGTGGGTCCCTTGCTCACTTTTCCACTGGGTTCAAGCTAACCTGGCTGATTATGGTGATTAGCCAGAAACTGGTCCCAGGATGCTTCTTTCCGGTCCATGGAAGACATGGCTTGGCATTTCAGGCTGGACTGTTCCCATGAGGCACATGGTCAGACTGATTTGCATATGGCGATGTCAGAACTGGGGTGGCAGAGTGAGCTAAGGAATGATGATGGATTAAACCGAGATCAGTTGACTGGGGGTGAGTGCTTGCATTGTTTACACTCCGTCCATCATCCCTTTTGGTTTTGCTGAGAGATTCAACAAAACCATGAAGGGCATGAATATGGGTTTACCTGAGAATCTCAGAAGGAATGTTATGATCTCCTACTATGCCTACGGTTTGCATATGGGGAGGTTCCTCAGAAAGACTAGGTTTTAGTCCTTAAGAATTACTCTTTGTGTATCTTGTAAGGGGTGCCTTGATTTTGGTGAGAGAAGGTTGGAATGACCTCTCAAAGAACCTAAACAAGTTATTTTGGACTATGTTCTGGGCCTTCACCCTAGAATGGCTGAGTACATGAAGAAAGCAAGCAGAAATGTGGAGGCCAGCCAGGAGTGTGTTAAGCACTGGTATGACCAGAAGTCCGCAATTGTTGAGTACCAACCTAGACAACTGGTTTGGATCCTAGAGCCTATGGCCCCCAGGGCCCTCCAATACAAATAGACTGGACCTACCCTATCTTGGAAAAGAAGGGTGAAGTCACATATCTGGTGGACCTGGGGACCCCCAGACACCCTCACAGGGTGATACGTGTGAACAGACTCAAGCTTCATCTTGACAGAGCAGCTATTACAATGCTCATGGTGAAAGATGGGAAGGAGGGAAGTGGAAAAACATGAACCTCTCCTTGACCTACTGTCTATTAGTCTCAATAAAGGCTCAGTGGAGGGAGTAGCTCTTTATTCCACTTTAACAGAGCAACAGCTAACAGACAGTCACAATCTACTAACTCTGTTTGCTAGCCTTTTTTCATTGACACCAGGTCTGGCAAAATGGTGCACCCATGAGGTGGCCACAGGTGACATCAAGCCTGTCAAAAGTAAAATCTACAGAATGTCAGACCAGGTAAAAGCTAGCATCAAAGCTGAAGTTGGCAAGATGCTAGAATTGAGGGTGACTGAGCCCACTAGTAGTCCATGGGCTAGCCCAGTAGTTCTGGTGCTCAAACCACACTCGAAGGGAGGAAAATCAGAAATTAGATTTTTTGTGGGCTCCAGAGGTTTAAATGTAGTCACCAAGACATATTCCCACCCCAGTCAAAGAGCTGATCAGCTCATTGACAAGTTGAGAGCTGCAAAATATCTGAGCACCTTTGACCTGACTGCAGATTATTGGTAGATAACGCTCACACAAGGACACAAGGAGAGGTCTCCTTTTTAAATTTCTGAATGCCACTCTCAATTCAAAGGATGCCAGATGGACTAAAAAATGCACCTGCCACATTCCAGAGTTTGGTGACCAGAGTACTTTCAGGTTTAGAAGACTTTATTGCAGCTTTGCTAGAAGATATTGCTTTGTTTAGTTCCACCTGGGAGGATCACCTTTTTCACCTCAGTGCTTCAAGCCCTAAAAAAAGCAGGGCTGACTATCACGGCAAACAAGTGCTAGATAGGGCAAAGTTATGTTGTGTACCTGGGCCACCAAGTAGGCAGAGTCCATGTACAGCCTTTGCAGCCCAAATCCAGACGAATCCGGTCTGAGATGCTACTAAGACACAACCCCAAGTCAGAGCCTTCCTTGGACTGACGGTTATTACAGAAGATTTGTCAAGGCTTTAGTACTACAGCAGCACCTTTGACTGACCTGACCTCCTAGAAACAGCTCAAAAATGTCACCTGACCTGACCAGTGTCAAATGGCTTTTGACACCTGAAAGGGAGCTTTGTGCTCAGCACCTCCACGAAAGGCATCTGTTTTCAGCAAGAGTTGTATGTCCAAATGCTGCTTCAGAACATGGGATTTGGTCAGTACTTTCACCGCTAAATGACCAGGGTCAGGATCAATCAATTATTTTTATAAGCAGGCTATTCCTCCCCAGATGGGTGCCATAGCTTTTATCAGCAGGCTATTCCTCCCCAGATGGAGTGCCATAGAGGGGGAAGGCTTTACTGTGGTTTGGTTCATGAAGAAGCTGACATCCTACCTGTTTTGGACTCATTTTGGAGTTCAAACTGAACACAGACCTCTCAGATGGTCGATGCAGCCGAGAGGAGAGAACCCCAAACAGTTGAGTTGGTCCATTTCCCTACAGGGTATGGACTTTACAGAGGTCACTGAGCTGGGATTGGCCATGCGTATAAAGATGGGCTTTCCAGGTTGTTCAACGTAGATGATGAGAACTACCAGGACAAGGGTTAGCTGTCCATCACTTTTCATCTGGAGGGGACGATGGAAGGAAATGTCTGTTTTGCATGATCACCCCCAAACCTTTTGGACTGAAGCTGCTTGTTTTTGTCTTTGAGACCACGCTGAGGGATGCTAGCCAAACCTCACTGCCAGTGTTCTAACCCATTACAAAATGTATTTCGATTTGACTACTTGTAAAAATGCCATAAAACAGACTTACTTGTAAGTCCCTAGTATATGGTACCAAGAACATATAAAACACTGTGCCCCACCCAGGGATGCAGCACTTATTGTGCCACTTTGTGTGTGACAAAGTAAACATTACCTCCCAGCCTGCCAATGCAGCTTGGAGGAGCAGTTTTAAAACTACTAGTTTGACATTGCCATTCAAACCAATGATAAAGCCCCCAATTCCCTGTAACAATAAATGTAAGTCTTGCCTATGGAAGAATTAGGGGCCCTAAGGCATGGAGATGTTTATAATTATGTAGGACATGCACTTTGATTATGTGATATCAGTAAAACTTCCAAATTGTTGTTTAACCTGTGGAAAACCCCATTGGCTAACACAACGTTACTGATTGACTTCTCAGTCCAGCTAACTTCTGAATGGGACTATTAAAATGAGTACTTCCAGGTATGAAATTAATCATGGCACTAAACCCGACTTGATGTCCAAGTCATATTTAATGTCAATATTAAGGAAAGGCAAGTTTTAGAAAGTTGCCACTCTTTAGCCCAGCTTGTCCAGTAGCCTTGCACAATTGCTGGCAACCAGACTACCTTCTGCCCTCCTGGGGTGTTGTGTGAATAACTCCCAGGCTCAGGAACAATAGTAGCCTCCTACAGAGGTAGGTGTCACCTCCACCTGCTTGCAGAAAGTCACTCAGGGTGTTAGCAAAAATTGCAAACTTTAAATGTGAAGCCATCTCTGGTAGGTAAATAGCGATCACACTCCTGAAGGGCTGCCCCTTTGTTCACGTAAACAGGATGTTTGTTCTTTGGCAAAAAACCTGACATTTACTTTTTACTTAAAACGTATATCTTCAGAACCCTCCAGTGGATTTGGCTCATCTTGGTGTCTAAAAATGTATTTATTTTATTTAGGAAGTTTTATATAGCGCTAGCCTGACTGGAAGGTATCGGAGCGCTTCACACAATTACAGAGCAGTGCAAGAGAAAGCAAAACACAATACAGTAAAGCGAGACATTCAGGATATGAATCGTAGTAAGGAGAAAGAAGAAGAGATCCATTATAGGGTCTTGGCATTCCGCACCCCGGAGGGGAGCAATGTCACTTTAGACACTCCCAGCTGCTCCTATCTGTTAGATAAGGAGCGATCGAGTAACAGGATTTTGAGCTGACTTTTGAATTTAGGGAAGGAAGGAATAGTTCGATGTGCGGAGGGATAGAGTTCCATATTTTGGGTGCATTTCCGGCAAAGGACCTGTCCGCGTTTTTTTGTTTTCGAGCTTTTAGCGGGATCAAAAGTAGGGTATTAGAGCTTCTGAGGTTCCTGTTCTGACCTGCTTTTTTAAGTTTGGACGCCAGATATTCGGGTTTGCCTGTGTGAAGGGCTTTGTGGGTGAGGCAGGCAGTTCTAAAGTTCGCCCGCATTTCTATTGGTAACCACTTGAGTTCTTTTATTAGATTTGTTTGGTTCTTCTGAATGCTTTAAACTCGATCCTTTATTTAAGCCTTGCTGCTTGAAGTCACAGCTACCCATGGTTGAGCTAAAGGTTTTACAAACAAGCCTAACAGGACCCAAGACAGTTTTGAAAGTGTATTGCACCGTGAGGTCACACAACCATACCACATACTACACAACAATCCTCACATTTGTGATCCCAGGAGAAATATCTCTGTATTTTTCATATTCGAAATGACAACTCTTTCTGGGATGAAGGTCTGTCCGCTTCATGAGTTTCAATAACCTGCGTACAGCACAAACAGTTCCATCCGACCCTTAGTCTCCTTGCATATACTTTGAGAAAAAGAGGGATTACCAGAAAATCCATTTGAAAACTACAATATCACTATAATTTTCCAACACTCCAACATTCTGTATCTTACACCAAGATTCATGCATGTCGGTCATGTTCTTCCAGAATGTCACGTTAGGACCCTGATCAAAGGTTAATCCCATTTTGGGGGCGAAACAGGATTACAAATTGCCTGCAAATTGCTCCTAATACCGGTGTTTGCCTTTCTGAGTTTTGCTAGAGTCCTCAAATCGGGTGAACCGCAGAAAATAACGGGGTTGCTATCAATTGGCATATTTTGAGTTTGTTAATTACTGCGGTGCATGCAAGTATTAATTAGACGGTGCACGATTTGCACCCACATATTGCCTATGGGCTGTAATCAAGACCAAGTGGGTTCTGCTTGTCCTTTCATGACAACTCTCAGTTCACTGGGCTGTAAATCTACATTCATTGACGCCTTGTCAGTCCTGACCATATGACTGGTATCTGTGGAAATGGTGCTGGCAAAGTGGGAACGCATTTCATCTCCTTTCACCTTTCCAGCAGCTATATAAATGGAATGCTCTTCCTACATTGTCAATCCTCATATCCATCCAGTCTGTTGAAAGCCTCAGTCTCTTTGTTCTCCTGAGCAATTTACTTTACAGTGAGGTGGACCACATCTTAAGTGAAATGGATATGCTCTGCGGCTGCTCCCCCTGAGGCTTCCTTCACTAATGGATGGACTGATTCATTTTATTAGTCTTGTGATACACTTAGCTCTCTGCTCTGATACGTACAGCAATTTCCAGTTTTCAGGTTACTGTACCTCGATGTCAACAAAAATCGCCAAATGTACGTTTAATAGTTCCACATACGTTAGTTTAACATGTAAGAGATATGGTACAGAGCAGACTGCAGAGCTAGAAGCGTACACGAGTCCGGGTCCGGTACCTTAGTGGACTAATCCTCAAACTGTGTGGGTCTGTGTCCGGCCTCACAGGTACAAATCCCGGCGGGTTCATTCTTATGAGGTCGATAAAATGAGTGCAATTGTTTTGGGTACCAAGATGCGCTTGGGTAAACGTGCGCTTTACAAATACACGTTATGTTACACTTGAAAACACCATGGTGTGTGGGCCAGTGGCATTTGGCCTAGGTGACTCCCCCTGTGCAGTTCGGGGTTGAATCGGAGTAACCAAACTGCTGCTGTTCTGTCGAAGTTGGCAGTGCATACAAATGTTGACAACAGCCTTAGTGTACGGGTCCCCTTGGTTGGGTAGTGAAGGTGTGACAGAGTGGATCCCTGAAACCCCTGGCCTGATGCCAGTGCTACTGCAGCACTGTTAACAGCAACACGCCTGGCAGTTACACCTGCCCAGCAAAGTGTTCTATGGTTGGAGGACAGACACACTTCAAGCCTAAACATGGTCCGAAGTTACCCATTCTCGTGGGGGCCACGAGCTCGACATTAAAGGATGCGTGCACCATTGACTAACGCGAAGCCAGCCTGAACGTGGATTCTGCTTGACAACCACCATGAGCCCACCTGTAGAAGGTGCAGGGGTGGCACAACATGTACACCGCATTCAGACTGCTCTGCATATTTGCACATGAGGGTAGCAAGCGCCAGGCATGAGGGCATATCGGCATGCCCGCAGGAAATTCAAATGTGCTCTCACAGATACATCACAGCCTTTGTTATTATTAAAGGGACACATATTTCTCTTACTATACTATCACACTGCTGCCCCCTGTAGGACAAAAAGAAAAAATGCAGCGTTTCGATCCCAATTTATCTTTTTCAGTTGGTACGTGTGATCTGGGAAAATTAAGTTTTTCTACCAGTTCCTTTATCAGCTAAAACCTTTCAAGGCCAGTTTTCAGTGTGCACAATTAGAAACACGTTTATTCAGAACACAAACAGGACTCATGCATCGTGTTTCCTGTTACTTGGATCGTTCTGCTTTCGTTGGGTGAACTTTCTGTGAAGCATCCAGTCCTCTGTGATCTTTACTTGCAAAGTATCAGAAGGTCTTCCTTCTGATTCTATTTATGAGTTGTCATTCTAAGCACTTGAAAAGTGGAAAGGACAACTAGCAGTAGGGGGTATTATGGACTAGAGACAGGTCCCTGCTACGTAAAAATAGCTGCTTCATTTATAAGCATGTTGTTCTTAGTCATATGGCATTCGTTGTTTAGGCATCTGCAAAAGTGGCCTAAAGTTCTAACATCAGAATGAGCCCCCCGCCTTACATTCTCACCCGGCCGTAAGTGGCTGACCCACCACCCGATCTCTACATCCAGCTGTTTTAATATCTCTCACTCTAAATTGTCGGTTTCTTATTGCCATTTTCGTTACTCCCTCCTAAATTCTTGCTCAGTCTCCACACTTGGCCCAGAGTGCATCCTCCCTTGCTGTTTGCTAGCTTCTTCCCACTTCCCTGTTTCTCACCTTTCCAGCCACAACGATGATTATTCTGAGTTCTTTCAGTTTGCCCAATAAACTCCCTCCCCAGGATCTTCTCTATGACCCCCAAGCCTAATTGCATACCCAACCAGTCTTTCAGCACTCTAGCACCTTTACCAAGAACATCTTCTTCCTCAGCTGAGAAAGTTTAACTCCATTACTCTAGAAAAGCGCTGGCCATTATGCAATGTCTATTGACAAACCAGGACGATGATAATAGCTTTTCAAACAAGCAGTGACAAAGCCAATAGGTCTTTTAGCCACGTGCAGATGGGTGAAAGGCAAGATACAAATATTTACAACATAACCAGCATTGATTTGTTAAAGTGTTTTAATATTTTACTTGCAGCAATGCTGCACACTCCTGATCTTTGCATGCGTCCCCCTCTTCAAAAATGGCAAGCATTTATTTGCAAGCTAATAGATGTGAAAGAAGGCAAGTAACTAGGGTGTCCTCCATAGTTAACATTTGGCCCACCTTCATTTTCAACAACAACCTTTCATCAAAAATATATTTTATTCACATATAGAACTTTCATCTTAGAAGTAGTAGTACATCAGACTAAATCAGTGCAAGTAATTTTTTTTAAGGAATCGTTTTCAAACATAATTTTTGAAACGTTCCTGCTTCCATCCACTCTGACAATGCTCATAGTGAACTAAGAGTCAAGTCAGTTATCTGCACCCTTTTGACGGCCTGCGTTGCTACTCTACTTGGACAACATTTTAGTAAAATAACATGTTGGAGAAGTTTTCATGCACTGCACATTCTGAAGTTATGTATTCCAAGATTGTGTCATATGTAATAATAAAGAACAATCACTGGCAAAGCCAATTGGTTTCACCTAAACAAAATATATTGCCTTTGTCAATGTTGCAGATGACTATAATAAAGATGTGAAGTAATGGTAAGAGCTGCTGCTTTGAAGAACTGGCTCCGAGCCTCGGCGTTGGCTCAACATCCTGTGATCCTGGCCAAATCATGCATTCTCCCCAGTGCCACAAAAAAGGGTCTTTGTGCAATATAACTGGCATTCTTATAAAGCGCTGAAATACATAATAGAACCTTTAAGTGCTTTTTAGGGTTGAGCCTGCGAGTGCATGCACTTGCACATGTGTCTCGCTTGTGAGACTATGCTGATACAGAAAAGGGCTTGGAGCACATTTGTATGCTACAACGTCATCACTCTTCACTCTAGCATTCTAGATTGGCTAATTGAGCCGAAACATCACTTTCCCTGCTTGCAGTGAAGCACCGACCAAGCACAAATTGATTAATCTTAATTGGTGCTCATACGCTGCTCCCGACTCAATTGAGGTACTATTTATTCCTTCCCCCTCCCGCTGCTCCCTCTTTAGCGATTTTTGTCTTGTTTTTAATCCAAGAGCCATTGAGGAGTACCGTCCGCATTCCCTGCTCCCTTGGTGGCATGCCTAACAGGCCTGAACAGTTTACATCTGCCAGATATTGATTGGTGTGGAAGAGATGTAACCTCCTCTTCAGACCTTAAATGTGAGCAAAGTCTACTGCCATTGACGTGTCTTTTTGAAGTTTGGTAATTTCGGAAGTATTTGAGAGGGCGGCATATGGGTGCGAGGTCAATTGAGTCTGTAATGTGGTGCATACATGTGTCACCATTCTTTTATTCCTTGTGTTTACTTTGACAATAAGTGTTTGACTTGTCAATGCAACAAAATGTACGTTCCATTGCACCAGGTATCCTGCCACATAGCTCTTTTAGAAAGGTTGGAAGTGGAGGGGCATGAAAACAGCCTGTGACATAGATGTTAGGCCTGCATCGTGCATGACGCCCTCAGCCACTCATGGTTTTTAGCCAGCAGCTTGAGAACAGCCTGTGGTGTAGATGTTAGGCCTTCATCGTGCTTGTTGCTCCGAGCAACTCATGATTTTTAGCCAGGAGCTTGGAACTGACTGTGGCATAGATTTTAAGCATGTATCGTGCATGACGCCCTCAGCCGCTCACAGATTTTTTAGCCTGCAGCAGTTATCATGCTGGGATCTTTTTTTTTGCTTTCAGTGTTTATACATTTGTGGAACAATTAAAACCATGGTGGGAGAGTTAAGAGCTAAAAAGTTAAAACCTACCATAAGGGATCCATATAAGAAATAAGCACACTGACAATTTTATATATTAAATTAACAAATTAAAGGACAACACCAGTGGCAGTCGTCTGACATGAGAGACATTGTTTACTACCAATTTGCTACAATGCATTCCATTACAATGCGGTCGTTATAACGACCATGTTGTTTAAACGCAAACCATTACATCGCAAGTCATTTCGATGACTTGCTTTAGGGGGCGTGCTGGTGTTGGATTTACAATCCAACACCTTCCCTGCTGTTGCACAAACTGGAGTATGAATAGTAATTAATACTATTCCTTAGTCCAGCGCGCCCCTACAGCAAGTCTTTGTAACGCCTTGCGATGTAATGGTTCGCGTTGAGACAACAAGCTCGTTGTAAAACTGCGTTGTAATGGAATGCATTGTAGCGCATTCGTAGTGTAGAGACATATTCGTCTGACATAGCTGGGCTAGTCCCAAAGAGAAGCCTATTTTGATCTGCTCACCTAGTTCCAGGATGCCCATTGGTATTGCAGCAGGTAGATATTTCACACCATTATGATTTTCCACCCTTTATAAGAGGAACTGCTAGGGTGTATCCCTCCTTTGACAGGGACCAGCCAGAAAATGATGCTTTGACAATCTTTGGTGCTATAACTAAAGGAGAGGTCTTTTGTGGCAAACTAAATTATTGGCAGGCGTTCTGCGTCAGAAACTGATGGGCAAACGTGGTGAGCACTTCATGGGCAAGTACTTTGTAGCACAGTAATTGAAATACAAGCATTCTGCTGCACAGTGTTCAATGCCTATGCTCTGTTGGCACAGAACCCTCGGTGGTCATATGCATCTCTTTGGACATTTATATATATATATATATATATATATATTAAAACAAGGTTTGATCCCAGAGGAAAAAACGGTTGGTCACACCTGGAAGCCTCGTTTCAGTAGCTTTTAATGAATTTAAAACAAGCAGCTTGTGGCTTTTGTCCGACATGTTTCGTTCCGCCTGGAACTTTTTCAAGGTAAGCCTCGCTCATGCGTCACCCCACAGTCCGATGTTCAATGTCATTTTGTTTGCCTCCAATGGCATTCATTTATGGAATCACTTCCTGTTAAAATGCATTATGGGACTTGTGGTCGAGCTCTAATTCCAGACCCCTTGATATATATACATATATAACCCACGATTCATAAATTACACATTTATATTTAACATTATTACCAATGCCGAGTGTCATCACTTCACTTTTCTCTGGGTACAGTAATGGATGTAACTGTCCTATTCGATGCCACAGGAATTTCAATCACGTTATACCGCCTGGCACAGGTGTACATTAGGGGTTAATTATCTTGGCACACTAATATGCCACGGTAAATAACACTCATTTCGCAAAGCACATTTTTGCACGCAGAAAACAAGATTTGTGGCAAAATGACCTTGAACTCACACCACATGTTTTTTGGCAGATTTGCACGAGCAGCAGTGAGTAACCCATTCAGCTGCCAGAGCAACCGTCAGTCACATAGCATCGGACGGGAATCTGGGCACATCATTTGTTCAATTGCCACACGAAAGTAGGGCAGGATGCAGGCAAGTGACACAAATGTCCCCTTTGCCTGTTTCCCACATTTTGCCTCCACTGCTCTTCACACACACATGACCCGAGGACCGAAATGTACATTCTTTACCTATATCGAGATGTAAACATTTGTCAATGACAATTTGTTTTCTCAAACAAATCGAAATGTACTGAATAGACTAAGGGCCATATGTATTAAAAAGTTATTTTGCGATTCTCAAATAGCGATTATTTGCGAATCGTTATTTGAGAATCGCAAAATGCTATGTTTGTAGGATTTGCAATAAATTTAGCAAATCCTGCATATTCCTTAATTGCGAATCTAAAATTGTGATTCGCAATTAAGGAATACCTCCCCATTCATTCCTATGGGCCTAGAGGCCCATAGGAATGAATGGGAAGACATTCTCAATTTGCGATTAGGAATTAGCGAATCGCAAATTGAGAATGCAATTTCAAGGGTGAAAGGGTGTCAAAAGGACACCCTGTTGCACCCCTGAAATAAGCATGGGTGCACATGTGGCACACATACATGCCCTAAGGGCATGTATGTACTTCACATTGCACTTTGAAAAATGCAAAAAGTGCATTTTTCACAGAAATCGCAAATTACCACCAACTTGAAGTTGGTGGTAATATGCGAATTCTTAAGGCCACATTCCAATTTTTTGGTGCTTCTTACATTGCATTTAAGGAATCACAAATTTTGTGATTCCTTAAATGCAATTGCAAAATAAGCAATCACAAATTTTGCGATTCCTTATTTTGCACGCAGATGAGCCTCATACATATCACAAAGCAAAATTGCGATCGCAAATGCTGAAATTCTGCAAATTTCGGCAATTGCGATCTCAATTTTGCTTGATACATATGGCCCTAAATCCTCATTTGAGAAATTATCCCTGGTTATCACTGGCACTGTAATCAGGTTTCCACCTACTTTTTCCATTTCTAACTTATTTACACACTCAGTAACATATATTTCTGGATTCAGCTAGACAGTATAATATTGATCCTAATACTTCATGACCAGCAATGCGTTCTTAGATGTTGTGCTCTGTAGTTTAAGACCAATGAGAATAGAACAGCAATAAAAGCAGCGCATTTTGCAGCTGAAAGAATGATTATGGGCTCTAATATTTTTTATCTTATCCCACAAGAACTGGTTCAGCTTAACCCCTTGGGCGCGGCCGCGATTCTGCACCTGTGCGGCCGTTTTGAAGAGTGAGCGGGTTCATGATGGCCCCCAGCCGTCACCAGCACACGCCCACCGTGATGCATGACGGCCGGGGGCTGTCATCAGCATGGAAGGGGTTAAACGGCTTCCATTGCAAGTTCAATCCATATTCAAATTAGACTGCATCATATTTAAATCTCTGAAGCTAAACACAACTTACTATCTAAGACTCTGAAGTTAGCCAGAACAAAAAGACCTCTTCGTACAGCAAACAAGCTCCACTTACTATAGACTATAGAAAGATCGCAGCACGTTCTTTCTCAGCCTTTTCTCCTGAAATATTGAACAATAAAGTCTTAAAGATAAGGCAGAGTCAGCTCATTCTCAAGTACCAACACCTCTTGAAACTTTTCCCAATTTATTTATTTACTTGAGTTTTATATAGCGCTGGCTAGATCCGGAGGTATCAGAGCGCCACAGCCCATCTCTGCTACCAAACTAAATCCCAGACATATCAACTAAAATATATTTTTTCTAACAATCATAAGTTGCTAATATATGTTTCAAAAGCTCAAATATGTGTTTTCATAACTGTACACATGAACTCATAGTACAGTAAAGGCATGTGTCCCCTAATGGTCTGGCTATATAATCAAACAGTAAATAAATCATGTTGGATGAACTAAAGAATGTGATCACTTAACCTACACCTCAGTTCTTTTGGGGTACCCACATATACTGGCATGCCTTAAAAGTGTACAGATCACCTTCTTCACAGTACAGCCAGCTTTTATAACAAACATTTGCAACTCAATAGGTCTTTCATTTGTGAGAGTAAGAGCTATTGGTGTTGTAAATGACAATGTATTTTATCCATGTGTTTTGGTTTGGAGTGGAGTGGGTACATGTGGTTTGGAGTGGCATTATGTGGGTTTGATTGGAATTGTTAGCTGTGGAATTGTGTGGTGAGGAGTGCATTTGTGTAGTGGAATTACGTGGCATGGAGTGCAGTGTAATTATGTGCATAGTAATTATGTGGTATTGAGTGTACGAGAACTATTTGAAGTGGGATTGTATGTCATAGAATGTAATTATCTGGAATGGTATTTTGTGTTGTGGAGTGATATGTAGTCGAGTTTAATCTTGTGATGTGCTGTTGGATTTTGTGGCACGATGTGGAGTACTGTGGTGTGGTGTTGATTGGATGTATGTAGTGTGTTATGTAATTGTGTTGTTGAGTTGATTGATGTGGTTTACTGTTGAATTAGGAGGTGAGCAATGGAATGTGGAGAGTTGAATTATGTGGTGCGTAAGTGTGTGGCATTGAGTGAAATTATGCTGATTAGCATTATGTGTTATGGTGTGGATTGTATTTGTGTTGATTGTGTTACCAAGTTAGAAATTATGAAACATATTTGGCCAAGCCAATAGATCACACCTATGCAAGAGCTATTGGCTTTTCCAATGTGTTTTGTCATTTTGTACACCATTATGGCTGCTGTTCAGCATGGCTAAATGTTAGTGGCATAGAGGAGAATGGCATGGAGTGCCATAGAGTGGAATGGCAAATAGTGGAGTAGAGTGTTGTAGACTGGTGTGGAACAGAATGCCGTGCATTTGAGTGGTATAACGTGAAGTTGCGTAGAGTAGCATACATTGGAGTGGCATGGAGTAAAGTGGACTGGTGTAGAGTGCATTGTCATAGAAAATTACAGAGTATACTGGCATAGAGTGCAGTGGCATTGAACTCAGGGCCATACAATGCAGTGCCGTAGAACACAGTGGTATAGATTAGAGTGGTGCATTCTAGAGTGCAGTGGCCCAGAGTGGAGTGTCATAGATTAATGCAGACTAGAGTGGCGTAGAGTTGAGTGATACATAGGGTAGTGGCATAGAGTAGAGTCGAGTGGCATAGAGTGCAGTGGCGTAGAAGGGAGCAGAGTAGAGTAGCATATAGTGGTGCAGAGTAGAGTATAATGTCAGAGTGCAGTGACATGGAGTGCAGTAGCATAAAGTAGAGGAGTAGCATGGAGTGGAATAGTGTCGAGTAGAGGGATGTAAAGTCCAGTGGTGGAGAGTGCTGAGTTGCTGAATAGAGTGTCAGAGCACAATGGTGTCAAGTAGAGTAGAGTAGTGTAGAGAGCAGTGGCGTAGAGTACTGTGATTCAGAGTAGAGTACAATGGCATAGAGATCAGTGACACTGACTGCAATTGTGTAGAGTGCATCAGTGCAGAGGGCAGGGGTTAGGAGGAGAGTGGCATAGAGTGCTGTGGAGCATAATGGAGTAGATTTGCATAGAGTGTAGTGGTGTAGATTTTTTCAGAGTAAAGAGAAGTGGCTTAGAGTGGAGTTGTGCAGGGTAGAGTGCAGTTGCATAGAGTGTCATAGAGTTTAATGACATAGAGTAAAGTGGTGTAGAGTGCAGTGCCGTAGAGGGCAGTGATGCAGAGTAGACTGGAGTGGCATAAAGTGGATTGGCGTAGAGTGCAGAGGAATTTAGTTGAATTTTACAGAGTAAAGTGCATTGGTGTATAGTGTATTGGCATAGAGTGCAGTGGCATAGAGTGCAGTGTTGCAGAGTAATGTAGAATACAGTGGTGTAGAGTGGAATTGTGCAGAGTAGATTGGTGTGGCCTATACTGGAGTGGTGTACTGAACAGTGGAGAAGAGTGCAGTGGTTTAGAGTAAAGTGGTGAAGAGTGCATTGGCATTGAGTAGAGTGGGAGATGGTAGAGAGGCAAAGAGTGTAGAGGCATAAAGTTGAGTAGCGCAGAGGGCAGTGGTGTGTGGAGGTGTAAAGTAGAGTGGTGTGGAGTAGAGTGCAGTGGCATAGAGTGGAGTATTAGCACACTGCCATTACAGAGACTAAATGTTCAATTGAAGCAACCATTACATTTGTACAGACATTCAGTTTTACAAATAAAACAATACAGGGCACAGATGAAAAGGTGAGGAAATGGCACCAGCTAGTGTAATGGTTTATTTTGATCATTGTTAGATTTGGGGGTCTCGAGTTATCACAGATAGGCATTGTGACAAATAGGGACCCTTGCCTCTAGTCAGGATAAGGGAATTACACTACTAAAGAACCCCTGCTCACCCCCTTGGTAGCTTGGCACGAGCAGACAGGCTTATGTCGGAGGTAGTGTGTCAAGCATTCATCACCACATACAGTAACCCAGTGACAACACTACAGATGGACACCAAACAAGGTTTTATATCAAACATAAATACTTTATATAGATTTACCACAAGACCATAACCGACAAAAACACACAATACTGTTGCTTTAAGATGGTAGTTTTAGCTTAGTTCAGTTAATTTCTTAAGATGCAACACTTTGTGTCAATGTACCTAACGATGCATTGCGCTTCCACGACAAGCAATGTCGCAGCGAAGGAAATGTGGCAAAGTTCTGGTGCAAGAAATAAAGACATGAAGATCTTTCAGATGCAGCACACTTCTTGGGGGATGTGAAAAGTTCTCAGTTCGATGCGAGGACTGCAGCGGCGACACCCTTGTTCAGAAGTGCGACGGCAACAGCTTCAGCTGCGATACTCTTCTCCCACGTTTGTGTGAAGCTTCCACACGATGCGACAACTACAGCGGCGACATCCTTGATCAGAAATGCGACGGCAGCAGCTCCGACGGTGTCTCGCGTCTCGGGGAATACGAGGCGCTTTCCTCGATGCGGTCCAATGCGACAGTTCCAGCGGCGACACTCTTGTTCAGAAGTGCGACGGCAGCAACAGCGACGGCGGCACGCTTCTACCTCGTTGCGAGACTCTTCTCATGATGCGGTGCAGTGAGACAACTCCAGCGGCGACACCCTTGTTCAGAAGTGCGACGCCAGGCAGTAGCGATGGCGACACGCTTCCTCTTCGTTGCGAGATGCTTATCTCGATGCGGTGCAGTGCGACAACTCCAGCGTCGACACCCTTGTTCAGAAGTGCGACGGCAGCAGCAGTGACACGCTTCCCCTTTGTTGCGTCGCGCTTTCAGCTCCTTGCGACACGCAGTTCCTCAGAAGGCCCAAAACAGCAGCAAGCACTTCCAAAAGAACTCTGGGGAGCTGGGGTTGAAGTCTGTTGTCCCTGAGACTTCAGCAGGAGGCAAGCTCTTTTCCAAGCCCTTGGAGATCTTTCACAAGTTGAAAGCAAAGTACACAAAGTTCCTTTCTCCTGTCTTTGGCAGTAAGGCAACCACTGCAGGCCAATCCCCTAAGCAGCACTTCAGCTTATGAATAGTCTCTCATCAGTTTCTTCATGTTCCTCTCCTCAGCGGAGGTTTCTTCTTGTTTGTCCAAAAGTGATCTAATTTCTTGGGATCAGGGTCCCAATACTTATACCCCAAAATTCTTTGTCCTCTGAGGGCAGAGGGGCCTTTGCCCAGTCCAAACCAGTTCTGGAGCACTCTGTTTACAGTACTCCTTATTTCCTTTCACAGTGCATGGCAGAAACATCAGACGCCCCACAGGAGATGGAGCCAGCATTGTGGAGGGAAAGCACAGCCCTGGAGCACTTTGTTGACATGATTCCTTCTCTTCTTTCACAGTGCAGGTCAGAGACATCAGCCGCACCACAGGAGGTGGAGCCAGCATTGTGGAGGGAAAGCACAGCCCTGGAGCACTTTTTTTGACATGATTCCTTCTCTCCTTTCACAGTGCAGGGCAGAAACGTCAGACGCACCACAGGGGGTGGATCCAGCACTGTGGGGGGCAGGCACAGTCCTATTCAGGTCCCAGGTGCAACTCCTCCATCCCATCTAGATGCAGATCTCTCTATTTACGGCGGACTCACCCTGTCTCCTGGAATCCCCCAGCCCTGTCACTCAAACTCCAGAAAAGGATTACACAACCTAGCAGAGGCAGGCTTTGGATAGTTAGACAAGAAAATACCAACTTTCCAAAAGTGGTATTTTCAAAAACAGAATGTTAAAACCAACTTCACTAAAAGATGCATTTGATCATTCTGAGTTCAGGCATATTAAACTCAAATTTCTACCATGTTCCCTGAGTCAGTTAGGATTATAAAATGTAATAATCTAACTGCCTATTCTGGCCTATGGAGAACAGATAGCCTTGCAATAGTGAAAAACGAACATCGCTGTAATTCACTATTAGGACATGCCACACACACCAGGGCATGCCCTACCTTATACTTACAATGCACCCTGCCCTTGGGCCTACCATAGGGGTGTCTGACATGAAGAAAAGGGAAAGTTTGGGGACTGGCAAGTGGGTGCACTTACCCAGTCAGCAAGACAGTACCAGACTGCACACAGGCTCTGCAATGGCAGGCCTTAGACACACTTTTACAGTCTGCTTCTGTGGGTGACACAACCAGTGCTGCAAGCCTACTAGCAGCTTTTGGATTACCGGCCCTGGGCACTCCTGGTGCACTGTACTAGGGTCTGCAATTTAGCACTGATCAGCAGTGGTAAAGTGCCCAGAGTCATAAAACCAACAAAAACAGGTCAGACAAAATATAGGAGGAGGGCAAAAAGTTCAGGGATGACCCGGCACAAAGGGCCAAGTCCAACAATCATATTACATTATTTGATTCCCACACACTTCTGAAATAACAAATGATGTGCTTCATTTGTGTTCCTAATTCTGATATATTCTGAAATACTTATCAAGTTCATTTAAATGCTGTTGTGTGCTGGAAAAAAAACCTCTTTCCTACCCCTGGTCCAGCAAGATTGTCACATATATCCGCTCACTTTAAAGTTATAGCAAGCAAAGTAAACACACTCCCTCTGAAGAAAGCACCTGACTATTGACCTTGGCCTTTGAATGCACAGCAAATGTGATGAGATAAGAACAAGATTTACAGGCTTGTTTACAGAAAATGAGTTTGTGGAAGAATACAGTAAATAAGCAGTAGGCAATGGAAGAGACAAACCAAACCTGGATAGCCTAAAGCAAATACAGTTGCAAACAGAAAATCAAAAAATGTGAGATACAAACCAGAAAGCCAATGGTATTTAATGGGTGGAATGAATTCTTAGGCCAACTTCCTGAAAGTCTGCAAGATGTCCTTAGCATACCTGAGAGCTGAGCTAGCTGCAACCTACAAAAAGCCAATATGTCATTTTTTAATGGAAGTGCATTGATAGATGATTTTATGTGTAGTTGTGCAGATTAGAATGTGTTTATATGAAAGAATTGGTAAATGGGTACATGGAATGATGGATAAATGAAGGGGGAGGATATGATTTAAAAAAAGCATTATGAAGTGGCCAGCCCTGGCTGCTGCATAGCACTTTTGTTTTCCTTTTATCAGTGCAAGGGAAGGGTATTAAGCAAGATGGACAATGAGGGGGTGGGATGGGAACGGACAGGTATGGGATGGGACTAAGCAACACCGATGGATAGGCAGGGAATGAGCAACACAGATATGGGTAATAAGCAGTTTGGACGGGGTTGGAATGGAAGAAGCAACACAGATGGTAGATGAGAGGTGAAAAAGCAACATGGACAAGTGGGATTTGATGAAAAAACACAGACGAGGTGGGATTTGGAGAAACAACATAGTCCAGGGTGGGAGAAGAAGAAGCAACACTGATGGGGTAGGAGGAGAAGACGCAACACAAATGATGTGGGAGGGTAAAAAGCTGTAAGCACAGCAGGGGAAGAAGTATGAAAGTGAATAGAAAAACAGTACTTCACTCAAAGTGTCAGCAATGGAAGCATGGTAATCTAGATGAAGCAATGAGTACTTGGTCCATGCCCCAGCATAAAGAAGAGGAAGTGAAGTTGGCTCACGTTACACAATTAAAAGGCAACAAATGAGAGTTACAATGGAGCCCATGAATGGCAAGCAATGAGCGTGCTCCAGACATCCTTTATTAACTGCACATTGTGCTATGGTTAAAAGACAAGATTACAAGAGGGGGGGCAGGGGGAATTCAACCTGCTGCAGCTCAATGTGTGAAGTGACAAGTGCGGGTGGTTAATAAAGGAGCTGCCCTATGATGAAGCATGACACCTCTAGGGTGTGTGAGGACCCTTGATCCTTATAGGAGCTCTCCCCCCTCTGATCCTTCTCCTACCTCGTTCCCTCTGCTCTCCCTTCCCCCCTTCTTTCTCCTTTCTCTCATCCCATAATCCTTAGGATCTGCATACCACTCTTTGATCCACATGTTATTGGGCATGTATGCTGGACCTGTCTCTTAAAAACCCTCGGTCCTCCATTGTGTTTGTGAGTAGTAAACTATAGCAATCATAGGTAATTAGAGGGTTTCCTAGACCTTTTGCCCCCTGTGCCACTGCACCTGCTTCACCAATCAAATCAAGACCCTAATGCCTGCCAGAGTATTGCACTTAGGTCCGCTTGTTTAGCAGTAAAATGTAGCAATACTCAGTGTTCAGTGGGTATCCTAGACCTTTTGGACCCTGCGCCTTGAATCTGCTGCCCCATTCAATCATGAACCTAGTGCCTGCAAGGTAACTGCACTTGTGACTGCTTGTTTAGCAGTAAAGTATAGCAATAGTCGGTAGTCAGTGGGTTCCTAGACCTAATTGCCCCTGTGCCACTGCCCTTGCCACACTATTCAAATCATGCCACCAGTGCCAGCAAGGTAACTTCACTAGTGACTGCTTGTTTAGTAGTAAAATATAGCAATAATCAGAGTTCAGTGCATTTCGTGGACCATTTGGCCCCTAAGCCACTGCACCTGTGTCACCATTCAAATCATGCCCCTAGTGCCTACAAAATAATTGAACTTGTGACTGATTGTTTAGAAGTGAAAGAAAGGAATAATCAATGTTGGCCCTTGTGCAACTGGCCCTGCTGCACCATTTAAATGATAAACCTAGTGCCTGTAAGGTAATTGCACTTGCGACTGCTTGTTTAGTTGCAAAATATGGCAATAATCAGTGTTCAGTGTGTTTTCAAGAGCTTTTAGCCCCTGTGCCACTGCGCCTGCCACACCATTTAAATCAGTACCCTAGTGCCTACAAGGTAACTGTACCTGTACCTGTGACTGCTAGTTTAGTAGTAAAATACCGCAATAATCATTTGGTGTTCAGTGGGTTTCCTAGATCTTTTGACACTTGTGCCACTTCAACTGCTGCACATTCAAATCATGACCCTAGTGCCTGCAAAGTGAATGCACTTTACTACTTGTTTAGTAGTAAAATATAGCAATAATCGCTGTTCCGTGGGTTTCCTAGATCATTTGGCCCATGTGCCACTGCACCTGTTGCACCATTCAAATCAGTGCCCTAGTGCCTGCAAGGTAACCACACCTGTGACTGCTTGTTTAGTAGAAAATATTGGAATAATTAGTGCTGACAGGGATTGCCAAACCTTTTGCCCCCTGTGCCACAGCATTTGCTGCACCCTTCAAATAATGACCCTAGAGCCTGCAAGGACAAATGAGGAAATTGATTAAATCCCCTAATATATGTGTTATAAAAAAGGCACTACTGCAGACGGAATGCAAATTATTGTGCAGATTAACATAAACACAAAACCTTTCATAAAAAGTCTAGTCAAACTTATTGCCACAGATGTCATAAATAAAGCCTAAGCTTTACTCATCAAAGTGAAAACCAAGCATTGTTAAATTTTGTTAGAATGTGGCTGGCTCTTTCCTGTGAAAATAACTTATTCTGTGCTTGACAGTGAATAGGCAATAAACAGTGTATTTTGCTCAGGATCACCATATGTTAACCTGGAGCTAAGACTGAAATACAGTTTAGTTCTTTGTTGCTAAAAAGGCAGTTTCACAAATTAAATAGATTCACCAAGAAGAGGAATTTTTCAAATAGATGTTAAATATGAAAAAGTCTCTGCAAAAATCCCAAAAATGTATTTCATTCACATGCACAACTATTTCATCATAGTAGTACTAGTACAGCATACCAAATCAGTACAGTCCGCAAGAGCCCTCTTCAGCTTTGCATGCCCCCCCCCATTTAAAACGGGTAAGCATTTATTTACTAGTTAATCGACGTGTAAGAAAACAAGTAACAAGAGTGTTGTGTGCACTTAAGTTTCGGGCTTCCTTCATGTGTAAAGACATTTTGCAAAAGACATGTTCAATATGAAAAATTCTCTGAAAAACTTCCAAAAATGTATTTCATTCACATGCAGAAATGTTTCATCTTAGTACTACTAATATATCAGACTAAATTATTGCAAGTTATTTTTATAAGTAAAAGTTTTCAAACATGATTTTAGGAATGTTCATGCTTCCACCCACACTTGCAATGCTAATAGTGAACTTAATGCCCCATGATGCTAATCTGATAAGATCTTTTGGATTTACTCCTGTATCATACGCTGACGACACACAGCTGCTATTCCCCTTCCAAACTCTCACTCCGGCAATTCAGTCATCATTTGCCGATGGGATGAGGGCTGTAGCACATTGGATGGCTAAAAATTTTTTACAATGCAATGTGTCCAAAACGGAGGTCATGCTGTTTGGAGGGGCGACTCTTCTCTGGTCCCCAGACTGGTGGCCTTTGGAACTAGGCCCCATTCCCAATCCCAAACAAACAGCAAAAAACCTTGGCGTCAAACTAGACCAGGCGCTCTTGCTTAAAGAGCACACCTCGCAAGTGGCAGGTGCTTGCCTCCATGTGGTGGGGCTTCTGAGACGCGCCTTCCCGTTTCTACCCGCAAACCATAGGAAGACTCTCATCCAAACCCTTATTGTAAGCAGGATGGATTACTGCAATGGTCTATACATCTCAGCAAATGAAGCACAGCTCGACAAACTTCAGGTTGTCCAGAACACGGCAGCTAGACTGGCCCTCAATGCCCCTCCCAGAACGCCGTCCGGTCCCCTACTTCGCCAACTTCATTGGCTACCCGTAAAGCAGCGCATCAAATTTAAAATTTGTAACGTTATATACAGATGCCTGTTTAGTACCAGCCCCAGCTATCTAAAAGAAAAATTCTTGCCCTACATCCCTGGTCGCACACTTCGCTCCAGCAATCATCTTCTGCTTCAGGTTCCAAAGATTAGAAGGGCCAGACAAGGAGGCCGAGCATTGTCCTACAAAGGGCCTATTCTCTGGAACTCCTTACCCACTGATCTGAAACAGACCAGGAACTTAGAACTATTCAGGAAGAAACTGAAAACCTACCTCTTTACCATGCCTTAAATTTGCCAGGTTCCCCTCCTCAGCTCTAATCCTTGCAGTAATCTTCTAAATACGAGCACCAGCGCAGAGATATCCCTCCGGGAATTGATTCATGCGCTTAACAAGCAAATAAATAAATAAATAAATAAATGAATAAAAGACAAATGTTTTGTGCAGCTGAGGAACAAGATACCTTTTGAGATTGCTATGGCTAAAATACTTTTTTTTAAAAGGGGCAGGAGCAGGAGAAAGTATGTTGCATTCCTCTTTCCTGTAAATTCTCTCACTTTGAAGTCATCTTAAAGCAAAATAAATACTAGGTTCCCTTGAACACACAGCTTGACATTTGACCTCGGTGTTTGAATGCCCATAAAATGTGATGAGATAAGAAAAAGATTTACAGGTCTGTTTTTTACAGAATACGAGTTCATAAAAGAATACTTTAAACATTGATTTGGCATTGGGAGTTACAAATTCAAGCTGAGGAGCCTAGAACAAACAAAGCCAGCAAATGCAAAGCCAGAAAATGTGATTTACAAACCAGAAAGTCAATGGCAAGCAATGGACAAAATGCATTCCCGGTTAACTTTCAGAAACTCCTCAAAATGTCTTTTGCATAGGCTGTGACCTAAAAAGAAACCTCTTTATTCGCTGTTTTCCTTCCTCTATTGATACATTACTGTATTTCCACCCCCTCCAAACTTTCCTCAGTAGCATAAGAGTCCAGAAAACATTTAACATCCCTATTTATCCTTTATTATTTTAAAATATCTCTTCATCACCTACAGCAGCTCTTGACCAGTTGATTGCACTAAGTAATTTTCAGCCACCTGGATCAATCTCAAATCTTGTCTTGGTCTCCTTTCACTGAATTCTAACAATCAAATAAGAGCTGCCCCCTTTGCGTACCCCCTAGTCCATTCCAAAACCCCAAAATATTATAATCTTCTACCCCAAAATGTTATCTCTTTGATTATTTCCCTGCAGGGTTCCCTGCTCACTTTACTATTCAGTGGCCCCAGATCCCATTTTTTTTTCTGGTTCATCAAGGAACCCATCATGAAAAAAGAAGCTTTCTTCCCCAGACTTGTTTTTATTCCTCTGTGCCTGTACGTGTTTTCTTGCCCAGACTTGTTTTTATTCCTCTGTGCCTGTACTTGTTTTCTTGCCAAAACTTGTTTTTCCTTCCTGTGCCCAGTTTTCCCACGGCCCGCCCATTTTTCCAGCCGCTGCATCCCTGCGACCCCGCCCCCCTGCAATCCCATTCGCCGCCCTGCTCCCACCTCCCAGCTGCTCCTCCCTCCCACATCCCCTCATATGGAGGCCGCGCCTAAGGAAAGCCCGTCTGCGCCTGTGCGCGCCTGGACCGTGCCCAATGCCTGGACCCCTGGACCCCCCTGAACGCCACAACGCCCTACACCGATACGATGCAAGAACCCTCAACACCGGAAGATCACACACCTGCTTCCTGGCCACCCCGAAGCGCCCCAATGGAGCTTTCACCTGCCGGAACTGCAGTTTCCCAAGCATCCGCCCCACCATGCTGCCGACCAGGAAAGAACCCAACTACCTCAGATGCATCCTTCTCAACACAAGCTCTGCCCGCAAACACCCCGTTGAACTCTGGGACCTACTCAACTCAACCTCCCCAGATGTCGCCTTCCTGACGGAGACCTGGCTGAACCCCACCTCTGCACCTCTGCACCCGTCATAGCCATAGCTGTCCCGGAAGGCTACAAGATCACCCGCAGGGACCACACCAACGGAGCAAGAGGAGGAATCGCCATCGTCCACAGGAACACTCTCAGAGTCTCAACCAACACCGACGACACCCACAGCACCGCCGAACACCTGAACTTCCAGATCCACACCAACCCCAACACCACCCTCATCTACAGACCCCCTGGACCCCGACCACAGTTCAGCGACTCCATCGTCGACTTCATCAGCACACACGCCCTTGCCTCCACGGACTACATCCTCCTCGGGGACCTGAACTTCCACCTCAAGAACAACGATGACATCAACACCCCCACCCTGATCGACAACCTAGCCAACCTCTGACTCAAACAACTCATCACAACACCTACCCACTCTGCCGGTCACACGCTTGACCCCATCTTCTCCGCAAGCCCCGTCCCCTTCAACCACACCACCAAACTCCACTGGACCGACCATCGCTGCATCCACTTCACCTTCAAGAAACCCACCACGCACCACCGCACCCAACAGATGCCTCGCCACTGCTGAAGCAAAGTCACCGAACACCAGCTAACCACCATCCTCGCCCAGAGCCCACCCGCCGACCCCACCGACCCCGACACTGCCACCCGCAACATCAGACAATGGATCAACGACTGCGCCAACACCCTCACCCCGATCAAGAATCCCTCCAACAGTTACAGCAACAAGAAAGCCAGCTGGTTCACTGAAGACCTCGGGGCCTCCAAGCAAACCTGCCGAAAGCTGGAGAAGATCTGACTCCGTGAACGTACACCAGACAGCCACGCAGCCCACAAGAACACCACCCGCAGATATCATCACCTCATCAGATCCGCCAAAAGGGCCTCCTTCAAAGACCACCTAGACAAAAACGTGCACAACAGCAAAGAGCTCTTCAACATCGTGAAGTAACTCTCCAATCCCAGCTCCAACGCCTACGACCTCCCACCCTCGCAAGACCTCTGTGACTCGCTGGCCACCTTCTTCCACTGCAAGATCTCAGACATCCACAACAGCTTCAACGCCACGACCGCCCCGACAACCACTGAGACCTCTGCCCCCATAACCACCATCCACACCGACCGCCTGCTCTCCTGCACCAACATCAACGACGACAACACCATCAAGAACATGAACACCATCCTCTCCGGATCTCTGTCAGACCCATGCCCACACCAGCACCAGCACCAGCAAAGCCAGCACAGCCATCGCACCCCATCTCCGGAAAGTCATCAACCCCTCCTTCGAGACAGCAACCTTCCCAGAGAGCTGGAAGCACGCCGAGATCAATGCCCTACTCAAGAAACCCAAGGCAGACCCCAAGGACGTCAAGAACTTCTGGTCCATCTCCCTGCTCCCGTTCCCAGCAAAGGTCATCAAGAAGAGCGTCAATGAACAACTGACCCGCTACCTCGAGGAGAACAACTTCCTGGACCCTTCCCAGTCCGGGTTCCGCAGCAACCACAGCACCGAGACTGCCCTCATCGCCGCCACCGATGACATCAAGTCCCTGCTGGTGACCCTCATCCTCCTGGATTTGTCAGCCGCCTTAGACACGGTCTGCCACCACACACTACTAACACGCCTCAACAATGCCGGGATCCAAGAGAAGGCCCTGGACTGGACCACCTTCTTCCTCTCCGGCAGAACACAGAGCGTCCGCCTTCCCCCCTTCTGCTCCGAAGCCACCAAGATCATCTGCGGTGTACCCTAGGGCTCATCTCTCAGCCCAACTCTGTTTAACATCTACATGGCACCGCTCGAACACATCGCCCGTCGGCACAACCTCAACATTATCTCCTAAGCCGATGTCACCCAGCTGATCCTCTCCCTCACCAAGGACCCCCACACTGCCGAAACCAACCTTCACGAAGGAATGAAGGCCGTCGCTGAATGGATGATGAACAGCCGACTGAAGCTGAACTCGGACAAGACGGAGATCCTCATCTTCGGATCCACCCCTTCAGCCTGGGACAACTCCTGGTGGCCGACTGCACTGGGAACCCCCCCAAAACCCACCGACCACGCACGCAACCTAGGGGTCATCCTCGACTCTACCCTCGCCATGACTAAACAGGTCAACGCATTCTCCTCCTCCTGCTTCAATACCCTCCGCCTGCTCCGCAGGATCTACAAGTGGATCCCCACTGAAACGAGATGAAAGGTCACCCTGGCCCTCGTCAGTAGCAGGTTGGACTATGGAAATGCCCTCTATGAAAGAGCCTCGGCCAAACTCCTGAGACGGCTCCAGCGCATCCAGAACGCCTCTGCACGCATGATCCTCGACATCCCTCGCTGCAGCCACATCACACCCCACCTGAGAGACCTGCACTGGCTCCAGGTCAACAAGAGGATAACCTTCAAGCTCCTCACCCACGCACACAAGGCACTCCACAACACCAGACCAACGTACTTCAACAGACAAGTCAGCTTCTACACCCCCACCCACCAGCTCCACTCCGCCGACCTCGCACTCGCCACAGTCCCCCGCTTCCAAAGAGCGACCTCCGGTGGCAGATCGTTCTCCCACCTCGGCACCAAGACCTGGAACACCCTCCCCATCCACCTACGGCAGACCCAAGGCCTGCTGACCTTCAGAAAACTCCTCAAGACCTGGCTTTTCGAGCAGTAGCAGCATTCCCCATCCCAGCGCCTTTAGACCCTCACGGGTGAGTAGTGCGCTTTACAAATGATATGATTGATTGATTGATTTAAGACCAAATTTCCCCTACTGGGTTGGAATCCATGCATAACCCAACATTTGCTCCAATCTCCTCCAGCTTAACACTTTTGACCTACTTTCCTGTCTTCCTAATTGGAATCCCTCCATTGAGACACCTATTTTAAAGTATTGCATGCCCAAACAGACTTTTGGCCAACCTCTCAACTGATCCCCTGATTCATACCGGTCCAACTTTCTACCCCTTTTCTCGCGCTGTAATGCCATCCCCATCTACACCCCTCTCACTGCTGTGTGCTTCCTGTAAGCTGTATCCCCAGATAACCTGTATCTCACTGAAGTTTCCATGACTCTATGCTTAGTTTTACATTTGCATAAATGAATAAACAGACTATTGTCTTCCAAGTTGAAGTTATCTACCAGTAAACCCTCATAGTTATTGGCTCTCCATCACACAATGTAGAAAACACCAAAAAATAATATGCTTTGTTTCGTCTTAAAAATCCCAGGCAGAAACACCTGCCCCAAAGTTATTTTCTAAACCCAAACATATTGTCTCCTATACTGTCCCGTTCCCCTCAAGCCCACCATCCCAAGTTAAGTATCACAAAATCTCCCCAATTGGTTTATATACCCAGATTTTGCTTTCCATAAAATACTATTCCCGAACACCAAAATTATCTTAGCCACCCATTGTCTGTCCCACCACCTATTCTTAATATGGAACTGTTTTAATACCGCTAACTCTTAACTCGCAGTTTCTTGTTTCCCTATTCTTTACTACCACCTTAATTCTTGCACTCCCTTGCCCACACTAGTCCCAAACTGCATTCTCTCTTGCTGTTTGCATGGTTCTTCGTATTTCTCTGTTTCTCACCCATCCACCCAGCCACATGATTATTTTGAGTGCTTTTGCTTTACCACAATAAAATCCCTCCCCTTTGGTCTTCTTTTTACCCCCAAACCTAATTGCATGCCCAACCAGTCTTTCAACACTTCTAGCACCTTTACCAAGAACATTTTGTTCCCCAGCTGAGAAAGTTGAACGCCATTACACTGGAAAATCACTGGCCATTACGCTATATGCATTGGCAAACCAGGCCAATAGCAAAGGCTTTTTATAAAACAGACCTTTGTATTCACTTTTTACTTTCCTCCACTGATAAATGCTAGTTTTCCCACCCGTTCCAAACTCTCCTCAGAAACATGTGTCCAGAAAATATCCAACCTTTCCCATTTATCCTGTATCTTTTCCAAATCTCTCTTCATTGCCTATAGCAGCTCTAGACCAGTGATTGTCATCCACCTGAATCAATATCAAATCTTGACTTGGTCTCCTCTTACCCAATTTTAACAACCAGATAACAGCTGTCTCCATTGCTTGCCCCCTAGGCCTTTCCATAAACACAAAATATTATCATCACCCAGCCCCCAACTGCTGTCGTTGTAATTTGTTTTTCTGCAGAGTCCCCAACTCACTCTACTATTGTGCGGCCACAGATCCTAATTTCTTTTTTTCTGTTTCCTAAAGGCCCCAGCCCTGAGAAGGACGCAACTTTTTAAGACCACGTACTCGTTTACTAGGGTGCAAGCCATACATAACCCAACAGTCCCTATGATCTCCACCAGCTTAATGCTTTTGGCCTACTTTCATCTCTTCCTCATTTCAGTCCCTCAATAAAGACACCTATTTTATAGGAGTGCATGCCCAAACCACCTGGAGACCATGGTCCCAACTGTTAGCAGCTCCCCCAACACCTACCTGTCAAATGTTCTATCCCGTTCTCATGCTGCCCCCTCCTCACTATTGTGTACTTCCTTTAAGCCCTGACCAGTCTCTAGATACTCTGAACATCATTCAAGTTTCCTTGTCCCTCTGGTTAATTTTACATCTTCATAACAAAATATATATGATATCTTCATCTTGCTGAAGTTCTCTGCTAGCAAACCCTCATAGTTCCCGGCTCCCCATCTCACACACACTGAAAATCCCAAAATAACATGGAAAATATAGCTCTGTTCAGTCTTAAAATTACCAGGCAGAAACACTCACAGATCTTGCCTGCCTCAAATTCCTTTTCTAAACTTATTGTCTTCTACCCTGTTCAGTTCCATTAATACCAACCATTCCAAGATAAGTCTCACAACTTCTCTCCACTTGGTTCTTCATAGCCGCCGATGTTTTTTCCCATATTACACTATCCCCACCTTGTCCCGGAACTAATAACTGGTTATGTTATGTAAATTTGTAAAGCTGGCATCACATTGTTTTCAATTGCATTATGAAAGACAGCAAATCCTTTCTTCTGGTCTTCAAAACTCTCCTTCTTCTTCACACCACTAAAGACAAGCTGTCACAGCCTTAGTATCCACATGCCCTTTGGCACACGTATTTCCTGCTTTTTCTGCTTGCTGTAGCAGCCCACATGATATTGACCACTGTAGAACAAAACAGTGCTTTAGCCACCAAAGTGTACTAATCAGTTAAATGGTGACATCTAAAAACACATTTCACTGAAAACCTCATTAACACTTATTAATGACTGGCCTCACTGCCTCCTTGACCACAACAAATGTCACATTGTTTATGCTCATCCCTCTCCCACACATTTTCACAGCCATTCCCACAGGAAAAATCCCCTCAGAAATTCAAAAAAGTGTTGCTGTTTTTTCTTTCTTGCCGGCTCTCAAGCCACCACTCTGTGCAGTGCCAAGTTCTCTAGGGGTAAACACGCCTGTACCTGACACATAAGAAACTATTTCAATTGTCTGGTTGGCTCTGTAGTCTTGATTCACCTCGTCACTCCTTTATAAGTGTCCAAAAATGCAGCCACGTCTGCCTTTCTTGTCATATTTTGTCAGTTATTTGTAGCGTGCTTAATGCGTACTTTAAAACAATTTGCTTTTGCATTGTTTATGTAGAAGTGTTCTAAGTAAGATTGTGGCTGGCAGGTCCCCAGCAACAAAACCGGACCCCAGAGGCAGTGAAACCAGCCCCCACTCTACCAGCTCACCGAAACACCTGATTCCAAGTAAGCCAGTCTGGCCCTTTTTCCTCTCCTACTACACATCTCTGTACCATCTTGATTGCTTTGTCAATATTGAAATAGTTAATGAAGCACTCACTCTGGTGACCATTAAAGAAATTATATAAGCCTGAGGTCATCCTTCGCTTTTTTTGGTACTAAGTCTAGCAGCAATATGGTAAGCTTGATATGTCATGTATGACGTCTGTCGTGCATTTAAGAGATCCTACATTTTCAGTTCATCTACTGAGGTATGGGCTCTCATTTGGTGACTCATCAAACATTTTAAAAACCCTCCTCTCAGCAGACATGCCGCTCTCTTGCCTGGCTGGGCACGTTTTGAAACACAGCTTGGGTTAGAGTCATCATCTGTAGCTAAAGATTATTGTCTCTTCCAAGACTAATAGATTTTAATAGATCAAACTCCTCCTTGGTCTGAACTCCACATCATATCTCAACCATAGTGTGTACTTCCGAGGGATTACATTTACTATTATCACTCCCAACAGATTAACAGTAGAGAACGTATTGAATTTCCGAGGGGTAAGATTTACTATTCTCAATCCAAACAGTGCAACAGTAGGGAAAGGTTTGGATTTTGGAGGGAAAAAGTGTACTATTCCCACTCCAGTTTGTGTTACTGTATGAAAAGAGTTGGATTTTGGAGGGTGACATTTACTATCCCCACCCCAGTCAGCACAACAGTAAAGTATTGGACTTTGAAGGGATATAATTTAGTATTCCCACTCCACTCTCTGCAACAGTAGGGAAAGGGTTGGATTACAGAGGGGTGAAATTTACCATTCCCACACCAAACAGCACAACAGTAAAGAAAGTGTTGACCTGTGAAGAGGTCAATGTTACTATTCTTACTGCAGTATAGCCAAGAGTGGAGAAAATACTTCACTTTTAAAACACATTACATATATAAGTAACCCCAACTATGTAGAACAAAGGTTAAACTCTTAGTTAAAATATAATTAAAAGCAATCATTATTCCAGAGTTTATATAACTAAAAAAATCAATTAAATAATTAATGAACAATTAATAATACACTGTTAATTAATTATTACTTAATTACCTTTCCACTCTACACACCTACAAATCTAGCAGCGCGCCACTAAACTATACGTAAAAGAAATAAGTATTCAATAAATTAAATATTCAAAAATACATTAAATAATTATTTAACTATTAATAACAAATTGTTAATGAATCATTACTAAAATAATTACTCAGCCTCTACCCCTACAAACCTAATAGTCCACCTATAACAAATACCATATAACAAAAATAATCAGTATTACATAAATTGAATAATAAATATCAATCATATAATTTAATAAAAAATAATAATTTATTGTTAGATATTACCTAATTAACTTCCTACTCTATCCGCCTACAAACCCTACAACCCATTATGACACTATAAATTACTATTACAAATTATTAACAAATAATAAAGCACTTAAAACTACAAGATATAATTTTAAAACATGTTTAACATTTATAATAAAAATAATAATACATACAATTTATATATCAACTAAAGCACATTACAATAATTAATAAACAGTAGTTTTAACCATTATATTAGTGAAAAAAGATTTTTAAAACACCTATATTATTCACAACGTTACTACTTACCTCAAAAAAAGCAATATTCTTGTCAATGATATTTATGCTTCAGAATATATGTCTGTCACAATATTTGATTTCCAATATTTCTGTCTCCCGATATTTTTAAATCAATATTTTGTCCAAACACCTTCTTTTCTGCAATCTCTTTTCTATGTTGTTTGGCTCAATTACAATTTAGTAGTGTCACTTAGCTCCTGCACCGGCAGTAGGCTAAAGCCCATTATTGTCCACCCCATTCTGCCACTCTATAAATTCTTCATTGCTACTGACAACTCTTATCTGAGGGAGCAGTACCTTCAAAACCACCGTTCTGACAGGTGAACTGGTCTCACAGGCACCTCTAAATATCTGAAGCACAGCTTCTCCCAAACTTCCCTCACATGAGGATTACTCCTCTAGCTGTTCTATCACCACACCGTCTATTGCCATGCTGATTGTCCCCTGGTCCTCATGTTATAGTTCAATCCATGTCTCGGGTCAAAGACCTGTTCTAGACTCTTCTTTAAGTGCCATCCCTTCAAACCTGGCCTGGCTCAACATATTCCATGTCACTTTGCCCCATTATCTCTCTTGTTTCCCTTGAACCAATGGCAGTCATTTGGGGGGGATGTTCATTCATCCTGTGGTTGAGGGGAGTGAAACCCTCCTCAAGCAACAACCACAGCCCTTGTCACAGTGAAACACAAAAAGTCACTAAATTAACATGTGCTTAACCCTCTAGAACCATGGCATAAAGTAGTCAGGATTAACTTGGATGGAATGTGTAAAGTATTTAGGCAGAACACAACCAGTAACAAAGTAAAAAAAACAGCAGAAAAAACATCCCACACCAATTCAGAAAATAGAGTAAAATCTATTAAATTATTTGACACCAAAACAACAAAACTCAAATCAGTAGAACTGAGGATAGGAAATTTCATAGATTTATGTGCCGTTCAGTTATATGGTCTTGTGAGACTGGGAGAAAGTCACAAGTTCAGGCTGACAACGATGGAGGGTGGGCCAGATAGAGAAATTACTTAATCCAGTTGAAAGAGTTACCTTCTCGCAGTCTGGCGCGAAGAGTACTGTTCATTGTGGGGAAGGCCATGATGAGCTGAGAGAGCGTCATGGATAGTCATCACTGTAGGACGAGGGGCATTGTGGATGGTCATTGCTGTAATGCAAAGATCCTGTTGAGCATCGTGGATGGTTGTTGCAGGAGATTCGAATTGGCGGTCACCGCTGCCTGTTGATGCTGTAGCGCAAAGTGGCAATCTTATATTGTCAGTTGTTGCTGGTGATGCTGTAACATGAAGAGTCAGGTTCACCCGGCGGCAAGATCTTGATGCAAACAGGACCATTCATGGTCACGAAAAACCCAAAACATCAGGATTTCTCCTTTTATTCTAGGAGACACCTCTTGAGGATCAAGAATTTACTCAAGCAAAGGCCAGCAGGGCTTAGGCATGTCCAGCTACAGGTTGAATGCAGCTAGTCAGCTGGGCAGTTGCAGGGATGTTCTATGGAATGTGTTATGTCCCTCTCAGAACAGGAGATCAGTCTGCTGACCCTTGGAGTCGCTTCAGTCTGGGATTCTGGGATGAAGGGAGCAGGTCAATTCTTCCTTCTCAGACAGAAGCACAGGCCTCAGGGTGCAGGGCACTCTAGCACAAGGGCAGTTTTTCTTCTACCGAGTCCACAGGATCCGGTGTGTACATAAAAGTGGGTCTGTGGGTCCTATTTGTATACTTGGTGCCATCTTTGTAGTTGGAGAAATGTCTGGAGTTTTCATCCCATAGAAGTATCTGGAATGTTCTGCTTCCCTGCTTGGTCCCAGAATGTCTGCAGTCATAATGGTTTGTGTGAAGTGTTTTGTGTGTGTGCTGAGATAGTGTTTTTAAGCCCTAGTGTGGCTGTGCACAATTTCACCCCCCGATCCTGCCAGAGTGGCACATCCTGCTATCATACAGTCCGTCCATTGTGTGGCAGTTTGGGAGGAAGACACAAATGCCAACTGCCAATTACACCTAGTCATGTGACACACAGACAGGTTGCAGGCACCAAAAGGTTTTGACAAGAAAATACTAACTTTCCAAAAGTGACATGTTATACCTGCAATCTTTAGGCTGGTCTTCCCCCAACTTTTTGCCTACAGCCTCCATTTTCTGACCTCATTTTTGTGGGCTTTAGGACTTTGTGCACTTTACCACCGCAAACAAGTGCTAAAGTGCTTGTGCTCTCTCCCCTAAACATAGTAATATTGGCTCATTCCCAATTGACATATTTATTTTACTTATAAGTCCCTAGTAAAGTGCACTACATGTGACCAGGGCCTATACATTAAATGATACAAGTGGACCTGGAGCACTTTGTGCCACCAACTGAAGTAGCCCTCTAACCATGGCTCAGGCCTGCCATTAACGAGCCTATGTGACAAATTTACACTCCCATTTCGACCTCCTCCCAGGCTTAATCCTTCATGTTTCATCCATATAATTCACCCCTATTGTAGGCCTTGGACAGAAAGCTGGGTGACATGTATTTAAAAGTCAGAACATGTACTGGTAGTGAAAAACTCTCAAATTTGTTTTTCTGCGAGGCCTAGCTGTCCCCTAAAATAACATTTGGATGACCTTATTAAATTTTTAAGTATATTTGCCAATTAGCAATTGTGAAGAGATAGACTTTTCAATGTTGGTGTCTCTGCAATCGCAATTTAAAATCCCGATTTATGGTGAAGGTGAATTTTAAATTGAATTTTAAAAAAAGACCCTTTTATACATTGACATTTCTTACTGTGGAGAAGTGTGGCTCAATGGTTAGAGCGGCAGACCCTGATGCAGAGGTCTAGCCCGGGACCAGGGTTCAATTCCCCGCCTCGGCGGGTCTTGAGCTCAAAAATTCCACGGACCTGATAATTCTAGCCTCGGTGCCTATTCCAATCATGGAGTCCCACTCTGCATCTCTGGGCAATAGCTTGCTTAATCTCCACAATGGCCCCCACAATGCTAAGGATGCCTGGCCTCCACCTTGGGGGTGCCCAGGAGTGGACACCTCACAGGAAAAGCCAGGATTAGTTCCACAGCGGTATTCGTACAAGCGCTTAGAGACCCTTGCGGGTGAGTAGTGCGCTATACAAGTATCAATTTACATTTACATTTTTACTTTAGCTATTTGGTGCCTGCTGCCTATCTCTGATACATATCTAGGAAAGGTGAGAGTTGAGAGGATGGGATGGTGGAGCTGGACACAGCCTCACTTACACTTGAATAGGCTGTGTCCAGTTCCCACACAAAGGGCTGTGTACCATTCCATAAAGTGAGTCTGGAGTTAGAGCAGGAAGGGAGGACCTCTATGTAGTCTCCCCTACTTCAAAGGAACAATTATGTATAAGTACTGGATATGCATCATTTTCCAGCTTTCCCTCACCCCGCATTTTGTTACAATGCGGTCGTTACAAAGACCTCGTTGTAACAACACAATACCATTACTCCGCAAGTCGTTACAACGACTTGCAGAGGGGGGCGCTGGATGTTGGAATAGTATCATTTACTATCCCAACTCCAGTCTAAGCGGACAGTAGGGAAGGTGTTGGATTTTAAATCCAGCGCCTTCACCCCCCTCCGCAAATCGTTGTAACGACTTGCGAAGTAATGGTATTGCTCTGTTACAATGCAGTCATTGTAACAACTGTGTTGTGATAACATGCGGGGTGATGGATGCAGGGTGACTGATGTTTACCATAAGTACTGGATCCAAACACCACCACTACAGTACCCTTCTGGACCTGTGAAGAATCTGCCAGGAAGAAGAACTGCTGTGCTGCTGATAGACTGCTACTCTGTTGGACTGCTGCTTGCTGGAATCCTGTCTTGCTGTGCTGCTGTGCTGCCCTTTGTTCCACTGCCTGAGTGAGTATGACTGTAGCTGCATCACGTGAGCCCAGAGTGACTCCAAGGGCTCTCTGGATGGCATCCTGATCTGAAATCTAGGGGACATAAAAGATTTCCAATTTACCTTCTTCTGCAGCTGGACTCTGCCATCTGTGAGTCTGCACGGCCAAGTGGTGCCACCCAGTCCTGGACCCCTGGAAGTGAGGCCTAAGCTGCTTGTTTGAACGAAACCCATGTATCCTCTCTGGATACATGGTGCATTAGTGTTATTGCGCAGATCAGAAATGACGCACTGCCCCCTGTTGCATGACCAGAACCGGTGCATTGCCTCTCCTGCGTGGATTGAGCAACACATAGCCTTTGGACGACAGCCTCAGTGATAACTCTGAGAATTCCGCATCGCAGCCCCTATGCTCATCGGAGTCAGTGCATTGTCGCTGTTGTGCAGATTAAGACAGCACATTGCTGGCATATTGGCTTAGAGTAGAGTGGCACAGAGTAGAGAGGCGTACATTGGGTGAAGTGGAGAAGAGTGGCACAAATATAGTGGCATTAAGTAGAATAGTGGTATGGAATGGCATAGAGTAGAGTGGATCGCTGTAACGTGGAGTGGCATAGAGGAGAGTGGCATAAAGTGGAGAGGAGTGGCATAGTGGTGTAGAGTAGAGTGGCGTAGAGTAGAGTGGTGTAGAGCGAAGTGGGGTAAAGTGCTGTGGAGTGGTATTGTGTGGTGTAGATTGGAGCGTAATGGAGTGATGTGGAGTGGCATAGAGTGGAGTGGTACAGAGTAGAGTAGCATAGAGTAGAGTGGCAAGAGGAGAGTGGAGTAAAGTGTCAAAGAGTGGAGTGGCATGGAGTACAGTGGCATGGATGAGAGTGGAGTAAAGTGGAACGGAGTGGCATTGAGTAAACTGACATAGAGTGAAGGGTCATGGAGTGGAATGGCTTAGTGTAGAGTGGCACAGAATGGGGTGAAGTGGAGTAGAGTGCCATGTCCAAGAGTAGAGTGGCATAGAGTAGAGTGGCCTGGCATAGAACGAGTTGCATAAAGTGCAATGGCCTAGAGTGGCATGAAGTAGAATAACATATAGTGGCATTGCATGTTGTTGAATAGTGTTTAATAGAGTGGCATAGAGTACAGTGGCATAGAGTGGCATGGCATCGAGTGGAGTGGAGTGGCATTGAGTACAGTGGAGTGTGTAGGTAGAGGGGCATAGAGTAGTACAATTGTGAGTGTAAGTAAGTAATACGTCAATAGAGACTGTAGATAGGATGAAAGGGACATAAATAAGAAGCTGTATGCCTGTGTTAAAAGTAGGAAAGCACATTGAACATTCAAGAATAGTGCAGAAATGCTGATTAAGAAAATAGTGCTTTGCAAAAAGACGAGTAAAAACAAATAATACGTACTTGGTCCGTGCTCTAGGGATGAGCCACAAGAAGTCAGGAAGGGAAGGCTACAAGAGCTAAGCAATCAAAAGATTGCAAATGAGAGTGACAACAAAAATGACTAATGGTATGCTGTGGGCGGGTTATAATTCCACTAATTTGTAAACATCACGTCTTGTAGCACACCATATGCGCTTTGTAGGCGAGACCTAAAAAATGAAAAAATTAAAGAAAACTCTTTAAATATCATCCCGGTTTATAACTACTCTGCTTCTATTCTTGGGATAGCATATTCGGGATAGCATAAAACACTTCCTTTTCTGACCCTATAGTCCAATTAGTTCATGGAAACTTTAAATCTCAAACTTACTCAACAAAGTGTGCAAAATACAATACGAAGTTAGAATCGGAAGAACGCCCGAAACGTGCACAGTTTAAAAAAATTAATCCCGTCATGTTTACTTCCCACGTTTCAATATTTGTGTTTGAATATTCAATGAAAGAACTTCTAAAGACAATTCTTAACATTACATAATGTAAACAATGTAAATGCAAACATACAATTTATCACAAAAATTCCAGTCTTAGAAGTGTATTTATTTGACTGGAAATGTGAATGTTTTACTCTTTTCAAACATCTTTCTTGTTCAATATTTATAGTCAATTTTAGTTTTCATGCATAATGTTCTAAATGAGTAAGCACCCGTTTCCACAGCTTCGTCACTCAGCTGACTTGAATTAAAATTTGGCAGCCAGTCAGGAAGATGCTTGCAAGGAGTTCTCCTCGCCTCGCCGTCATTAAGAATCAAACAACTCCAGATAATTTGTCTATGAATACTTCGCCAAAATTGGAGGCTCACGCACCTGGTTAGAAAAGCAGGACAGGAAATGTCTGTAGGCCTGCTATCCCTCTTCTTTTCTTAGAAACATGAAAAAAGGCTGCTAAGCTCCAGAACTATCTTCATTTATTTTTAACAGGGAGTGGTAGCACATGCAAGGCAAATACAATGCCTCTGAGGTGCTCTTTACACTAGTTACTTTTCTCAAATATTTTAGAGAGGGTGTCTCTCACAGTCTCAGAGACGCACTCTTCTACTTACTCAGGTGAGACAACAATGATTGGACATCCTATTGCTAAAACAAAGAGATCAATGGCTATGTGGGGTAGCAATCTTTTAAACTTAAGTGGCTGAACTAATGCACCTCAGCTAACAGAACATCTGTTTAAAGATTTGATACAGGCAGTGTCTGCTTTGATACTCAGCTGACACAGTGCGGGGCAGATTTATCCACAATTTGCATCGCAAAATGTTGATAAAGTATTAACATTCCAGCACAAAGTACCCCTAAAAGTAACACCACTAGCGTTTTGTGCAGCTTTCCATTAAAATGCAATAAGTGGGTGTCCCATGGATGGTACAAGGCCCTTCACCACTCTAACACCAATAGTTTATGACGCAAACCCCTATCTCCTGACATTGATAGACAGGGCTCTCCCCTAAGAAATAATGCCTTCTTGAGGCAAGCGCTAACCAGTAAAAACATTTTTTCTCCTAACTTATCTCACATTTCATGTGCGCTGCACTATTCAGCAAAAATTCAGGCCCAGATTTAGGGCTTGTGTTTCCCTTGTGTCACATAAGGCAACACAAAGCAACACAAGCCCTAAAGTCAGTATTATTAAGCAACGCAAAGCCACCTTGCATGGGCATAGCAATTCTAGAGTAACACAAGGAAGTGCAAATTGCTGACTTGTGTTATTCTGCATTGGGAAGGCATTCCATGGGTAGAGTGGCGGCGTTCCCTTGCTTTCACCCATAGATTTTGGTGTAATTCCAGTTTTACTAATAAGGGTAAAATTGGGAATGCTTCAAAATGCTACGCCATCCCAACAGAGGAGTAACAAGGAGATATGTGTGTATTTCTCCTTGTTATTTCCTCATTCTATGAGAGTTGCATTTTACAACACACATACAAAGAGGAAAATACCTCTGGGGATTGGTTTTGTGAAAGGAGGTGTACCGTCCTGCCCAAACCAATACTGCCTGTATTGAAGGCACCACTGCACCATGTCGCAAGAATACATGTGTTGGTGCTAGACATCATTCAGTGAGCCAAAGTATAGAGAGAGCAGGGATGCACCGTTTCTTAGAAAATATGATGCCTTACTGCTCTCCCCATTTGATGCGGCGCAGCTCAGAAAGCAAATTGGGTCCTGAATGTGCGAAATATTTTAAAGTTAGTCTAAGCATATTATTTTATACAGCAATGGTACCCTTCAAGGACAAAACCTATGCTAGACATCACACACAAACTATGGTGCAAAGGTGTGTGGGTGGCAGTAGGAGGACTGTTTATGCACTAGCACTGATGAAGAGAGCAGTAGCACCATATATTAGGTCACAAGGCTCTCTAACACTCTCTCCTCAAGAGCAGCTCATCTCAGCAACTTTTGTTGCTTAGCTGTGATGCACTATTTTTAGGTCGAGCCTGGGCAATGCATTCGCTGTTCAGCAGGCATGCTGTTTTCAGGTAGGGACTTGAAGTTCTGCCCACTCTCCGCCCATATTTTTCATTGCCTTGTGTCCACTGTAAACTGTGGCGGTCATTAGGCTTAGTTGTCCCTCCTAGGTACCGCCTTGTCTCATTTTGTAATCTCCCATGGCAACACCACTATTATGTGTATTGTTCCTCGGTAGGCTTTAATTACAGCCTCCATGCACTATTTTCTCTGATAGCTGTTTCCTAACGCATTAAAAAAATAATTTATACTGCAGGTGATGGCATTTGCAATGCAATAGGTCTCAAAGTTTGCAAGAGTTTAAGCTATTGGCATTGTAAATGACAATGTATTTTATTTATCTGTTTTAAAAACAACACATAAATATAGGGAATTAACACATACTATGCCAAAAGCTCATACTCTTGTAAATGCGAGACCTATTGCATTGTAAATGTTTGTTAGGTAAATGTGCACCTGCATGTCTTGCAGAAAAAGAGTTCTAAAAGGATCAAATTGGCTTGAAACACTCCTAAACTAGATACTTGCCCTCAGACTGCCAAAAAACAAATATCCTCTTGGATGAGTGGGGCGCTGAACACTCTAGCTCCTCTGAAGCCAGGGAATAACACACAACTTAATCCTACAGCCAAATGATTTACTCAAGAACTTCTGGATCGAAAAAGGGACTGTAAAAGGTTAGAACGCCTCTAGAGAAAAGGCTATGAACCGGAAGTTATCTATCTAAAAGCACTGAATAATGACCACAAACAGATTAAAAAATGCACATGAAATTCCATGTGCTCAAAATCAAAGCTTCGAAAGGGCCATCCAGAGAAATTGTTCAGATTGTTAAAAACTCTCCTGTCTTGAACGAGTCACTGCCTACATTCCGTCCTCTACAGACCAATGCAATTTAGTGGCCCATTACTTTTCTAGAAAGATTCATACAATCTGTGCCTCCGTTCCTGAAACTTTGGGTTTAGTCCCCCAGACAACGTACTTCCACCTGAAAGTCTGTTTAATCTTAAAATGCCAACACTGTCGGAGACTCTGGGTCTTCTTTCTAAGGTGAAATCTGGCTCCCCCCCTGCCCCTATGCCCCAAAATGTGTTGTCACATTCAGGAAAGGTTATAGCCCCTGTTAATTGCAATCTTCTTGATCTATCATTTACCTCAGGTATAGTCCCACAGGACTGGAAGCCCACTATGGTTGTCCTTCTACTTAAGAAACCATCATTAGATTCCACCCTCCCATAAAATCTCAGACCCATCTTCCTACTCCCTCTTTACGCTAAAATAGCAGTGAAATTTCTTCATTCTCAATTCACAAAGTACCTTGAAGAAAAGAATCTGCTACAGGAGACTCAGTCAGGATTTAGATCTATGAACAGTACTGAACCAGCTCTACATTTGGAGTCCGAATCTCTGAGAATTACTGCAGATCAGGGCAAGACAACAGCCTTGATCCTGTTGGATTTAAGTGCTGCGTTTGATACAGTTTCCCATGGACTTAATTCGGAACACCTATGGAAACTTGAAGTGAGGAGAGCTGCCTCTGACTGGATTACTAATTTTTTTACAAGATCTTTCCTTCCAAGTCATCCAGCAGTCTTACAAATTTGAGATTCGCCCCTTGCGGCAAGGAGTGCCTCAGGAGTCGGCTCTGAGCAAAAAACACTGTTTAATATGTACATGCGCCCACTGGCGGATGTTGTGGAGCATCATGGGGTACAGATGGTATCATATGCTGATGACACTCAGCTAATCATCACTCTGACCCAGGACAAAGCTGGGGCGGCTCTTAAATTTAGAGCATGCCTTGTGGACCTTGCGAAATCAATTACATCTAGCTGTTTGCAATTAAATGCAGGAAAAACAGATATTCTTGTGGATGGGAAACAACCGTCCATTGGGCGAACGGAATTAGGATAGGTTCGGTCCCCAGACATAAAATAAAAAATGTGGGGTTCTGGTTTGACACTGAGCTGACCTTTGACCACTAGATTTCTATGCTGGCTGGCACTTGATTTGGCATCCTGAGGATGCTTCTCAACAATCTAGAATTGCTGCCAGAGGCAGCCACGAAAACAGTTATCCAATCGCTCATAGTGCCTCACATGGATTACTGCAATGTTCTGTATCTTGGGGTATCCAAGGGAAGGTTAAGAATGTTTCAGAGGGTGCAGAATAGCAGCAACCGTATGCTGTTGAAAATACTGAGGCATTCCTCCTTGGGCTCTGCCCCAAGAAAGCTAAACCGGCTCTCCATGCACGACAGAGTGGCTTTTAAAGCTATATGTTTCTGTCATAGAATCCTAAATTGCAAAGGTCCGCGTTTCTTGTTTCCTTTGATTAAACCTTACCGGCCTACACAGAATCTTAGATCATCAGGCACTGCTAAAGGGATGATCGCCAAAGTCCACAGAGGGCGCTTGGGTGGCAGATCTTTCTCTCTGCTGGCAGTGAAAATGTGGAATCTTCTTCCCCTGGATTTGAGGATGCAGTTATCTGAAGGGCTGTTTCGTAGATATCTAAAAACCTGGTTCTTCAGGCAATCCACAAGCATGGGATTATAATGGTCTATGTGCTGTCAAAATCGCTGATAAAAGGCAGGGAGAACACCTAGCATGGGGCCACTCCAGTAGGATTAACCTGGCGATTTATAAACTATTAACAGAACACCTAACAAAAAGGTCTGTCCTCATTGCACAAATTGGAAGTTCCCGAATCTAAAGTGCTCCTGGCTAAAGGCCTCAACTGTCTTTTGTACCCTCAGATTAGTAAATAGGCACACATTTATCTGCATGTGAAAGATGATAGATAAAATTGACCTTCGGAGGACTTAAACCTATGATCTATAGCTCAAACACATTTCTTAGAATGTATTAAATTAGCATAAGAGCCATGAAAATGAGAACCATCAAACAAGATCTGTATTTCACCAATGCAAAAAAAAACAGACCCTGTCCAATAAAGGCATAGCTGTCTAGCTTAAAATTCTTTATACTGTGCAATAAAAGCAAGCTTGCCTTGAAGTTAGTCTTTCCTACAGTCCTCCAATAAGTGTAGCATTTTGGGGAAGCACTGGAGAAGCCCTTATTACACTCCAACTTTTTAGAGATGGGATTTTCAATTAAATTGCATGTAGGGCAGCCCGGGTGAGAGGTGCTGATACTGCTTCACTTCTATTACAACAAATGCACTATCCTGGCAGAGAACTGCTAGAACAATCTATGGAGCATGCAGCTGCTGGCTGGAGAATAGTTGGTGCCATGCAAATGGAGTGCCATTCAGTGTGTTGCGTCCCCGCTGAGAATTATTGGTACTGTGTCATTAAAAGTATGGCAACACTGAAAAACTGTTTATCATGCTCCATTATAGATTTAATAGAAAAACAGTGAGCGACCCAATAGACCCTTGAGGGCTTGGGTAATTAAACAGAAGGGTAAATGTGCCGTCAAGGGAATTCGTTTAAAGAGTGTTTAGCGATTTACAGCTAACTTGATAGGATTAATTAATAAGTCCCGAGTAAACTAAATTCATCAACATTAATTGAACCAACCATAAATCAAAAACATGAAACATGAAACACAAACACAAAGGTGTATTGAAAAAAGAATTTATCAAAAGTTCAGTGGTCAAAATTTTGTATACAGAAAATTTAATTGGAGATATTTAGGTTTGTAGGTACAAAGCAAATTAATTGTGAAAAGACTCAACAAAACCTAAATCCACCTATCTAAAATCAATATGAAATAAAACAGAGAGTAGATGAGGTGATAGTCGACGTTTCGGTCTCTTAGATGATACTTTGTGAGACCATCTTCAGGACAGAAGTAATGTTTTTACTGTATAAAAGACCAGCGTAATCTTAGTCAGTGAGAAGAGGGCCTTACATGCATCTAGTCGTGCTTTTCAAATCAAGGCGGTTTATTCTTTGCAGCCCCTAATCTCCACAATAGTTGCCTCACTCGAACCGGTTAAAATGTAATTTTGCGTTCGTCCGCAGGTCCCGGGAGTTAGACCGAGCGCCCAGGCATCTAAGCGATCTGTTAGTTCCCTTAGATGCCTGGGCGCTCGGTCTAACTCCCGGGACCTGCGGACGAACGCAAAATTACATTTTAACCGGTTCGAGTGAGGCAACTATTGTGGAGATTAGGGGCTGCAAAGAATAAACCGCCTTGATTTGAAAAGCACGACTAGATGCATGTAAGGCCCTCTTCTCACTGACTAAGATTACGCTGGTCTTTTATACAGTAAAAACATTACTTCTGTCCTGAAGATGGTCTCACAAAGTATCATCTAAGAGACCGAAACGTCGACTATCACCTCATCTACTCTCTGTTTTATTTCATATTGATTTTAGATAGGTGGATTTAGGTTTTGTTGAGTCTTTTCACAATTAATTTACTTTGTACCTACAAACCTAAATATCTCCAATTTAATTTTCTGTATACAAAATTTTGACCACTGAACTTTTGATAAATTCTTTTTTCAATACACCTTTGTGTTTGTGTTTCATGTTTCATGTTTTTGATTTATGGTTGGTTCAATTAATGTTGATGAATTTAGTTTACTCGGGACTTATTAATTAATCCTATCAAGTTAGCTGTAAATCGCTAAACACTCTTTAAACGAATTCCCTTGACGGCACATTTACCCTTCCATTATAGATTTGGCATCTCTGCTCAGAAGTTTTCGTAGTGTCCTATACAAGTATGTCAGCCCAGCAGAGAGGTGCTGATACTGGCTCTGATTAAAAGCACAGTGACTCTTCTAAGAGTTTTTGGTAACTTCCTTGAAGCATGTAGCCATCTTGCGCCAAACAATTGTTCCTGCTGAATTGAAAGTACCAAAGTAAATTTTAGCAGTATTGATAATGTGCTTTTATCGGTGCAGAAGCTATGCTGAAAAGTGCTGGTACTGTTATTGCATGCCTACTTTTCACAACATATACCAGCGATGGTAAAAGAGTTGCTGTTTAGGTCTTGCCTACCGACAGCGCATCACTTTTGGTTCAAGGGGATTTTTTTCTGTATGGGGCTTGGAGCCGGCCCATTGCTAATCATTTAGTGGCATCATTGCCACTCCTCTTTAGTACTTCCTAATTGGCCAACGCATTCCTGCTGTCACTTCCTTTTCTTTCTGTGGAGCATGGCCCAAGCACAGGTTGTTCTTAATTGGTGTCTGTCTGCTGCTCGCACTCTGATTGGGGTACTATTTCTTCTTCCCCTCCCAACCCCCTTATTTATGGTGTTTCTTACCCCTTCCACCCACCCCTTCTCCATATTGCGTCATTCCCCCCAACCCCAGCATTTGAGAGAGTTGTCCTAGAGATCCCTGATTTTCAACTTTGGAATATCTTTATTTCAAAATTCTCTCCACTCAATGCCACTCTGCTCAATTGTAATTGTTCTTATATAGCGTTCACTACCCCTGATGACATGCTAAAGAGCTTTGCAGCATGACGCGCAACTCCACTCAATGCCACTCCACCCAATGGCACACTACTTCACTCCACACAATGCCACTTAACTCTAATCAATGCCACTTAATTTCACTACACACAATGCTACTTCAATCCACCCCACACAGTCCCAATTCAATCCACTCCTCTGCACACAAGGTCACTCTACTCCATTCCACAAAATATTCCTCCAGCCATGCCACACAACGGCACTGCACTCCACACAATGCCATTCAACTCCATGCCACACAATGTCACTACACCCTACACAATGCTACTCCACTCCATGCCACAAAATACCACTCCACACTACAAAATGCCACTTAACTGCACACCAGACTTCATTCCACTACACTCCTCACAATGCCACCCACTCCACTCCACACCACACTATGCCACTCCACTCCATGCCACAAAGTGCCACTACATGTCACACAGTGCCACTCCATTCCACAGCACACAATACTACTCCGTACACAAAATGCCACTCCATGCACACAATGCCATGCCATGCTGCACAATGCCACTCTTTGTCACATAGTTTCAATCCACTTCACACAACACCAGTCCAACCACACAGTGTCACCCCACTCCACGCAAAGCCACATAATGTCACTCGACTCCAAGACACAACAGACATTGCCTCTCCACACCACACAATGCCACTCCTCTCCACTCCACTCCGCTCTGCTCCCTTTAACTCCACTCCACTCCACTCCACTCCTCTCCCCTCCACTCCACTCCACGGCATGCCACTCCACTCCACCCTAACAATGCCACATAGGTGACACCTAATTGCATTGTCAATGTTTGTTTTCCTCCAGTAGATTATCTGAGAATTGTTGAAAGGAAGGCTGATCAACCAAGCAGCTCTTTGTACTCTCACAGAATTTGCATTCTCTTGATATTTCTGATCTCCATACTGTTCATTCAGTTAAGGCTTCGAATGAACAATTAGGAGGACTTCCTGCAACTGACTATGTGGTAACATGTGCTGGGGCAGCCTTCAGATGATGAAGCAGTTACTGTCAAACGTAGTCTTGGTCAACAGTGCACTTTGGGCATCACAGTCTGAATGCTTGGTGGCAACGTGTACAGTTCTTTTGCAGGAGATGGAAAATGAGAGGTGAAACAGCAAAGGTGAGTAAGCAAGAGAAAAAGAAAAAGAAGAGGGCCAAGCAAAGTGATGCATGCAGTACAACAGGCACTTTATCAACATTGTTCCAACCTTCAGCAAGAAGAAGGGACCCAATGCAAGCTCCTAATTTCTGTGCACAGTGATTTGAAAATGATAGTTTAATAAAAACAGATACACTAAAAAAGTGTAGCATACCTGTTATGAACAGCTTCTACTAACCTGGTAGTTTCAAAATGGGTCCCAGAGACCCTCTTATTATGATACTGTAAATTCTGATCCTTCTCACCAAAGTCAAGAGGTACAAGACTAATATTTTCCATTTTGAGTCATACCAAAGGTCATATGCTTACTGGGTTCACAGTGCAGAAAAACAAAACAAATGTATTTCAAAAAGAAAAATAGTTAGGGCCTCATGTTCAAGAAAATGATGCAGCATGGCACCGCAAACCATTTAGCTGCACCGTGCTGCGTCATTTTCATAGCACTGGGGACAATACGATGCATCCCTGTGCTTTCCCCAGTGCTGATGCACAATCGGCTGCCATGCGGCAGCGCAGGCCTCCGTGCATTATTTTGCAAGGGTGCCTGCGCTCTGGGGATGATTGTTTTTGTGGAGGAAGAAATACCTTCCTGCACAAAAATAATATTGAATGGTATTTTCCTCTTTCTATGCAAGCTGCATAGAAAGATTTGCAACATGCATAGAACGAGTAACAAATGAGGAGAAACAAAGGTATTTGTCCTCATTGTGCCATTACTATGCCTCCCCTGGGGAGGGATAGTATTCTGGCGCATTTTGAGTTTTACAAAATGTTTTAAATCTGGGAATGTATCAAGTTGCATGGATGTTGCATGGGAAACCCACAGTAACAGCCATGGAATGCCCCTTTCATGCAGAGTAATGCGTGAACAGGGGCCATATTTACAAGTCTTGTAAATCAATAGTGAGGGGGGAAGGATCACTTGTCCTGCTAACCTGGGTTTTACAGGTAGGTGGGAAGTCCCTTGGTAAAAAACCCTCATGCACGTGAGTGTATTTCTGGTAGCGGTATATCTTGATTCTCCGCTAGATTACTCTCGTGTCTGCATAATCATAGGGTTAGTAGGTATGCAGCCTCCGCCTGGAGGTAGTTAACCCAAGGTTAAAAGCAGTAGTGTCCAGTGATAAGTGGTGATTGTGAGGTTAAAATAACTCGGACAGCCAGATTTGTAATATTTATTATTCTGGATTCAAGTTAAGTAGTGAAAATATATGGTGGATATGGGTAATGAGAATTATTAAGGTTCTCACGCTATCAATTTTCAAGAATTTAAAAGGTTGACATGTTTCAGCCCTATTCGCCTAGAGAGGTCAGTGGGCTTTCTTCAGGACCGTGTGAAAAGTGAATTGTAAAGTGACGTACTAGTCCTTTACACCTTTAAGGTCAGTTGTGCCTGTAAATACAAATAGTGTAGGTAACCTTGGGGAAGGTTGTGGGACAAAAACAACATTGTTCATACTGAATTAACTTATAAAATGGCAATACTTTATCGATCACTATCTCTTGTATTCAAAAAACCACATACTCAAAAGCTCTGGTTGTCCACCTTGCTCGTTATTCATTATATATAGACTTTTGTATATACTCGTGCCAGATTCTATCTCTTAATAATAATGGCAATAAGTTGCTTTTTTTTAATTTGTTAACTCGAGTTCCCCTATTGTCCATGCCGTTTTTACTGTGGTGTGGCATAGTTGAGGCTAGTTAATCGCTTTGTGTTCAAGCGCGCTGTTTTTTAAGACATTTATTATATATATCGTGATATACAAACATTTTTCTGAGAGAAAATATATGCCCCAATCTTAGCGCATTAGCAGGCATGTCTCCGACTTTTCATTCATATTATGGCGACTTCACGTACCTTCACACTGTTATTACGTGCTTCCTCAGGTACCAGGGAGTCTCTAGGAGGAGGGCCCTTTTTCTAAAGATAAGGGTCAGGGATTAGTAAAGGAAGGAAAAGGAAACAGGTACTTATCTTCTGGGACGCCGTTCTCTATTCGGCATCACTCGTACCTGCAGCTCCTCGCCTCCCGCGTCACTTGTGCTGACTCTGCCGTCCTGGACCCGGTAGGGTTCGTGAGTGCAGCAGGCTGTTAAAACTGCTTCCACCTTATGGATATAGTAGAAAGACTAAGGATTTTTGTTAATGTTTCAACAAGGATGTAAATTTTAAGTTACCTCCACGCATATGTCTACTTCGCAAAATCTTCTTTGGCCATTCATTTGTAGCAGTAATTTACATATTCATGATAGACTCGTAGTGATCATTAGTATGATGGTGTCTACTGGACGTATGCTCGATTTTATAAGCATCTAATGTCCTACATGGTTGGCCAGTAAATATAAGAATATAGAGAGTAAATCACATGCTCATAAGTGATACGTAGTCATCATCGGTATGATAGTATATACTGGCAGTGTGTCGTTTTTTTTAAAAGATCTATGGTTCTGCACGGTTGGCTCTTAAACCAAGGATCATAATGCCGAACGCATACTCTTTGAAAAAGAACAGCGGTGGGTCCACAGATTGGGCACCGATGTACGAGGCCTCAATGATAACATCCCATGGGTCAGCCTGAACAGATGAAAATATAAAAAAACGACGAGAGTTTTGCAAGGTATATATGAACAATGCCACTCATGATAATAAAAAAGGACACAACTTTGCCTTTTTTAACTGCCAATGAGGAAAAATTAGAAAAATGGAATAAAGAAGATACTACTTTGCCCACCCCAACTGCCGATGAGAAGAACTGATTAACTGAAATCCAGGAATATTCCTCTCTATATCCTGACATTTACTGGCCAACCGTGCAGAACCATAGATCTTTTAAAAAAACGACACACTGCCAGTATATACTATCATACCGATGATGACTACGTATCACTTATGAGCATGTGATTTACTCTCTATATTCTTATATTTACTGGCCAACCATGTAGGACATTAGATGCTTATAAAATCGAGCATACGTCCAGTAGACACCATCATACTAATGATCACTACGAGTCTATCATGAATATGCAAATTACTGCTACAAATGAATGGCCAAAGAAGATTTTGCGAAGTAGACATATGCGTGGAGGTAACTTAAAATTTACATCCTTGTTGAAACATTAACAAAAATCCTTAGTCTTTCTACTATATCCATAAGGTGGAAGCAGTTTTAACAGCCTGCTGCACTCACGAACCCTACCGGGTCCAGGATGGCAGAGTCAGCACAAGTGACGCGGGAGGCGAGAAGCTACAGGTACGAGTGATGCCGAATAGAGAACGGCGTCCCAGAAGATAAGTACCTGTTTCCTTTTCCTTCCTTTACTAATCCCTAACCCTTATCTTTAGAAAAAGGGCCCCCCTCCTAGAGACTCCCTGGTACCTGAGGAAGCACGTAATAACAGTGCGAAGGTACGTGAAGTCGCCATAATATGAATGAAAAGTCGGAGACATGCCTGCTAATGCGCTAAGATTGGGGCATATATTTTCTCTCAGAAAAATGTTTGTATATCACGATATATATAATAAATGTCTTAAAAAACAGCGCGCTTGAACACAAAGCGATTAACTAGCCTCAACTATGCCACATCACAGTAAAAACGGCATGGACAATAGGTGAACTTGAGTTAACAAATTAAAAAAAAGCAACTTATTGCCATTATTATTAAGAGATAGAATCTGGCACGAGTATATACAAAAGTCTATATATAATGAATAACGAGCAAGGTGGACAACCAGAGCTTTTGAGTATGTGGTTTTTTGAATGCAAGAGATAGTGATCGATAAAGTATTGCCATTTTATAAGTTAATTCAGTATGAACAATGTTGTTTTTGTCCCACAACCTTCCCCAAGGTTACCTACACTATTTGTATTTACAGGCACAACTGACCTTAAAGGTGTAAAGGACTAGTACGTCACTTTACAATTCACTTTTCACACGGTCCTGAAGAAAGCCCACTGACCTCTCTAGGCGAATAGGGCTGAAACATGTCGACCTTTTAAATTCTTGAAAATTGATAGCGTGAGAACCTTAATAATTCTCATTACGCATATCCACCATATATTTTCACTACTTAACTTGAATCCAGAATAATAAATATTACAAATCTGGCTGTCCGAGTTATTTTAACCTCACAATCACCACTTATCACTGGACACTACTGCTTTTAACCTTGGGTTAACTACCTCCAGGCGGAGGCTGCATGCCTACTAACCCTATGATTATGCAGACACGAGAGTAATCTAGCGGAGAATCAAGATATACCGCTACCAGAAATACACTCACGTGCATGAGGGTTTTTTACCAAGGGACTTCCCACCTACCTGTAAAACCCAGGTTAGCAGGACAAGTGATCCTTCCCCCCTCACTATTGATTTACAAGACTATATTTCAAGGAAACTGGATGGATCACAAAATTTCCTTCTCCCTCCACAAATGATTGAAGCGCCATATTTACAAGACCATGAAAAGTCACACCCATTGCGCCCCCTTTGTATAAAAAAAAGTGACACACTGCTGGTACAATGAGCTTGTAAATAAGCCCACCACTGTGTGTGAATCCAACAATTTTGCTACTAGGCTTGTGACTAACTCTTGCAGTACTGACTTACCACTGAATATGTATTAATATTCTGTTACTGAAATCCATCTGCAAAACATTAATATTTTACTATCAATTCAGAATTGATGGCAAGCCATTCATAAATGGGGAGGGGTTCCTAGGAGACCCCATGCCTCTTGAGAATGTTGACAAAAACAGTTTTTAGGAGTAGTGTACATTGGACCACTGCCTACTCCTAAAAAAGGTTTGGTTTACTTTTTCATTTTTCATTATTTAAATGCCCCCCATTTTTCTATTAGGAAAACGGGCTGCATTTTAAAAGAAAAAAGATATACGTTATTTAAAAGCAATGAATACAGCAGGCCACCATGCCTGTATCTTTAGCCAATCGCAGTGGTTTTGCAATTTGCGACCCGCCTCCTGCATATTAATGAGGTAGGTTGAATTGGGACCCACTACAATTCTTAATTGTCTGGAGTGAAAAGTCAGTTTGCTAAAAAAAAATTCACTCACAAAAAATCAGTGCGCAATTTGCGACCACTAGTAGCAAATGGTACATTTGCACATCAGGCCGAAAGTCACAGTGTGTTTGTCATCAGTAGAAAGAGATTTGCTTGATTTCATGAAGTTTTACTTCTGGAGTGGCCGTGGGTGGTGACTTCTACATTGTAAGAAATTCAGTATGAAAGAGTGGTGGGATTGTCCAAGATTCCAATGGCACTGCACAACTTTTAACAAAATAAACTGGAAGTATCCCACGTTCACCATGGCGATCGAGAGCCCAGCACAGAATGTAGAGATGTGGCCAAATGGCTGGATCTGTTTTAAAATGAAGAATGTCTCGTAGACAGGTCGTGTAGAAAAAAAGTTGTAGGTTAATTTGTCAGATTACAGGATCAAATATAAGTTACAGGATGATAGTAAGATCCATATAATGTCCCACCATGAGCAGCCTCCTTGCTGCTCAGCCCATCCGCTCCAACTGACATCTCCTCAAGCACAAACACACTCAACATTCCAAATGACATCACCACTGGCTGAGTAGCAAGGCAGAGAACAAGAATAGTGAGGATGCACCAACCAACAAGTAGGTTATAGCAATCTGCTCATTATGGAGTATACAAAACCAGGTTTGAAGATTGGCTTCAGCTCAAAATACTTTTTATTCTGCCCATATCACTTAAGCCCACAAGTACTGCCACATTTTCCCCTTAGACACTGATTGGACTATTAGGAATTTCATGTGGCATGTCCCAATGGGATCTGGGGGAGGGAGTAAGTTTGAAATTAGACCTCATGTACAAAGGCACATTATTTTGTGTACTGGGGAATACTAATTTCCTTGCGGGGAAGCCCTTCTTTGCACCCCTAGTAAATCTGGGTTTCATCTGATCCCCTCGCCATCCAAGAAATGGTAAAGTCTGACCTTTTCCAGGATTGGAAAAAGCCTGGTCATAATTTGTGAATTCTAACAAATATCCATGATTGTGATTGTTCCTAAACTTCCAAGGCAAACCAGGCCTGTAGTATTTACTACTGAGTTTTTTCTGCACTCCTGGCAGATAATTCTCCCATAGGAAATCCATATACACTTACTCAGACTCCATGTGTGAGTTTCTGGTGGAATTAAGTAAGACAATTCCAGCCATAAAATATACATTTACAACAAATACCTTTGTGAAAAAGGCCAATATGTGCGCTGTTAGTTTGTGTGTTTGTATATCTCATTTGCAGACAATGCAGATGAGTTGTGTATTTAAGGAACCATGTAGAAGTTGAATGGTGTCCCATGGGTAGCACAATATATACCTGCCCGTGGACTTCTAAGTGGATTGGAGGAATATACACCATATACCAGTAGCCAGAAAATCTGCTACGCAACTGTGTATGAGCTCCTCTTGCACCTCTTCTGATGGTACTGGATGCTGATTAATAACAATGATATCTCAGTGGAAAGAGTGTGGTTTCAGTCAGGTCAATCTGCACTGTTCGATGAGTTAATATTAGCCTCTCATGTGCCATTCATATAGGCCCAGGAATATGCACATCCCTTGAATTGGATGACAGTCTGGAAATCTAAAGAAATCTCAAGACCTAACCAGCATGGTAGCAGAATGCTTCTTGAGTGCTTAGCATTAGGTGCGCTGCATACAGGTTACATAAGCTTGGTGGACATTGTGCCGTGTGGACGTTAGGATCAGAAGACATTCACACAAATTATAAGGAATGTTACTTTGGTAATAGAGGGTTACAGAGTTTGGAAAAAATGATGGATAACGTTTTTTTTAAAATGTATAAATGTAATAAATCATGTGGTCTTTGTAGATTGCAAAACTCGACAAAAGACAGCAACGAGCTGTCCTGGGTCGAAGGCAAGGATACAGTAACCAAGTGATTTTAGAGATAGCTGTTTTTTGAACTGTTACAACATCATGATTAGAGTTTTTCAATGAGCTACGTCTCAACTTTTTCCTGAATTAGAGCAGGGTGGAATGACTCTGAAGGGAATAGGACTGTTGTTTGACATCATGGGTGCATGAATGAAAAGGCCTTGTTTTTTAATTTTTACATTTCTTTGTCTTCAGTTTGTGGGTGTCCTGGCTGTAGCTGTGCTAAGAGGTACAAGAGACGGTAAGTATGTCCGCCAGATCGGGGGTGGGGGTGGGGGGGGGGTGATGGAGGAAACATGTCATGGTGGCTATGTAACTGATGAAGCTGGTTTTGAAGATGGTGTTGTCCTGACTAGAAAGCCAATGGAGTTCCATGGGGTAAGGGGTAAAATGAATTAGAGGGCTACAGAGTTTGGAAAAAAAGATGGATAAAGGCTTTTTTAAAATTTACAAATGTAATAAATTATGTGGTCTTTGTAGATTGCAAAACTAGACAAAAGACAGCAACGAGCTGTCCTGACTCGAAAGCAAGGATACAGTAACCAAGTGATTTTAGAGATAGCTGTTTTGTGAACTGTTACTACATCATGATTAGAGTTTTTCAATGAGCTACCTCTCAACTCTTTCCTGAATTAGAGCAGAGTGGAATGACTCTGAAGGGAATAGGACTGTTGTTTCACATCATGGGTGCATAAATGAAAAGGCCTTGTTTTTTTAAATTTTTACATTTCTTTGTCTTCAGTTTGTGGGTGTCCTGGTGGTGGCTGTGCTAAGAGGTACCAGAGATGGTAGGTATGTCAGCCAGATGGGAGGGAGGGTGGACTAGAGATGGTAGGCATGTCAGCCAGATTGGGGGGGCGCTGGAGGAAACATGCCATGCTTGTTTTGTAACTGATGATGCTGGTTTTGAAGATGGTGTTGGCCTGAAAAGAAAGCCAATGAAGTTCCATGCGGTAAGGGGTACAATTATCATATTTCCTCAGGCCCTTAATGCAGTTCCAGCATTATGGTGTTGCAGTCGGTGTCACCACACTGAGTGCCAAGCTTTGGGGGGTGTCATGAGTACCATCTTAAAGATTTGTGTGCTCCTGGGCAAGATATATTTTGGGGCTCCCACTTTAGAACAACCTTTTATTTATTACTAGTTTGCGACTCATTCAAGTCTTCCTGATGCTAAAAAATATTGAATTGTATGTAAACCATTCATAAACTGGTGCCTGCAAAAACAGCTGAAAGGTCAAGCTGCCTGTTGTCAGTCAGTGAAACAGAAACAAAAGGAAGTTTTTACGAGCAGTGGGGGAGCCATTTCTTAAGGAACTTGGATTTACATTTACTATGTGGACTTCAGTGGCTAAGCAGCTGGTCACTTCCATTGCAGGATAAATATGCTAATGGAGACTTGGTATTTGTTTAGTGAACTAGTACATAAAACTAAAATATGACACATGCCCATAGCACTTATAGTTAGCTTTAATTGCCAGATATTTGTATTCACAAATATATTCCCTTTCATTACTGATGGTCTTGCTGCAAACAGTTGAACTCAAACTGCTGCTCTGAAGACTTTCCCAATTGCATTGATTAAGATTGGATACTTTTTCTCCTGATTTCTCTTCCCCAGCTTTCACTCTCTTCTCCTCTTTATATGCGTCCACTTATCTTGCTAGATAGTTACCTGTGACTCCGTTGAGTAAGAGAAATTGTACAGGGCAAGATATGGGAGAAGAACCATGACATGAAAAGAAGAGATTTGCAAGAAACATGAAGTAGAGAGAGAAGGTGGTAGAGAAAGACACAATGTAGAGATATGTGAGGTAGGTAGAAAAGTAAAGTCTATATGCCAGAAGGAAAGATAAAGAGAGGAAGAATGAGAAATATATAGGTAGAGAAAGAGGATTAGAGATTTAGGTAAGGTTTTAGGGTGAGGTAGAAAGGAAGAAAGAGATTAAGCTATGAGGAGAGGCGAGGAGTACAGAATCCTCAAGGGTGAGCTAAAGAAAGAAATAATGTTGAAAAAGAGGTAAATGAGACAAAGGCTGGGGTTAGTTACAGAGAAAGCTGAGGTACAGGAAGGGGAATGAGAGTGGTAGATATAGGGCTAGGCACAGAGCCTGAGGTAAGGGTAAAGCCATGAGAGAATGGCAGCGAAATATGAAGTTGAGTAGGGTGTATTAGGTATGTTGTGGGAGAGGTAAGGTAGATAAGAGTGAGTTAAAGAGAGAGGAGATCCAAAGAGAGTATGGTAGAACATAGAGCTGTTGAGAAAGAAACAGGGAGTTGTTAAGAGAGATGACAAAGGCAGAAGAGGCGAGGGTAAGTAAGGAGTGAAATGACACAAAATACTGTTTTTCAATTTAATACACACTGACTGTCTGAGAGTGAAAGGGCGAAGGCTGGACAGACCAGGCATGCACACTAAGGGACATATTTATCAACATATCAAACCTGTGCATTGTATTGTACACTCTCACACAACCTCAAATGTTTTTGACCCAGGGCCCTATCTTGTAACATTTGTAGAAAGGGCTTTGTCCCAAATAATTATGCCTCTTTGAGGCAGGCACAAAGTAGTGAAAGAGATTTTCTTTCTCCCAATTTGCTCTATGGTACAAAGGTGTATGCCTTGTGCAAAGCATCCAAATTGCGTGCCAGTGCTGAGGAATAGAGCAGCAGCACCATATATTTAAAGATATGTTGCTGTCCTGCTTTCTCCTTTCATGCAACTTTGGTTGCTGCAAAACTCGGCTTGAAATAATGGTCACATTTGTTTTTAACAAAATTTGTATTATTTTCCAGAATATAACGGTACAAGCATTGTCAGAATATATAGGCAAGAGGATGCTCAGGCAATGAGAGTTTAGTATGGCAGTGCTTATTAACAAATGACATATTTAGAATAGACAAATGCAGTGCTCCACTTTTTGCCATAAGGATATCTTATGTCAACAAAACCATCAGTAAGCATGTAAGTTATTGGCACCTGAATTTCGTAAAGGAAGGTGCAGTAAAAGCCCCCCCACATATTTGGTGATGTTAATCAGACCTCCCAACCCTCCCACGTATCCCTCTCCACCGGCGTGTCACACTTGGCAATGATTATATCAACATCTAGTTTAATATTTAATACAGGTAAGTACAATAAAAGTAAACAGAATGTAGCATCAGGGAAATCCCTCTGTGTCGAAAGAGGGGGAATTTCTGAATTCAGAGGACCGATGCATCAAGCCAGCAAATGGGCAGTGGTCAGTTTGAATCAGCGGGAGCAGCAGCTTTGGGGTTCTCATCCAGGTCAGCGTCTGGGATTTTTACCAAAAACCACCAATTTTCGTAAGCCCTCGCTGCCTCCAGTGCTCCCTAACTATTTGCTCGTTTAGCTAGTTGTAGCCTAACAGTACCTTCACATTACGCCCATTTGAGTAAATCAGTCCTTTATCACTTAACACTCGGGCCCTTGTAATGTCTCTTTTATCCAAGAAAAGGCCTAGATCCAAAAACTTACTAGTGACCTTGTTTTTAGATGTATGGGGGAACCAGTGTAGCAGACAGGGGCCTATAGTTGGCTCTAAATCTCTTTCAGTGATTTCATTCAATACCTCCTCCCAATAAGTCTCCAATTGAGGGCAATCCGACATCATGTGATGAAAATCTGCTCCCTCCATGTGACAGCATGGGCGCATCGCCGAGTTAGTATCAACATATTTATTGATTTTGGCTGGGGTAAGGTATGCCCTTTGTAAGTAGAAAAATGCACTAGTTGAAAGCGGGCATTTCTAGTACTCTTCCACACTCATTCAACTAGTTCAGCCCATATTTTCTCGGAAATCACATCACCCAAATCCTCCTCCCATTATAGTCGTAAGGTAGTTAGGGGAGCTAATGCTTCATGGGTCATACGCCTATAAAGGCAGGTGACTGCTTTAAAGGTTCCCGCCGCTGATACTACATACTGGCAGCCATTGATATCTGTGGTTCGATCAACCCCTCCGCCCAATGTTTTTGTATGGCCGAATAAGTGCAGAGTGGAGTAAAAAATCACCAGAGATAACGCTCTTGCAATACAGCGGAAGAAAGCAAAGCATTGTCCTCATATAAATCCCCCATTGTGGTCAGTCCCTTCTCCTTCCAAATGGTTAGTGCATTCCAATTGCCTTCATCTCAGGTGCATAAGGATGCACAATCAATGCTCGCTTCTGACTCCTCTTCGAACAGAGCCGGAGCGTCCGCAAGTCACCCGAAAGTGACTTAAGTCTGAGAGACAATTGCAAGATAATGTGGGATAGTGTACGCCAGGAGGTCTGGCCCCCTCATGTTTGCCCAGTCCTCGAAATTCCAATGCTACTGCTTGGGTAAGCCACTGCAGTTGAGCCACTAAGTAATAAGTCTCGAGGTGAGGAACTGCCAGGCCACCCTCCGATCTCGGTTTTATCAGGATCTTAAGTGCCACCCTCCGTCTGCCGGTAGCCCAGAGAAACATCGTAATAATAGTTTTAAGTTGTGTAAAAATCGACGCTGGTATCCAAACAGGCAAGGTTCTGAAATAATACAATAATCTGGGAAGAGTCACCATTTTGAGTAGGGCTACTCAACCAGCCACCGAGAGTTTTGGAAGGTCTACTGCATTTATAAATCTCTCAATAACCCCATCATTCAGAGTCACCTTACTCCAATAGAGGTATGTATAGTAAGCAAGGAACTGATCAAAAATATCTTGCTGGGTATTACAGACTTCCCGGGTTGGGCTGCGAGGTTCTAATATCACTATACCTTGTCTGGCTGGATTGGCTAACCAAGCCAGTAATGATCCAGACTTGTCATGTTCCGCGTGAGCATGTGTGAGATATTTGTTAGAATCATAACAGCGCAATCCCTCGACCTGTGTAGTGACCGCCTCTCTTGCCTCTAAGAGGTCTTGCTGCTTATCTGTCTTCCCCGGCCGTTACAGCTCCACTTCCCTCAACCGTTGATCTGCATTCTTTTTGTCCTGTAGCAGCACCTTACGTACTCCCATCATGTTGGAAATGCAGTGTCCCCTCAGAACCATTTTAAAAGCATCCCATTCTACAGCGGAAGAAGACGCCGTGCCAGTATTCTCTTGAAAGTATAGAGCATTGCCAGTACCTACCGCGTTGGCAAAAAACCTGATCTTCCAATGCCTCCGGAATTAATCGACATGTTGGTATGTCAGGGCGCACATGGGCCCAGTGTATCCTCAGAAGAAGCGAATTATGATCTGATAGTGTCCTAGTAAGATATTTACTATGTTTGACCTCCGCATGAATATTGGGGGACCAGAGCACAGCATCTAGGTGAACATGAAGTTCATTAAAGTAAAAAAAAAAAGAGTAATCTCGAGTTCCCGGATGGTGTGCCCTCATGTGTCAACCAACCCCCATCCATGTTGTCAATCTCTCCTAGTCCTAGAAATCTTGTGAATAGGCGCAGCAGGGAGAGGAGGATGGGATCGGTCTAGAATTACATCAGAAACAGATTTAAAGTCACCGCCCAGAATCACCGACCTCGTGAGGAGCTAATTTCCCTGAGAGCTGAGAAAAATTTTTGGGTTGTTAAGTATTGGGTGCATAAATACTACCCAGCACTATGTCTCTACCATTCAATCTCCCAGCAATCACTACATAGCGCCCCTCCGGGTCCGTAAGTTGTTGTGTGCACTAGAAAGGAACTCCCTCCCGGATCCATATCAGTACTCCCCGTGCAAAGGCCGAGTAATTTGTGTAAAAAACTTGACCCCGCCATCTGCTTTGTAGGTCTAGTCCCTCCTGGCTTGTAATATATGTCTACTGGAGGAAGGCAATACGCACCCCTCTGTGCATTAAATATGCATGAAGTTTGTGTCACTGCACCAATGTATGCATGCCTCGGACATTCCATGAAATACACTTTAAATCAGACAAAGATCCCATAGTACCATCGCCCCCTGCCAATTTGTCTAGGGTGGCACGCCGAGCCCCAAGAAGCAACCCCTTAGTAAAACGAAACCCTCAACTCCCCCTCCCCAGAACAGGTATTAAAACACTAGTCCCCATCCAAACTAAACTAAACGCACAATGTCCTCTAGTGGCTACAGAGGAACAAGGTGGACACGGTTGTGGGTCGATGCTACCTTACATCGTAATCAAGAATATCCTTGATGCCTGTGCCCCAATAAACACAGTGTCCCTGATCCAGGGGCGCACAGTAGTATTTCAAAGCAACCCCCCATCATCTCGCCATTACAGTAGTGAGGGAACATCACTGCAGGACAGGAGAGCCAAGGGAGAAATAACAGCAGTCAGAAAAGAAGATCGAGACAGAGCGAAAAAGAACAGAAGAATAATCAAATTATACCATCTGCAGTGCCCGGGTGACATGCAGTAACTTAACACTGCCACCATGGGATGTGTCCGTGTCTGAGCCACCTGAAGCCATTTCCGAACCTGTCTACATCTGATGGCGTCTTATGGCCCTGTAGCATCTCCAATGCTGCCTGTAGCGCATTGGCCTTCTCGTTCTCCGTCTGGGAGGAACTGGGTGTCCGCAAAGATTTACATCAGGCCGCTTCCATCGATCCTTCATTTGAGACAATGTACCAGGGGAGGACGTGCAACCTTGTACCATCGGTTTGTGACCAGTTTTGAAAGTTTTCATCCAGTCCCATTCCTCCTTGGGGTCTTCACAGAAGTGTGCTCTTCCATTTAATACGATCCGCAGTTGCGCCAGGAACATCAAGGAGTATTGAATTCCTTCATCCCGTAGTGCCTTTTTGACTGTTTGGAAAGAGATGCGACGCCGCTGGACTTCCAAAGTGTAATCAGGAATAGATGACACTCTGCTGTTATCCACTGTATAGGGGCCAGACGTACGTGCCTTCTGCAGTAGGAGGCCTCTGCCCTTGAAGTGGAGGAGTCGGGCTACCACCGGGCGAGGAGGTCTTCCCAGTGCTGGAGGCCGAGCAGGGACCCGGTGGGCTCTTTCTAAGATATAAAACTGGGATAGTCCATCGGGTGCCACCACATCTCCAAGACAGTTTTCTAGGTAAATGATCATGTTAGAACCTTCAATTCACCTCCAGTAGGCCCAAGACTCTAATGTTTTTTCTATGGCTACACCCTTCGGCATCCTAAGCTCTCCTCTTCATCAACTGAACTCTGTGAGAGACATTCCCCATCTGTGTAACGAGGCATTGCTGCGCCGGCGCCAGGTCCACCAGCGATATCTCAATTTGTTTCACCCGTTCAGCCAGTTTGGTGTGTTCTGACCTCAGAAGGCCCAGCCCCACTGCCACATTGTTAATATCTTGGTGCAGAATTTATTTAGTGTCCGTTATAGCCTCCAGGATCTGGGCAAGCTGCTGTTAAACCAGGTTGCCAACCAATACCTCAGGTGGATCCGATTTTTTGTGGTCCGAGGCTGGGTTGTATTGGTCTGGGAGGACTTCCACCTGTTTACCCCTGGGCTTCCCCATGTCTGTGATAGAATAGCACCACACGTTATGTGCCAATGCCCAGTGGGCTCCTCCAGTGACGCCGCCAGCCAAAATGAAGAAGCAAGCCCTGCATGAAAGCACAAGTAGTCAGGTACCTAGCCACTAAGCCCCCGCGATAACAGTAAAGCTCCACTCACCAGTAGGTGTTCGCCATGGGCAAAGCAAAAGTCAGTAGCAATAGGCACTCCGGGGTTTCTGAAATAGTCTCTCCCCAGTCACCAGACCCGATGGCAAGTGCACCAGTGAGAGAAAGCGCTTCCCTGGTGATGGGTCTCGGAGCAGGGTTCTAAGCGCCGCGCCGGAGGCACGTAGGTCAATGCAATGAAGCCCACCTCAATCCGTAGTGCAAATTACAACCAGTTCCGGGCCGCCACAGCTCCCGCTCCTGTATCAGGGCAAAGCAGAGAGGTTTATGATACCAGTAGTTCGTTGTTGTGGTAGCCGAGCACTCCACAAAAGATCATGCCGTCACCTTGAGTCCCTCTCGTCGGGGTGTCTTTTGCCTCCTCCCTCGTTACAGGCGGCCTATCGGGGATTTCACCAACTAGCTATGGAGGTAGTTGCACAGGAAGGGAGGCTGCGCTGTCTGCGGTGTGGGAGCCTTTCATTATTATAGTGTCGTGGGCAGTGTATCTTCAAAGCAGGCATGTGCACCCTCACATCTGTGCCCACCAACACAGGGAGGAGGGCTAAGCAAGCGGTCAGGGTCCCGCGAAATGAGGATGCGCAGCGTGCCGCTGATGGAGCGAGTTTCAGAAATGCATTCATTTCAGCTCGTGAAGTTATACTTCCATAATTATTTAATAATACTAATGATGATGTGTGTTGTGTGTTTACTAAACCAACCTAGAATAAAGTTGCATTCACGAATATAAAGGATTAACATTATGTGCTCTATGTTGCAGCAAGTACGTTTAAAAAAAATAATTCACTAACCTTGTTTGTTTGTCTATTGTCTTATTAATTGTGGCTGTTCAAATAATGGCATGTGCCTATTTTATGTATGCTTTTGTCTATGTGGTGTCTTTTTATTTTATACAGGTATGCGGAGAATCCTGCTGGACTAAATGAAGAATGGTAGATACAAATGCTGCTTTATTTGTTTGCTTTTGCTAGGTAATATAGACTAATGGGTTAATTATTAGCAATGGTGGGTGGGTAACAGAACGAACTATATTTCTTGCAATAATTATTCTTTTATGTTTGTTTATACACTAGTTAACGTGAAGGAGTTTTTTTTTTAGGCCTAGTGCATTCGTGACTGAAAAATTCTGCTCAAAGAAAGCAAGAGTCCAAATGTGGTCGAATTCCCTGCCAAACTTATTGACGTGATGAAAAATGAAACGTGATGAGCTGACTGTTCTTTAGTCAAGCAAGGCCAAGGCCAGGAACCGGCAGAGGAGAATGACAAGTCGAGGAAGTTATGAACCCTGTTATTATAATGTTGCAAACTGGAGGAAGCCTCGCAATTCGAAAAGCAAAGGACAATGGACTCTAAGAAAGAGATGGAACTAAGGTTCTAAAGAATGCAGTGACATGATGGCCTGTCACTTGACAGCCAATCAGACTCTGACTTGAGCAGAAAAATATAAGTTTTCTTAGATTAGTTTAGCGTAGAAAGGTATAAAAACTCTTCCCCCGGGGAAGAGAGTACTGCTGCTTGCTGACCTTAGATGGGTGTGTCGTGCTGACGGACTTCTCTTGGAGCAAGTAAGAACCTAGGGCTTAAAGAATTTTACCCTTTATTTTTAATAAAGCAAGTGTAGCCAAGAACTTAGAATTTAGATGATGCCAAACTGCTATTTTCTATTTGAATTATGCTTTTAAATCTTACTTGAAACTGTCATTACCATTTTTGCAAAAAACTTTAATAAAATGCTTTAAATAAAAGATTCTAATGCACTTTCTAAAATAATATGTTAATAAATACATTCTTTGAAAAAACAAGCTGGCCTTGTTATTTCATGGGTTTAGGTTACCATTGGCAGATCTTTTCGCCACAGTGGCTTAATTAATCGTAGGGTTTGTTAAGGTGTGATGAATTTGTTCTACTGCAGTTGTATATAAATGTATATAATTTGTGAATAGGTTAATTCGGTCACATGATTCAGTTGGTCAAATTATGTCATATTAGTTTATGGGCTTGTAAATAACTTTTGGTGAGTATTGTGAAGTTGGGTAGCGTTGCTTATGGCATATTTCCTATAGGCCGCTGGATCAATTTCCTGGTAGCAGACATATGGTTGCTATGGTAACCAACATGCTACATGGTAGTTACATAGGATCGATGTTTAACATATGTTGAGTTTGTTCACTTGTGTTACATGTAGTCGAAAGGTTTTTTCTTGCAGTGTGAAAAATCCTAGTTGTACCGGTACAGAGTGGTGTGACGAGAAGTGAAGTTAGACAGTGCATTTGATCTGTTTCAGAATAGTGGTATTACTTTATATCACAAGTGTTGTGGTCGTACAACATGTGTTAGGGATTTAGGTGTGCTAGATTGAATACATGTATAGTGAGGATTATCTATGAAATTTTGGCTTTGAGTATAGGGACAGAGAGCCCGTTCTAAAACTCACTGTGAAAAGAGTAATAGAATATATTCGAGCTTGTGTGAAGGGTAGGATAACGTTGTTTATTTTGCTAGCGGTTCCTGGATTTCTGAGGCTGGTTAAAGTCCTGCCTGGATTTCATGTATGTGTAGTTTAGGGTAATTTTCCGTTTGAAAGTGCGTAAATGATTCTGTAATTCCGTTTGAGTCAAACTTTGAATTGCTACTTTATGTGCATTCAGATGGAAACGAGTTCGTTATTACCTGTTTGAAGGGTAGAGTAAGAGTTTACTTTATCGGTAAATGTATATTCTGTGAGAGTAGCGTCGTCTATTCCACGCAAAAGAATTCTTGCATGTCTGTAAAAACTGTCACTTTATTTTAGAGAAACAGACAAATGGTTTGTTCTTTTTGTCGTTATTAATTGAGTTTCATTGAAAAAGGCGTTCTTAAAATGGCGCTGTGAAATGTTTTTGTGAAGGAGGGGTGAGCGCTGGGAGTGAGACGCGAGAAACCGCAGCGGCTGTGTACGTCACGCATCCGCGTTGTGATTGGGTAACATACGTCACAGCTAGTACTCTGATTGGCTCACGTGACTGTGACGAGCTAGACGCTGATTGGCTTTTGTGGAAAGCTCCGTTCTTACTGGTTGAGCAAGGTGGAGAGGTAGCTCGAACGTCATTGGTCTGTTGGTGTGTTTCGCGCATGGATTGGCTGGAGTTGCGGAACAACCAGGAAATATTTACGAATGTTTCTGACTAAGTGAATTTGATTTAAAAATGAGTTATTTTTACAAAAAGGTAGAGAAAAAGCTTACGATGTTTCAAAGATTAAAATTTTGTATTTCACCCGATAAGAAAATTGAAACGCGAGGTGGAAAATTACTTCATAAATACAAAACACCTGCAGCGTATATGGAAGGTGAATATGGTTATCATACCTGCCTATGGTTTGATGTTTGGAAATATTACACTAAAGATGACAGAGTTTTTGCTTGGCCGGAAGATGGTTCATTTAACATGAGGATTTTAAGAAATTTAAGAGAAAAAATGACAGCTCTTGTTCCAAAGCCTAGACCGACACAATTTGAAGCATTAGTTGAATGGGAGGATGAGATGTTTCTACTTCAGAAGGAATCAAATGGTTTAATTAGACCTCCTAAAACATCGATTTACAAACGAGAAACACATGAGGATAGGATGCGGGTGTGGAGACAGGCAGACATGTGTGAGGGTCTTTATGTAATAAGAGAAATGGTTTCTGGAATACCAGGTGAAAAGAGTATTCAAAAGAAAAATAATGCTGTTGTGGAAAGTGAATCGGAAGATGCCGTTTTAGAAGAAATGAATACCACAAATAAAAAGCAGGCCCCATTGAAACCAGCTTGTTCATGGTCCACTCCGATGGTTTCTCCAGGGACCACACCAAGTGCACCTCCTTTAAATGAAGAATCACCCAGATTGTACCCGAATAATTCTGAATCTTTTGAAACTCCTTCTAGTGTCTATGATGAGAGTAGAAATTTTTCTCAAACCCCAATGAGAAGAGAAGCTCCTAGAAATTCAATTGGAACTGGGAGAGATGAGGAAGTTGCAAATACATCAGACTATTTACGATCAAAAGAGGAATTAATTTGGCAGTTATCAAAGGGCATGGAAGCGGTGACAGTTCCAGTAACGATTGGTCCTGTCCAGCCTGTTTTTGATAAAGGAGAAATTAAACAAACAGGTTTGATAATTCCATTAAATGCAGAAATTCAGAAAGTAGCTGAAAAGTTTTATTCAGATTTAACTGAAATACATCGTGAGAAAACAAAAATGCCTCATTTAACTTTTAATCAAGGCTCTTTAAACGGAACACCAATGGGTGCAGAATCTGATGCTGAAACTTCAGAAAAAGCAGAGTCTAATTCAAAACTTGATGTTGCAAAATTAAAAGCAGATTTAGAAGAGTTAATAATTGGCACAATTGGTCCTGACAGTTTGAAGTATTATCGGGATGATGAACTCCTGTTCATCAGCAAAAGCATTGAATGGAAAACAAAAAATAAATATGATCAGTTGGAAGAATTAGCTGCAGAATTGGATTTTGATTTGAGTAAACAGAAAAATTTTGGAAAACATTACAGATTAGATTTTACTGAGAAAGACATCGGGAATTTCAATACAATGGGAAGAATCATGCATATAAAAGAGCTGATTGTGTACATCAAAAGGTTAGGTGATCTGAGTAAATGGAGAGTGAAGTGGACCAAAAAGAAGGAAGACGAAAGGTTAGAAAAACTATCTAGACAGCTTCCAATGAGGGAAATTGCTGGTGGTGGATATGTTCATGTCCCATGGTCTAGACAGGATATTCTGCTTTTTACAAATGATTTTCCTCGGCTGAGAGAGAAGCCTGTGGAATGGTATCGGCAGGTAGACAGATTTATCAAAGTTTCGAAAGTTCTGTGGATTGATCTGGATGGATTCTTCGACATAGTTGTCCCATCAGATCTTTGGACAGAATGTAAAATTGCTGTGAGTTGGCCAAAAGTGGAACCGGAGCGAAATAAAGAAACAGGTGCTCCAGCATCAGAGGTCATGGATCTTTATGACAAAATGATTTACTGGTTGAAGAAGAAAATTGCCCCAAAAGAAGTTGATTGGGTAAAAATAGATAGAACGAACCAGGAACCAAAGGAGGCAGTTCATTCATTCTATGAAAGGTTATTACTGGTTTTTAAGCAGTACAGTGGCTATGAAAAATTAGATGAAAAAGATATGAGCCACTTTATTTACAGATTTGTTTATGGTCTTAAACCAGAAATTCGAGAAATGATCAGGAATAATATTGTTGGATGGCAGTCAAATTCAGTTGATGATATTTTGAGAAAGGCAAAATACTGCAGTGATGAATTGGAAGTAAAACAAAAGAAATTAAATGAAAAGGCAATGTGGGCACAAGTAAAGGTGGCTGAACATCAAATTGCAAGCCTTGAGAATAAAAATGTAAATTTTGTTCAGAATCAGAATCAAAATCAGGGTCAGGGAAAGTTTAAAAATAATTTTAACAAGCCAAAATTTAATGTCAACATTGAGGAGTTAAAACAGAAATTACCTTGCTTTAATTGTGGGGAAATTGGACACTGGAAGCGCGAGTGTAAAAACCCGCCCAGAAATTTTAAAAATGCATCATTAAATCCACAGATGCAGAGTGATGTGGGTCTGCAGCAACAGCTACAGCGACAGTTAAACGACTTGAGTCTTCAGCAACAGCTACAGCGACAGTTAGTGCACCAGCAGAGTCAGATTCCACAGCCTCCTTTTCCAAACTGCGGGGGTGGTCAGAGGTTTAATTCAAACACTGGATTCAGCGGAGGTGATCAGGTAATAAGAGGTCAAAGGCCAAATGTGCAAAATGGATCGGGACAATTTTTGGTGACAGGAAACCAAGGAAGCGATTCTGATGACTGCTTCTGACGGTGCCCGAGAGAGGGGGAAGAGTGTGTAATTGGAGCCACTCTTGAGGTTGACCAGTCTGGTCCATATGTAAATGGTAAAGTGAATGATGTAGAAATCACTTTTCTTGTGTACACTGGTGCTACCCGTTCTACTGTTAGATCAGTGGATATTAAAAACCTGCCTCTCTCTGGGGATTCCATCCAAGTAGTCGGTGTAAGTAATCAGCAAATTAAAACAGATCTGACAGAACCTGTGAAGGTGGAAATTGGCAATTTTAAAGATAAACACAGGTTTGTAGTTTGCAACAGCAGTCCTGTAAACTTATTGGGGAGGGATATATTGTGCAAGATGAATTGCAGCATATATTGCTCACCAGAAGGAATTGAATTACAAACCATGGAGGAAGATGGGCTGTACAGATTAACAATGTTAATGGTTGAAGCAGAAGAAGCAGGACTATTTTCTGTATTTGATAAAGAAAATTTGCCTAATGAATTAAAAGAGACAGTCAAAGCTGAAATGTGGGATTTAACAGGAAACGAGATGGGTTTGATGAAACATGTTGATCCAGTCAAAATCACAGTGAAGCAGGGAATAGATTTTCCAAACATTCCACAGTACAAAATGAAAGCTGAAACAATTGAGGGTGTTATTCCTGTGATTGAGAAATTCATTAACCCCTTCGATGCTCATGACGAGCCCAGCTCGTCATGGAGTTTCTATTGACTTCAATGGAAATTACATTCAAAGCCATAAAACACCTTAGCATCCAAGTGGTTAAACAAGGTGTTTTGAAAGAAATTGAGAGCAGTCCTTGTAATTCACCGATTATGGGGGATCAAAAAGCCAAACAGAACATATAGAATTGTTCAGGATTTGAGAAAGGTTAACCAAATTGTTGTTCCTTGTTGTCCAGTTGTTCCGAACCCTGCAGTCATTCTTTATCAGATTCCACATGATGCAGAATGGTATACTGTCATTGATCTTTGCAATGCGTTCTTTACTGTTCCATTGCATCCAGAAAGCCAGGAAATCTTTGCGTTCAGGTTCCAAAGTAAGACCCTAGCATGGTGCAGAATACCTCAAGGGTATACAGAGAGTCCTTCTATCTTTAATGAGCTGTTAAAGAAATCTTTGGAAGATCTAGATTTACCAGGTCAATCAACCCTGGTACAGTATATTGACGACCTTTTAGTGGCAGCAAAAACAAGAGAAAACTGTGTTACAGATACAATTACTCTTTTAAATCATTTGGCAGATGAGGGACATAAAGTGTCTCCTGCAAAATTGCAGTTTTGTAAACAGGAAGTAAAATACCTTGGTCATAGAATTGCAAAGGGAGTCAGACAGGTGACTATTGAGAGAATTAAAATGATTCAGGGAATGCAACCTCCAAAAACGCAAAGACAGGTCAGAATGTTTTTGGGAATGGTTGGTTACTGTCGACAATGGATTAGTGGATTTTCAGTAATTGCGAAACCACTGCAGAGATTGACAAAATCAGACATAAAAGATCCAATTGTCCTTACTGAAACTGAGTTGGAGGCTTTTGAAAAATTAAAAAGAAGTTTGTGTGAAGCTCCAGCTCTGGGCATGCCAGACTATGAGAAAGACTTTGAGCTGTATTGCAGTGAAAGAGAGGGATGTGCATTGTCTGTGTTGATTCAAAGACATGGAAATTTAAGAAAACGTATTGCCTACTTCTCAGCAGTTCTTGATCCAGTTGCAAAAGCATTACCAGGTTGCTTAAAAGCAGTTGCAGCAACTAGTGTGAGCCTTGAACAGAGTGAAGGAATCATAATGGGATTTCCTGTAAAGGTCTATGTTCCCCATTCAGTTGAGATTCTCCTTACAAGGAGCAAAACGCAACATCTAACAAGCAATAGACTCACGAAGTATGAGAAAATAATTCTGGGATCAGATAATGTTTCAATAGCAAGATGTGTGAATTTAAATCCTTCCACGTTGTTGCCTGATGGTACTGTGACAGAAATTGGAGATGAAAATGATGTGGATCATGAGTGCTTGGATGTTTTGGAATACTGTACCAAGCCAAGGCAGGACATTAAAGATGTACCTTTGCCTGTTTCAGATCATGTCTACTTTGTAGATGGTTCCTGTCTGAGATCAGAAGGAGACGTTTTAAGGGCAGCCTATTCAGTCTGCACAGTTGCAGATGTTGTGGAAGCATCATGTCTTGAAGGAATTCGTTCAGCACAGGTGGCTGAATTGATTGCTTTAATTCGTGCATGTGAAAGAGCAAAGGATTTGAGAATAACGATAATAACGGATAGCCAATATGGGTATGGAGTTGTGCATGATTATGGACAGCTCTGGCCTCAGAGAGGCTACATGGCATCAGCAGGTTCACCAATCAGAAACGCAAAATTTAGAGGTAGGAAAGAAAATAGAAGTTGTCTCTAGGAAAACAAAGAGAATTTTAAGGCCAAATCAAAAATATAAATCTCCTGAGTGGGCTTACATTATTATTCCACCTGTAATTGAGATACATAGTAGCAGTCAGGAGGAGATAGAGGACAATAGTGACAATGATTGAAGTACTAATCTGTTAGAATTTAGGTTTCCGTTTTTGGCATAAGGCTGAAGAAATTGTGTTAGGTGACACAAGGTCGAAGAAATTGTGTTTAGTTGGTAAATAGCTTGTGACGCAAGGCCGAAGAAAAGTTGTTAGAGGGTTTTTGAAAAAAAAAAAAAGTAAAAAAAAGGGGGGTGTTTAAAATTTTAGGTTTTACATTAAGACATATTTTTAAATTTTTGTTTTCTTTTTCTGAGATAAGGCTAGTAAAAATGTCTGTTGTTCTGAAGCGTAGTACCTCGAAATGTTCCATTCTTAAAAATTGCTGTAAGATGACTCTGATATGTGTGCTCATATTAATTCTGCTCTGGTTAGTTTTAGCTGTCATCTTTCCTTTCGGGATCGATAAGGAGATGTACAAAGTCAATATGACAAGCAAAGCTTCAGTTAGTCAAGACAAACATAGTGCAACAAACAATGCTAACAAAGTTATCGATCACAGACCAGAGGCTCATCAAGACAGGTCTGTTGGTGATTTTTCTAGCAATACATTTTCAAGGCTATTGGGAGAGTATGTTAAGGTTATGGGTGTCAAAGATTGTTACATATGTGTAAAGTTACCTGCTTCTGTTTCTGAGGGAGTGACATACAATATGCTTCCTCTTACTTATGGCATGACCTGCAGTGTGATAGCTAGCTTATTTTATCAGACTGGTCATTTAGAGTATTACTACTCCAACTACGATGAGATTTTTGCTAACCTGAAAATTGAGAAGGCTTTAAATAAGCACAAGCAAGCTAAACAGATGAGGGAATTATTTTTAGTTACTAATGAACTTACCTATGAGTATGCTTATAGAAATAATCTAACCTGCAAATTGAGAGCTGAGGAAAAGACTTTCCTGAACCTAGTTGAGGAGAGAAGGGCAATCTATAAAAGGAATGAGATGGTCAAACAGACCAAATCCAAGTTTTGGCAGAAAGAGGATAAAAAATGTAATGGCAAATCTTTTGACAATGTTGCAATTCACATAGACAAGCTTGGTAAGCTTTGCATTAGAAAAGATAATACACTTTTTGACAATTATTTTGTGCGTGCTAGCAATTGTGAGGACACTTACCAAATCATGGGGGGTTGGGGATTCAAAGGTGGTAAAGACCCAATTTTTCCTGGAATTTATTTTGTTTGCGGAGACAAAGCCTATTATAACCTCCCAGACCATTGGTATGGGACGTGTTTTGTTGGTCTTGTTTTTCCAAAGATATTTCATGTTGACAGAAATGCAGAGGGCTCATTTGAAATTAGTAATCATGTAAATAGGTATAAAAGAGAAAGTTTCTCAGAAATTTTGGGAGACATTTTTGAGGCAGTGATACCTTTAGTAGGTATTACCCTGAATGCAGGTAGAATCAGAAAATTGTCCACAATAGTTGACAGATTGTCAACTGACACAGCTGGTGGTTTCCAATTAGTGGATACCGAGGTAATTGCAATTAGATCAATGGTAATGCAAAACCGTCTTGCCCTGGACATACTCCTAGCAAAAGAGGGAGGAGTCTGTGGCATTTTACATGTTCAGCATTGCTGTACATATATCCCAGATGAAAGTAGAAATATTGAAATGTACATTAAAAACATCACAGAGATGCATTCGGAAATAGTTCCCTTAGAAGAAGATGATTTTTCAGAACGTCTTTCCAAAGGATTTCAGGCTATCAAAACCTGGTTTCAAGAGATTGGTGGTTCAGTTCTTGGCAAGATTCTAACACCTTTATTTGTAATAATTTTTGTGATAGTTTTGTTGAAGATCAGTTGCATGTTACATAAGAGGAAAAAGTACATGAAGGAAAAGAGAAGAATTTACAAAATCAGAAAGGAACAGGAGAGGGAGGTAGAGCTGGAGGAGTTTCGCAGAGCTCAATATGATAGTTGCAAAGAAACAGCTGAAACAAGTCTTTAAAAATACTAACACAGTGAAATCAAATCATGTTCATCGTAGATAAAATTTGCTAAATTTTGGGTGTGGTGTGGTGATTTGGAAATCACCAGATGAGGGAGTTGATGGAGCGAGTTTCAGAAATGCATTCATTTCAGCTCGTGAAGTTATACTTCCATAATTATTTAATAATATTAATGATGATGTGTGTTGTGTGTTTACTAAACCAACCTAGAATAAAGTTGCATTCACGAATATAAGGGATTAACATTATGTGCTCTATGTTGCAGCAAGTACGTTTAAAAAAAATAATTCACTAACCTTGTTTGTCTATTGTCTTATTAATTGTGGCTGTTCAAATAATGGCATGCGCCTATTTTATGTATGCTTTTGTCTATGTGGTGTCTTTTTTTTTATACTGGTATGCGGAGAATCCTGCTGGACTAAATGAAGAATGGTAGATACAAATGCTGCTTTATTTGTTTGCTTCTGCTAGGTAATATAGACTAATGGGTTAATTATTAGCAATGGTGGGTGGATAACAGAACGAATTATATTTCTTGCATTAATTATTCTTTTATGTTTGTTTATACACTAGTTAACGTGAAGGCGTTTTTTTTTTTTAGGCCTAGTGCATTCGTGACTGAAAAATTCTGCTCAAAGAAAGCAAGAGTCCAAATGTGGTCGAATTCCCTGCCAAACTTATTGACGTGATGAAAAATGAAACGTGATGAGCTAACTGTTCTTTAGTCAAGCAAGGCCAAGGCCAGGAACCGGCAGAGGAGAATGACAAGTCGAGGAAGTTATGAACCCTGTTATTATAATGTTGCAAACTGGAGGAAGCCTCGCAATTCGAAAAGCAAAGGACAATGGACTCTAAGAAAGAGACGGAAGTAAGGTTCTAAAGAATGCAGTGACATGATTGCCTGTCACTTGACAGCCAATCAGACTCTGACTTGAGCAGAAAAATATAAGTTTTCTTAGATTAGTTTAGCGTAGAAAGGTATAAAAACTCTTCCCCCGGGGAAGAGAGTGCTGCTGCTTGCTGACCTTAGATGGGTGTGTCGTGCTGACGGACTTCTCTTGGAGCACGTAAGAACCTACGGCTTAAAGACTTTTACCCTTTATTTTTAATAGAGCAAGTGTAGCCAAGAACTTAGAATTTAGATGATGCCAAACTGCTATTTTCTATTTGAATTATGCTTTTAAATCTTACTTGAAACTGTCATTACCCTTTTTGCAAAAAACTTTAATAAAATGCTTTAAATAAACGTTTCTAATGCACTTTCTAAAATAATATGTTAATAAATACATTCTTTGAAAAAACAAGCAGGCCTTGTTATTTCATGGGTTTAGGTTACCATTAGCAGATCTTATCGCCACAGTGGCTTAATTAATTTAATTAATCGTAGGGTTTGTTAAGGTGTGATGAATTTGTTCTACTGCAGTAGTATATTAATGTATATCATTTGTGAATAGGTTAATTAGGTCACATGATTCAGTTGGTCAAATTATGTCATATTAGTTTATGGGCTTGTAAATAATTTTTGGTGAGTATTGTGAAGTTGGGTAGCGTTGCTTATGGCATATTTCCTATAGGCCGCTGGATCACCGCCAGGCGCCAGGGTCCCAACCATAGCGATGTTATGTTGCAGTGTAGGTCCTCGGTTGAGGATGCTGTCCCACACTGCCCTGCCGTAAGGAAAGTTGCAGGCGAGTCCCTGCACTCCACCAACAGGCCTTCCACTACAGCCCGAACAAGGCCACCCAGGCCGGGCCCCGCATCCACCTCAGACGATCAGTAGGAGGCCGGCATAACCATCGGCTCCCTCACATCTGCATTGGTTGTGGTCGGTAAGTGACAGGACTTAACATGCTGTGGCCACTATTTTTGGTCCTTATGCACTTTGCTACACATGAGTGCCTTTAAACGTGCCCAGTCCTGGTCTCCGGGGAAGCAGTCAGCACGATGTCCAGCGTGGGGCCTCACCTTGAGTTTCAGGTCAAGACTGTCTGCTGCCATCGGCCTGCAAGCCACTCCTCCATGGTCAATTTTTCTGATGATTCTGTTAGACATTCTTACCTGTCAAGTTAGCTGATGTGTGACTTTCTTATTTTCATTGTTTTGTACTCTCAAAGGTTTTACACTAGTTCCTTTGTTTAAGCCTTGCCGCTCAAAGCAACAGCTACCCAGGATTGAGCTAAAGGTTTGGAAATGAGCTTAACAGGACCCAAGACATTTATTATGAGTTTATTCCATGGTAAGGATCCATACCATTTAATGTTACTCAAACCCTCACATTTAGGTTGAAGGGGGTTTAGCACATAGAGCATTACAATGAATTTACTGCAGCCTAAAGATGAGCATGGATGTACCTTACATTTTTGTTGTTACAAGTAAGGGAGCCTTCCAGCAAAATGGCTCAAACTCTTTTTTCTTATACGGGAGACACTCTATAGGCATGATGCACTGAAACTTTCATGCTCAGGTTCCACAATTGATATTCCTAACAGCCTGCATTTTTCAGATCAAGACAACACAGTGAACTTGATTGTGAAAATAAAATCTGTTATCCAATTGAAGAGTATTAGTTGTGGCCAGGAGACCCCACAGTGCAGAAACATTGCAGTAACCTTTATGGATACTCCCAGTAAACACTGTCCCAGAGCCCTTATCTCACCCCACAATGTTACACTGATCTGGCTGTGGCTGAAGGGGGAGTTCAAGGATGCAAACAGTCTACATGATTGCTGTTTGGAAGTCGATTACAGGTTTAATTAAACATGCACAATGTCACAAAGGAGCTGGTGCCTTGCAATGTCCTTCTTCGGAATTCCCAAATCCTGAAACTTTCAACCATCAATAACTGAAGACATTGGAGACTGATAAGGAGATTCACTGCACTTGTGATAAGGTGGGTGTTAATTTTTGCCAAGAACAGAGCAAAGTGTGCAGCATTAAATGGTATATAAGACATTTGTGAGTTAAAGGAGACCCCAAAGTTCCTCTCAATTTCCATTGGACAAGAGTTGGCCAAGGATACTACAGCAAACTTGTTTGACATTGTTGACACAATTGATGTTCAGGATCTCTGCTGTGGAGCCATGTCAAGTCAAATAATGTGCATCCAATGTACAGTTGAGGCAGCTGAAGCCAATGGAAGACTTGTTATGATGAGAAACCTGATCCCCCCTCTCCAGTTTTTGAAGAGGTGGATGGCCCCTGTAGAAATTCAAATACCACATTTGCCAAAACTGATTCCACTCATTTCATGACAGCTACTTTGAAATGTCCCTCCATCCCCCAGCGCCTTGAGACCCTAACGGGTGAATAGTGCACTTTAAAAACCCCTGATTGATTGATTGAAATGTAGGAAGACCATCTCAATACAAGTATGTAGATGCCTATGTAACTACCTAGACAAGGCTTTAGCTTTATCGAGGTACAGACTGTTGAAGCCGACACTGTTGAAGCCGAAGGCAGCTTAATATTCCAGTAATATCAACATGGATTTGTGTCCTAACATCAACGTGTCTTGCTTTCTGGGTATTTACCATCCAGATACTTCAGATGTTTTGTTCAAGGCATTTCTTCATTTGTTAAATAATAAGATGGCACGTTGAATTGGCCACAAATGGAGGACTGGTGGTGACGGTGGTATGGTCTGGAATTGGTGTTACACACCAATACACTTTTTAATATTCCATTTTAGGCCGAATGAGTTAGCCTGACAGCGTGACAATAGCTAAGTTAAGTGGAAGAAACATGAAACTCTTCAATCGCTTTACCTATCTAGTGGCAAAATAAATTTAATGTGGAGGGGTAGTAAATAATGCTGCTGTGATTATTGAATATATTTAATTTATTTTCCCATGTTTTTTTTATTTTTATTTTAGCACTTGTGCATGCAGATTACCTATACAAAAAAACCCGATACATATCATTATCTTGCAGCTATCATTTGAATGTACTCGTATGATTTTCCCAAAAAAACTGACTTTTCCATGTATTTAGTATATGCTCTTTGCCTACAGGTTTCCAATTTATCTTTACCTAATATATTTTTTAATGTTAATGTTTATGATTTATTTACTTTAAAGATAGAGCTCTTAGCGCACTGCTCCCGAAAAAGGTCAAACACAGTTTAAGTATTTTTTCATCAAGCAAGGAGCTAACAATGAGATTTTTGCGGCCTTTGTGTTCAATTTTCAATAAAAGTTGTACATTTGCTCACTTTACTGTTTATTCGCAATGGACAAGCGACTGTCGGTGAGATGAAAAAAATATATAATTAAATGATGTCTCATTGAAGCTATGAAGTTTCAGTCCCATATTTTGAAAAAAATCACAGAAAGCAATGCAGCACCCAAAGAGGCTGCTCTGTGTTACGTGACAGGTAGGGAGCAGGAGAGCACCATATTCACAGAGATATGACACTCTCCTCTCTGTTCCCTAGTGCAGTGCTGATTTCAGCTGCCGTGTGCCAGGCAAACACATTAGAGCCATAGTGCCAGGGTGAGTGCCTGAGTCTACCATAGGAGCCCAGATTCTTGTAGGTGTCAGGCAATGCAGCCCAGCACCCAACGAAGCTGTGCTGCATTGCGTGACAGGTAAGGAGCAGGAGAGCACCATATTCATAAAGAAATGGCTCTCTTCTTCACTCTCCCTTGTGCCGGCGCTGATTTTAATTGCCAAGTGCCACACCCATATCACAGCACCATAGCACTAGGAGGTGTGCATGAGTCTAGCATAAGTTTTGTACAGGAGGCTTATCCTTCCTATACAAAATACTATGGGGTCTATTAGGATGGCGGGAGGATCGCCACCGATCTGCCCGTCATTTTCGTCCGCCCGCCTAACATTTCCATCCCGCCATATTACGATGGCAGTGGGGACCAAGGCGAACGGAAAGACCGTCGCACCACTGTCGGACGGTCCCAGCACCACTAGGGTGGCGGGCAGACTGGAGTCGCCCGCCATCCTAATAGACCCCTATGTGTTTAGACAAGTGAAAAAGCTTTTCCTACTTTGTATGTGTTCAGCACAGTACAGCATGCATGCAAAGTCAGAAAGGCACAGAAGAAATGAAAACATTTCTCCATTTAATGCCTTCTTTTCAGCAGTGTTAATTTTTGTCTCTAAACCCTTTCCACTAATGTTTGAGTATAGGGATTAGTGTAAAAAATCATGGGTAGTAGCACGGGGACACCCATATACCAACCATATACCACCACCATGGTGCAAAGTAATGCAAAGCAGCATTTCGCGCTTCTTTGAGTTACTTTTCCATACAAACCAATGCAAATACCAATTTGCATTGCTTTGTGATCTCAAAAAAGGCTTAGTGTCGGTATAGCGTTATAAAAGTAACTCTAACCCGATGCTAAACCTTTGAGAATCTGTGCCAGGGTTTGTACAGGAAGGGCATCCTTCTTGTACAAAAATACTATGGCAAGATAAACGTAAAGCTGTTCCTACTTTGTATGTGTCCTGCACAGTGCTGCATGCATGCAAAGTCATAAAAAAAGAAGAAATTAAAACATTCTCCTTTTATTGGCTGCTTTCCAGCAGCATTATTTTTTGGCACGAAACCCTGTCTACCAATGTTAGTAGATAGGATTAGCATTAAAAAGCATGTGTGGCTGCTGGGCACACCCATGCACTACCCATGTAACGTCCTCGGCACAAATTAATGCAAAGTTGCGTTTTCCACTGCTTTGCATTACTTTCCGATACAAACCAACGCTAATATCAATTAGCTTTTTATTTGTTAATCTCATAAAAAGTTTAGCTCCGGGTTAGTGTTAAACAAGTAACAATAAACCTTTGGGAATCTGGGCCTAAGCATCGAAAGTGAAACGCTTTTTTATCTGAAAAACAACGCCAGATTATTTCCAATATTTGCAATGTTAGAGTTAACTTTAATTTGCAATGGTGCATGACGCATAATACACAGAATTTTTTTTTTCTTTCTGCTGGAACGTGACCTTATCAAGGACAGTATTAATTAAGCGCCTGCACAAGGTAGACCAAAATTATTTCCTTGGCAAAAGTGCTGAAAAATTACAGCTGGAAAGGAATTTACAGCATGTCATATTGAAATATGAAACATTTTCAGCCAATAAAGGCATTCACAAAACGAAATGAGGGAGGCAGGGGGGACAATAAATAGCGGCTGGTTAAAGCATTTACACATAGCGTTTGGCATGCGCTCAGGAATGGCGCTTGCAAGGGACTTGCAGGTCAGGTCGGCTCAGCGGTCTCAGCCTAATGCCCGCCCTACCCCAACAAAGCTCGAACATGTTTGTACAGCTGCGCTCCTAGCTGTGGGAGTCCCAGAGATCCCACATGCCTTCGGGCCCTCCCCCTCCCATTCACCGTTTACTAGCACACACACCGCACAGAATTAAACTCCCAAGAAAATGACCGGCTGGCAGGCCCAGGGCTCAAAATTCAAGCCCTGTTTATTTTCTTTCCCCGATTTCCTGCTGCTACAGTGAGTGAAAAGTATTTTTTCTCTTTCCCTTTTTACCTGTTTGTCCATCAATGTCTGGCTCAGAATGAAAGAAACCGTCCATTTAAGAAGTGTGTATACTGTTTCAAAAAGAAACCCCTTTAATGCACCTTGCCTGAATTCTGTTTTGGCCCAAAAGTGAAACAAATCACAATTCCTTGCTCCCTGCCATAAAATTGCACTTGTTCCTGCCACAAATGACACATTTTCTAATGAATAATTGATTTATTTTGTAACAGACCCCCAAAAAGTGATTGCTGCAAATATTACAGGGCATTTTCTGCACTGCAGACGATCCAGGCAAGATCATTCAATGGAGACTGGTATTGCAGACCTTTTTTCTAAAGAAAAAAGTTCCAGTTACCTATTAATTTAGTGAGTACCAAAACTGGACAATAGTAACGAGTAATTACGCACTTAGCAACACAAGTGTGATATGAAACATTATTATTTATTAGCAATTTCCATTTTTTTTTACCAAAGATGGTGGAAAATCTCGCCTTGACAATAATGCATTTTTGTCCCCCACGCATTAGTGAAATGCAGCAAGAAAGATAAGCAATGCGAGCTGTAATCACTTTCACCAGTTACAGTTGTGTGATTTTCTCAGGTACAGGTATGGCTGTAGCATCGGTATACTTATACAAGCACTGATATTTGTGTAATGCAAATCTAGTTAGGAAGCGTTGGAACACTGAACGGGGTCAATGCCCTGGTACAATTTAAATTACCTACACAAGTACAAGCAGTGGGGACAGCGCTCCTTTTAAGGGGTACGTTTTCAGCTTCTTCCTGATTTGCAAGAAGGTTACAGCAGTTCTTATGCCAGTGGGATGCTGTTCCTGATCCAGGGAGGAAAGCATGAGCCGCCTAATGAGCTGATTGGCCTCTTTTGCAGCACCTTTCCATTGTTTGAGAGTGATGATGGTTGTACTGGTTGTTTTCTAACAGTCGATCTTGATTTACATTAGCTTTTGTGTTGAAACCGTAATTTGTCTTTATTGATAATGTGACCATTAGACATACACACAAATCGAGCAATAAATGAGAAAGAAAATGATACATTTGTGCAGCCATTTTTCGGGACTCCGGTGTAGTTTCTGGTCAGTGTTTGTGGTAAATACTGTCGTTTACCACTGGTATCCCAGTGCCACAGTGAAAATTGCACATCAATTGTTTACCTAGTTTCTTCTGTTGTACAAATGACTCTCGAAAGGCCACTAGGGTGAGCGGACATCTCTCACTCGAGGAAGTGCAAGAATGTTTGGAACTCAGACACACTCTTAGACATTGTTCACACACAATAAACTCCATGTGAAGTTAGACCTATTGATCAAAACAAACCAAAAGCTAGAAGCACATTATGGGTCAAGGAAAAACCCCAAAAAGTTTAAAGCATTTAGAAAGTGAGGTACTACAATTAAAAGAATCTTGGCACAGAGCTATTTTAGGATGGAAGGATCTTGAGTTTTTTCATTGTCGTCAGAAACCTTCAAGTCTTAGTTCATTTATTCATGCAATGCTCCTTACTAGATCTGGGTAAAGTTTAAATTACAGCAGCATCATTAATACAATTGTGGGTCTTTTGAGGTATGGTGATAAAGCAACATTTCTGAAACTATGCCATTACACCACTTAATGTAATTACATACGTTTCGCAGTAAAAACGTTTTTTCTATTGGTATAGTCATCCTAAGTGGAAAGGATATTCCCGAATGTGGGTCCCATGCTCACTGTGCCGCTGGATTCAAGCTAACCTGGTTGATGAGGGGTGATACCCTGAAACCGGTCCCAGGATGCTTGTTTGATGTGCTGGTGTACTCGTCTGTGAGAGTGAGTCACTGGAGCTACGCCATCTTGGGTAGCGTTCTAGTTGACAATTGGCACTCACCCTACTTAATGTAGACTGGGCAAGCGCGAAGCTCGCGCGCACAGCAGGCGCGCCGATGGCGTGCCAAAGGTGTGCCAAAGACAAGCCCGCCTGTGCCCATCCACGCGCTCTGGCCGCGCACAGCACCATACACGCTGCTCCTTTTGCCCCTCGCCTGGTATACTCCAGAGATGAGCTTGCGAGGCTCGACCCTCGGAGTGACAGAACCATGAGCAATGTAAGTAACATCAGGGCTCATAATAATCCTCCTTAGAAAGCGACTCCAGGGAGTCTTAATTGCGGACTAATCAATGCTAGATCTCTGAGTAAACATCACTTAGAGATTTCCGCCTTACTGGATGACTAGAACCTTGATGTCCTGTTTCTAACAGAAACTTGGACCCGTGCAGACAGCGAAGTGGAGTTGGGTCTGGCCTGTCCCCTAGGATATAAAATCTGTCATAAGGAGAGGGGGAGGAGTAGGATACATTTTTAAAGAGACTTGCAATGTAATCCCACTTTGCGTCGAGGATATCCCAGGGATTGAGTCACTGGGTTTCTCACTCAAGGATACAAGTGGTATTCTGTATTCAGGCCTACTGTGTTATAGACCTCTAGGGGGTGCCAACAATGTTTATCAAGATTTGATGGATGTGATCTATAATCTTTCATCCTCCCACTCTAATTTAATGATCCTTGGAGATTTCAATCTCTGGAAGAATGGCACCCTCAACACAGCCTTTAGAGAACTTTGTCAGGCTTGTAAGAATGTTAACCTACAACAGCTGGTACTTCACCCCACCCACCAGAAGGGCCATCTACTCGATCTCTTCTTTGCTGAGGAAAATAAGGTAGTGGTAAAGGAAATACTTCCACGGTGCTGGACTGATCATTTTCTGGTCCACTTCGCCTTGAAAGTTGACAAGTATCAACAATATGACGCCTACAGGTCAACCACCCGTACTAGTAGAGAATGGTCAAAAATATCAAAACTAAAGGACCTCCCTCGGCTTGTGAAAAACAGCTTTGTCATGCACGACTCGGTGGAATCTAACTATCTGAATCTATGCCATCAAATCACCAACTCACTGGACCAGCTAGCACCTTTGAGGAAAGTTAAAAGTCGCAAAAAACTCTCTGCTCCTTGGTACATTGAAGAGTTGAGGTTGTTGGAGACTAGTTGTAAACAAGCGGAAAGGAAATGGAGGAGGAACTACACTGAGACAGATAAACTAGCATTCAGAAATCTGCTCCACATCTATAAGGAGTTGATAGGCATAGCCAAGGATTAATATTTGAGGAGACCATCTTACATTCAGCGAATAAAACTCTAACGCTTTTTAGATTAGTTAGCGGCCTGTCTAATTTAGACTGTGTGAAGCCCAATATCCGGGCTTCGCAAGTACTTTGTGAGAATTTGGTGCTATTATTCGAGGAGAAAATCAGCAAAATTTTTGCTGGTCTTAAACCCTCTGGAGATGACGTCATATGCCAGTCTACCGGCGATAACACTGTAACAAATGGTGGCACTATTGTAAGAGAACATGTGTCAATTTTGGACCATTTCCAGGTTCCATCAATAGAGGAATTTAATGTAATCGCCGCGGGCATCTCCTCTGGCTCCCCTCTGGATCCATTTCCTCATAGATTTTGGAAACTTTTTGCTCCTGAGCTCTTCCCCTACCTTTAACAGATCTGCTGTCAATCTTTAAGCACTGCTGTAGTCACGATTTGTTGGAAAAAGGCAGTTGTTTCTCCACTGCTAAAAAAGGCATCCATGGACTCTCAGTGTCCGGCTAACTATAGACCTATTTCTCTGCTGCTCTACCCTATCAAGATTCTGGAGAGGGTAGTGACCAAATCGCTCTCAAAATTTGTCGAGGACAATGAGCTGCTGGACGAGGCCCAATTTGTGTTCCGCCCTGCGCATAGAACCGAGACAGCATCGGTAGCAGTCCTGGATGACCTGAGAATGCGGGCCGACAGTGGTCAAGCAGCCTTTTTAGTACTGCTTGACATGTCGGCCGGGTTCGACGCGGTCAATCCCCAAATCTTGATCCAGAGATTAGAGGAACTAGGGGTTGTTGGCAGGGCTAGGGCTCTGTTACTATCTCTCCAACAGACAGCAGGTAGTGGCATTATCGCCGTTTATCTCTCAGTACAGAGAGGTTACACAGGGAGTCCCTCAAGGCTCGGCCATTAGCCCAATTTTGTTTAATCTTTACCATCACCTCCTCATTGCTCTAATAAAATCATTTGGTATTAATGTTATTAACTACGCTGATGACACTCAGCGTGTCTTTTCGGCTGAGGGAAATGATGCAGTCTCCTATGAAAAATTCCATATTTGCATGCTCCGGACAGCGAATTGGTTGAGAGAGAACTCCCTTTAATTTAATGGGGAAAAAACTGAAGTCCTGTGCTGCACCTCAGGTAAAGTTCAGCGTCCCCTTCCAGCAGATTTTTGGCCAGATCGACTTAATAACTCCTTAGTGCCCACAAATACAGTGTTCAACCTTGGAGTGCTGTTGGACAGCAATCTACAATTTGATTCCCAGGTGAATAAAACAGTAAGCACCTGCCTATCTCTGCTCCGAGCCCTCCAAAAGATTCTGCCGTATCTACCCACCTCTGTTAGATCTCAAGTGGTACGGAGTATTGTTCAGAGCAGAATAGACTACTGTAACACCCACATTTTGGGCGCTCCAGCCATTCTGATAAAGAAGCTACAAAGAGTTCAGATTATGGCAGCCAAATTGGCAATAAATCGGCCACGAGGGGCTTCGGCCTCCTTGGCTCTAAAAGACCTCCACTGGCTGCCTGTCTTGCAAAGAACTCACTTTAAGGCACTTTGTATTGTCCATAGAGCAGTACATAAAACCGGGTCAAAGGTATTACAAAGAAAATTTGGCTGGTATTACCCTGCCAGACCCCTGCGTGCTTCTTCTGCCAACCTGGTCTGCGTCCCTCATGTTAACAAAGCTCGAACAGGTGGCAGATCCTTTAGCTTCACAGCATCCAGATTGTGGAATTCATTACCTTTGGAGCTCCGACAACTTGACATCTTGTCGTGTTTTAAGAAGGCTCTGAAAACGAGAATGTTTCCCAGGGGTTAGTTCTCCGCTTATTTTTGCTCTGCTCTTGCTAGCTGGTAACCAAGGCACCAGGATACCCTTGGGGTGACAGTAGCACTATATAAGGAGCACGTTACATACATTCTTCTAAATTCCTGATGAACATAAGAAACATGTCTTAGATAAACAGTTATCTCATTCAGAGTGAACTGACACAAATCTAGAGTCAATCAAACGCTGTACCATCTTGAAAATATATAACTGTGGCCTATTAGAGCTGGGCCCATCTCCACAGCCTTGAAGGTCCCAGGCACCAACTGATTGAAGGCATAAGCTTTCAAAGGAAGGAGTTTGGTCTACATGTGTGAGATGTTTGTACTTTAAAGCCAGCTCCTGATGATGGACTAAAAGGAGGGCAAAGATGACCTCAATGATGTGTATCTGAAGGCTTTCAGATCACAAATCAATAGAAGGGTTCCGCATATGGGAGAGCAGATTCGAAGGCAGGGTACTAATCTGAATTCAAAAAATCCCCTGAGCTGGAATGAGGTGTCTGCAAGTGAAACCTACATGAAATAAGTCATATCCATAGGGGCAACATGTGGAAAAAATCCATGTTATGCTGCAGCCTCTGTGTTTGTTAGGAGGACACCATCTGTAGAATACATGTAAACTGAAACATGTTACACACAAATACAATATGCACCACACACATGCAACAGTCACAAACCACTTCATAGACAGAGAGGGAAGTGGAAGTCCCTAGTTATTTTGGACTGAATGGGCATTTACACAGAAAGGGTTGATAGACTATGTTCCTAATTGTACCGTTAGAAAACAGATGTTGCTTTGCCTAGAGCATCCCGTTAGCCAGTAAGGAAACAGTAGCCCCCTCCTTGTATTTGTAACAGTATACTTTTGATGTACTGCAGGTCAACTAGAATTATACATCTGTTGGCCAACACACCTAGAGAACTTCAGGGTTGATGCTGATGGTGAATTCACTAGGGCAAAACAAGCATTTGCAATGGAATAAGTGTAACATTGTTTAGAGTTAGAGCTATTGGCGTTGTAATGGAAATGTGTTTTTTACTTATAATGTATAACCCCATCTTTAAAAGCACTTGCTTTTTTAATAACTTTTAGAAGGCAGCGGTGAAGCCATCCTCTCAAAGGTGATAGTGTTGCTGAGATTTGTCTCCAAAAGTGGGTATGGAAGGGCCTTGGCGCTAGGGAACAAGCAAATGCTAGGGATTTTTTGCTGCCTTATAAGCAGCGATGGGCAGGATGGCACAGTGGGCGCCGAAGCTGAAGAAGCCCCACCATGTGTGCGAAGAAGCAACAACCCTGGGATGGGTGTTAGAGCTGCTCCAGCCGACTTTTGGTCCAGATTAGGAAAACACAAAAGCTTAAATATTATTTGCAAAGCCATGCAAACGGTGATTGGCACCTCCTTGCGTGGCATTGTAAAAAGTGTAATACAATGCAGTGGCTTGACCTGCGTTATGTTACATTTGAAGCTGGGAGGCATTCCATGGGCGTTCCCACGCATCCACCCATGGATTTTTGCGCATTCCTAGATTTAGTAAAGCTAGTAAACCTGAAAATGTGTCTAAATACTACACCTTCCCCACTGAGGTGTAACAAAGAGAAGTATATTTCTTCCTGTTACTTCCTCTTCCTACGTGTGATGCATTCTGCATCACACATTGAAAGAGGAAAATGCTACAAAGGATTGCTTTTGTAGAGAGAGGTGTCCCTCCCTGCAGTAAAACTCTCCTGCCTCTATCCCAGACACCCTTGTACTATGGAGCAAGGTGTCTGTGTTGGCGCTAGGCGGAACACATTGCATTAGTGCAAGGAGAGAGCAGAAATGCTGCATATCTTTGTAAACATGGAGCATTTCACTCAATATTACCAAGTCCAGATGTTATGTGCTATGTAAAGAAATTTGTAGAGCGCGCTTACACCCAGCGGTTTCTTGGCGCTAGTCGGCATAGAAGGAACAGAAAGGATAAATGGATAAATAGGCAGCAAGGAAAAGAAAGGAAAGCCAAAGGAAAACCTAATTGTGAGCCTTACGAAACAAGTGAGTTTTCAGGAGAGACCTGAACTGGGTGTAGGAGGAAGTCAGCCTAAACTCTAACGGGAGCACGTTCCAAAAAGAAGGAGCAAGGAACGAGAATCGAAGCCCACCATGCTTCTTGCGTTTGAAGGTGGGAGTTTTAAGCAAAGCGAGATGGGAGGATCGAAGTTTGCGGGAAGGGGCGTAGTGACAGAGGGAGGAAGAAATGAAGGCAGGGCCAAGGCCAGCCAGGGCCTTAAAGACAATACAGCCCAGTTTAAAATTACAGTGCTCAGCCACGGGGAGCCAATGTAAGGACTTTAGCAAAGGGCGAACATGTTGATGCCTGGGCTGGTGAAAGATCAATCGTGCGGCCTGGTTCTGAACCAGCTGCAGTCGATTCAGCTGATAAGCAGGAATACCCACATACAACGAGTTGGCATAGTCGACTCTAGACATAACCAAGGCCAAAAGAGCCAGGGTAAGGGCCTCAGTGGTGAGAAAACGAGTGATCTTCCGAATTTTTCGCAGATGGAAAAAGCTAGAAGACACCACGGTGGTAATCTGGGGCTTCATCGACAGGTCTTTAGATATGATCACTCCAAGGCTTTTGGCGGAGTCGGCAGGGCAAGGGGGGAGCCCAAGTCAGAGGGCCAAAAATTGGAGTTCCACGGACTGGAGGGGCCCCCGATAAGCACCAGCTCGGTTTTATTGGGGTTAAGTTTAAGGTGGTTAGCCCCCATCCAGTCACTGATGTGACGCAAAGTGGACTGGAAGTTACCGATTGATTGGTCCGAGGAGTCGATGTTGAAGATCAGCTAAATGTCATCTGCGTAATTGAAGGCAGTGACATTGCTTCCTCGTAAGGACCGAATCAGGGGGGTGAGATAAAGATTAAAAAGGAGCGGGGAAAGGAAAGAGCACTGCGGGACGCCACATGTCAGCCTGACCTTATCAGCGGTGTACTGGGAGAGGCGGACAGCCTGGTGACGGTTACTCAGGAATGAGCGGACCCAATTGAGGGCCGCTCCCTGGATGCCGGCCTCCTCGACACGGTCGACCAGAATGTCATGGTCGACCGTGTCGAAGGCCACCGATAAATCCAGGAGCACCAAGGCCTGGCTGATATTAAGGTCCGCACCCCTCACAACTCTTCCATCACCGAGAGAATGACCGAACTCGGTTGAATGGGCGGGTCTGAAGCCGGCCTGTTGGGGATCGAGGAACTGCGTACACTCGATAAAGGAACTCAAGGCGGAGGTGACATGGGCCTCGAGAACTTTACTGAGGTAAGGGAGCAAAGAAATAGGGCCGAAATTGCTCATAAGCGAAGGATCAGCATCGGGCTTGTTAAGAATAGGCACCACTTCGGCAGTTTTAAACTAGCTGGGGACCAGGCCCTCTTTAAGTGAATTATTGAGGAGCATCATAGGGGGGATGGGACAGGCAGTAAAAGCCTTGCGCAAGACATGAGGGGGGCAGCAATCATTGGGGGAGCCAGAGGCCACCTTGTTTAACAATGCTAAAAACTCCACCTCTGAAATAAGAGGTATCTGAGTGATTCACTGGGAATTGGGGTTAGCAGGAATGGCCACAAGGGTGGAAGGGGCAGTGGAAAGGATGCAAGAGATGCTCTTTTTGATTTTAACAATATTATTGATAAAGAACAAGTTCAGAGAGTCACAGAGTGCCTGGGAGGGGAGGGGTTTAAGGGTGATCCTGTCAGGGTGAGAGAGCTTGTTTACAATGGAAAAAATGTCTTTTGCCTTAGAGGTAGAGTCCAACATTTTTTTGAAAAGTAAGAAGTTTTGGCTTGCAAGATGGCTAGCTTATATTCCTTGAGCAAAGATGTAAATGCCAGCTTCTTGTCGGGGGCGTAATCACGCCCCCAACAACGCTCTGCCCATCTAAGTTTGAGTTTATGCTCTTTGAGCTCCACTGAGAACCATCTTTGCGCGTCGTGGAGACGTTTTAACCTAATTTGTTTGAGGGGTGCCATGATGTCACTAGCTGATTCGAGCCAACACTGCAAATCAGATGCCTGAGTGTCTAGGGAATCGCACCCCGAGGGAGGGGAAGAGGCTCTGAGAAGAGTAACAAGTTCTACAAGATCGACCCTATTCCAGTTTCTGGCTGGGAGATTGCCCTCCAGAATACGACTGGCGTGGGAAGTGATAGTAAAGGTAAAAGTAATAATGGAGTGATCCGACCAGGGACATGGAAGGATGAGGGGACAAGAAATCTACAAGTTGGAGGTCCAAACCTGGTCGAGAATGTGGCCCTTAATATGTGTGGCTGAGTGAATGTGTTGGGAGCAGTTCATGCCGGTCGGGGAGTCGGAGAAAGTGGAGGAGCAAACACTTTCTCTAGCATCCGAGGGCCAGTAATTAAAATCTCCAATAATCAAAATTTTGGAGTTGTTAATGACCAGTTGGGATAGCATGTCGCTGAATAAAGATGGAAAGTTGGGCATATACTGAGGGGGCCGATATGCCGGAACACACATGAGGGGGGCCACAGGAGATTCCAGCCTAAGAATGAGACAATCGACCAGGGGGATATTGGTCGCTTCTAGAGCAGAGAACCTAATAGGATGTTTGATAAAGGCTGCACCCCCACGACCCTGCTTGCCTGAGGCTCTATTAGCTTGAAGGATGTAATAGCCTGACGGGGCTGCTGCTAGGATATCCGGAAAGGACTCTTCGTTCAGCCATGTTTCGCTGATAAGTAAGATATCAGGTTGCTCGGAGTCTAGGAGCTGAAAAATCTCTAGCTGGTGCTTAACCAGCGAGCGAGTGTTTAAATAGCTCAATGAAAATTTAGAGATAGTGGGTCTCTTGTTGAGAGGGAGTGAAGTAGCTGCGGATCGCTGGGTAACGGGAGTGTGAGCTGTAGCCAGAGGGGGATTGAGCTCAGGGAAAGAATTGCGGGACCAAAGAAGTCCCAGAGAATCTAGCCTGGGAGGGATGGTGGGGCAAAGGGGCCAATAGGCATGCAGACGAGTCAAGTCGGAGGCAGAATAAATGACAGGTTGGGCAAAGTGACGGGCCCCTGGCCCCGGCCGGCCGCGGACGGGCGCAGACGGGCTTACCTTAGGCGCACCTTCGGCGCGCCTCCGTCGAGCCCGCTGCGCTCGTCCGCTGCGCGTCCAGCTGGCCATTGCAATTTATTAGTTAGCCCCACCCCCAGCTAGACCGCAGGCAAGCGGCACCGCCGGGATCCAGGCCCTCACCAAAGATGGCGCCTGCCCTCCACAACAAGCGGCACGTCAGCCGTGATGGACCGGGGCAGGGAGGCACACCCAAGGGAGGAGGCAGGTATTAGATCACCCGCAATGCTACCCGGATTAAATCAGGCCCTAAAATGAGGCAAGTACTTGATTTTTAAAAAATATGCAGAGCGCTGCAAAGTTCAAACTAAAACAGTGATAAAACACAGGATAAAGAATGGGAGGCAGAGGAGGAGCTGCACCCTGCTACCAAGTCGCAATCTGTCCCTAAAATGCACAAGCGGGTCTTCACGAGTGCTGCCACCACCCTTCTGATACCGCAAGGCACCCAAGCTCTTGACACATGACACATATTATCTTGACAGGAATTGGTCGTACCTCTACTTGGCTTATCATATCAATTAAATATAATAAAATGCTGATTGAAGTCCCTAGAAATGATTTAGCTGGCATTTGGATGTTGATGCTCAAGAGTTTTCATTATTTCTCACAACAAGAGCAGTTGAGTGTTTATAATATTAGGCCTCATACGCAGGTAAACAATGAGTAGTATAAGAGGGGAACGAAAATATCATTGAATGCATTGTATCCAAGACAACAGTAAATCAATTGTCTGTATCTTGACAGCCAAACTAGTAGTAATGTAAACTGAAAGACCTCCTTTAGCTCAACCTTGCTGTGATGACCGGGTGGCCGGGATGATGAATTCTTGGTAGCCAATAAATGATAGCTTTTGGTCTTTCCAAGTGTCTTGGAACATCAAAACATCGAAAGTTTGTAGAACTGATAAAGTATCTGTATAATCCATCAGAGTTTCCAACCCATGTACATTCCAAGAACATAGGGCCAGATGTAGGAAGGCCATTACCGGTCGGGAACGGCCGAAATCGGCCATTACCAACGGGTAATAAGCATTTCCTATGTAGGTGGCATAGGAATGAATGCATTTTCCGAATCGGTAAATACCGATTCGGTAATTCATTTTTACCGATTTTTTATCTACATAGCAATTACCGATTCGAAAATACCAAATCGGTAGAATTCGGTATTTTCGAATCGGTAATTTACAATTACCTACATCTAGCCCATAGTTACCTGGGCTATACTGGCTTGTCAAGATCATTGAAATCAATCCTGCCACCAGATTTTGTTTTTGATAAAGTGGCCAGAAGCCATGCTCAGTCCACATTGAAATCCTTTTTTCTTGAGATTTGTTCTCAAATGCATACTCTGGAGAGTGAATTTGTAATTGTGAGAACTTAGGGGTATATTACCAACAACTAGCGATAGTTTTTGTCTCTAACTTGTTTAGAGACAAAAATTATCACCGCAAACCGGCGATTTTTATCGCAGATAAACCTTGCTATTAGCAAGGTTTATCGCAAATGCGATAAAAAACGGCCGCAATGCATGAATATCGCTGAAAAGTCCGCGATATTCATGCATTATCGAGCAAATGCTCTTAGCCATGTTATCCACCTCCCATTGGATAACATGGCTAAGAACTGCTCAGGGCAGGTGTTAGCTTTTGGAGATATTCGCGCTTAGCGCGAATATCTCCAAAAGTTGGTAATAGGAGATAGCGATGTTAGCGACTGTTTCCAGTCGCTAACATCTTGGCACGCCCACTTTGCATGTCATTAGTGATAAATATCACTGACATGCAAAGTGGGGCCCATGATGGTCGCTATCTCCTATTAGCTGTCGCTAACTGGTGTTAGCGACAGCTTGGTAATAGGGAGATAATTTTATCTCCGCTTTCTTGGCTTTTAAAGCCAAAAAAGCGGAGATAAAACCCCTTGATAATATACCCCTAAAACTTTTCCTGGGTTATTAAGTGGACCTATCACTCCTCATAACAGAGAACGTAGCTGATTTGTGCTAATCATTGTATTAGTTGGCAGTTCTTCAATTTTTGGTGGATCCAAAGGGATCAATAGAGGTGGAAATTTTGGAAGGGCTGGTCTCTTAGGAGCAGATTTATGTTAACTGGCGCATCCCCAGGGATGCGCCAGTTAATGTAGGCCACAGTGCGCCACAGCTCCGCCACCCATGGTGCGCCGCATTTACAATGCAGCGCACCATGGTGCAAGGGAGGGAAGATGCGTGACGCATCTTTCGGCGTACGGGCGGCGCATTGCTGGAGTCATGTCGCAAGTGCGACATGACTCCTGCAATGCACAGGGGCCACCCCTACATTGCATGGTGCATCACCCTTACGCCTGCTTCAAGCAGGCGTAAGGAATTGACGTAGAAAGTGACTCAGTGAAATCTTGTAGATTTCACTGAGTCACTTTCCAGGGGCGTTCCTGCGACGGAACGCCCACCCCTGCACCGTAACGCCTACATGAAACCTGACGCAGGTTTCATGTGGCGCAGGGCCTTACACCGTGACGCATCTCCATAGATGCGTCACGTTGTAAATGCCTCATAGGGATGCGCTACGTTTACGCCACCTTGCGTGACGCAACAGCGGCGTAAACGTGGCGCAAGGGCCTCATATATCTGCCCCTTAGTCTTAAACTCTATACCCCTTTCATAAAAAAATTGTTTATTTTTGAAGAATTTATTTGTGATGGCACTATTAGACCAGATAGTGAGGGTGGATTCACCTAAGGGTTTAGAAGGATCGTGTTTGAATTTTACAGATACAAGGTCATCAGAAGAAAGGTGTGATGTCTGGAATTGAGACTGTCAATTTTAGTAAAGAACCTCAATTTAGGAATGTCGTAGTGACCTCCGAATTCACATAAAGGATGGAAAATGTTCTTTACATTGGTATTTGATTGATTAGTCTGTCTCAACCCTTAAATAGGCTCGGTACTATGACCCATGGTTGTGTACTGCTCATCTGCCATTAAACTAATATGGTTTCTCTTACAGGGAGGAGTAGCCAGCACTTCAGCAGTTGATCTTCCCCTTTCTATCCTACATCTACTCTGTTGCACAGAGTTACTTACATTGGTGACAAAGGGGCTAGCTATGGGTTCCTTCACTAAATTCTCTTCTTATACAGTTGTAGAAATTAATAGGCCACCACTTTCTTTGATGTATTATTGTGCCCATTTCCCCTGTTGACACAAGACTCTGTTAGTACAGTAGAGATTTATTTAGGGCAGACCTCTTTATTATTTATTGGAATCTATACATTCTCCCACTTACCACTATTTGGCCATTCCACAAATTGCTGCCCAGGATGAAAGTTAGTCAAACCTCACTGAGTATTGGGGGGTCTCCTCTATTTCTACCTTTTCAGGCACCTATTTAAGATGATCCTGTAATTTAAATATATCGAAACAGTCTAGATGTTGAAATTCTGACCTTGCAGAAGCTATAGAAGCTGTCTTAATTTTATTCCTAGCATCTCTCAACTACTTACTGCCCATTCTTGTGCGGATATTTTGAGCATTTGCACAGTCTAGAAAGGTAGGGGCATCTAAGGCAGGATGTGCTTCACTAGTAGTCCCTCCCTCCAGTAAAGGGACCTTTTAATTCTTTCCTCCATAGCTGTCTTTAATTTCCCTGAGTTGCCTGATTTATCTATTGGAGTTTCACTATACCCTGCTTGGTGCCCAACTGAATGCATAGATTGGATATCAATGCAAACAACTGAGTGAGCAACTGGATGGACACTTTGGCCCTTGAGCAATCATAATTATGGACTCTTCCTGGGCTGGAACCGGAGTTCAACGAAGGAGATACAACGTGCTCAGTCCTAGGATTGGAGGCAATTTTTTTAACTTCATCGACAAGTGCTCCTTCTATTTCTGGAAGATCTGAAACCATATCTAATATATGAGCACAGGTACATATATTTAATTGATTATATACATCAGATTGAGCTTTAACAACCAAGTTAGTTAGTTTATGTACTTGGAATTGATTAATGCTCAATAAAGAGCAAGGGTGTTAAGCAACTCTACCAGAATATTAAATTTATCAGAATGAAAGTTTAAAACAGACATGAATGCATCCATTGTGCTCAGCATATTCCCCCGTAGATCAGTATCGATTGATTGTAGAATTAATTGGGTAATAAATCTGTGTCTGATTCAGTTGCATCATATTTTACCAAAAAGGATAGGTCAGTGGATTTTAAGGAAGTATTCAATTGATTTTCCTCAATATGGCCTGGCTTTGACACAATGGATTATCAGAATTTACCTTCAGCGGTGTTAGAGTTAGTTTTGGATCCAAATAGATAAAGCTTGCTATGGAAATTTGGCTAGAGGGTACTATTTCAGAATTTATGTCTGATTGGTCAGTACTTACATCCTGCCCTGACCTTGTGGTAGATGAATGCCTAACATTTATTGTTGTTTTTGAAGAAGACAGTGCCAGACTTCTAGGACGTTGGACGCATTTTCCCAAAAATATAACAGAAATATCAATCTTAAATTAGGGCTTGTAGGACTTGGCCCTTTTTTGCTAAAGTTCCCTAAACCTTTTGCTCCCCCCTAGACCTTTTTTCTGACATGTTGTTGCCAACTTAGATGGTTTGGGCCCTTTGCCACTGCTGATCAGTGTCAAAGTGCAAGTGCTCCCTCTATAAAGTATCATGGTAATTGGTTGTCCATGATTGGTATGTTTGCCTTACGAGTAAAGTCCCTAGTAAAGTGTACTATATGTGCCAGGGCTGGTAATGCAAATGCTACTAGTGGACCTGCAGCACTGCTTGTGCCACCCACACCAGTAGCCTTAAAGAGGGAGCTTGGGCCTGCCATTGCAGTGCCTGCATGTAGTTTGTTAAACTGCCATGTTGTTCTGACAAGTACACCCATTTGCCAGACCTTAGCCTTCCCTTTCTATGCACATCAGACACCCCTATGGTAGATCCATGGTACCCCGTGGGCAGGGTGCAGTGCAAGTGAAAGGTAGGACATATACTAAGGTGTGTACCATATCCTGACAGTGAAATAATCTCCATTTCGTTTTTCACTATTGAAAGGCCATCTTGCCCATAGGACAGAATGGGGAGGCTGTGTATAGGACTTTGCTGTGCTGTGTTCTGTGTCGCTGTTACGGAAACACAGGATCACAAAAGTTTCCAAGAGAGTCTCAGCGGCGCTGTATGTGCGTGCTTGTTGCAGCCTGAGACCCTCATAAAGCGTGCTCCGTGATCGTTGGCTCCAGGAGACCAAGCAAGGATCAGCAACGCAGTGTGCTTTTACTTTTTGCAGCCTGAACCCTTTTTGAGGATTGTACAGTTATCGTGTGCACCAGAATCCAAGTGAGTCTCATCGACGCTGCGTGCGTGTACTTTGTGTGGCTGAGACCTTCGTGAGGATTTGCCTTGTTATCGTGCACTCGGAGTCCAAGTGAGTCTCATCGATGCTGTGTGCATGTGCTTTGTGCACCGTGAAACCTTCTTAAGGATTTACCATGTTATCATGCACCCGGAGTTAAAGTGATTCTCAACAACGCTGTGCGCGTGATCTTCGTGCAGCCTGAGACCTTTGTGTGGAGTACCCGGTGATTGTGCACTCAAAGCTCAAGGAAGTCTCAGCAATGCTGTGTGCATGTGCCCTGTGGCAGCCTGAGATCTTCGTAACAGTAGCGGCCCAGACCGGCAGCCCCGGCGGTTGCCAATACACAAAGATTGCATTGGTGGCCCAGACGCTGGACGAGGAGAGTAGAGTAAGTTCGCGCCCCCCAGGTAACGTGTGTTGACTCCTGGGGCGGGGTGCAGGCTCAGAGGTTGACGCTCTCAGCCTCTCTCTCTCATTTCTGCAATGCGAGTCTCTGCTTCGGCTTCTGTCAAGGCCCGTATTGCCAAGGGAGTGGCAGTACCGGGGTGGAGTGCAGAACTGCACTTTTTGATTACACCATACCCGTGTTGGGAGCAACTGTTGAGAGGCTGACTGCAAGTCAGAAGGAGTGGCGAAGAGACCGACTAAGGAACCGTGATCGGTGCCTGAGTGTATTACGCATTATTCCATTTCTGCATACCGGAGTACCTGACTGTCGTATTACACAGTGCATCATTTCTGCATAACAGAGTGCTTGATTAGAGTATCATGCATTGCAATATTCCTGCATAATAAACTACCTGATTAGAGTATGACGCATGGCATTATTTCTGCATAACGAACTACCTGATTGTCTTATGACGCATTTCATTATTTCTGCACAACAAACTACCTGATTAGCGTATTACTCATTGAAATATTAATGCATAACAACTACCTGATTGGTGCATTACGCATTGCTTTATTTCTGCATAACAACTTACCTGGTGGTTGTATTACGCATTGCATTATTCTAACCTTGCGAAGTGCCTGATTGTTGCATTACGCATTGCATTCTTTGTACATTGCAGAGTGTCTGATTGCAGCGTTACGCCTTGCATTATTTTTACATTGCAAAAGTGCCTGATTCTAGTATTATGAACTGTATAACATGCTATTAGGATTGCAGGAGAATGTTTAGAAGGGCTCTTTAATATCACCAGAACTTACAAGGGCTTGCTGGCCTAACAACCGGCCAGGAGAAATAGTACACAAATTTATATGTTGGATTACATTGTGTGTTATCGTATACTTTTTTATATAAAATGTATACTCGTTTTTATAAAACTCATGTGGAGTCTATTTGTGGTGTCATCATTGGGTTGCTGTGAACTTGGTTGCCAATACATTACACATTTGCCATGAAGATAAGCCTGGCAGCTCCTGCCGAGCTACCAAGCGGGTGAGCGGGGCTATCTCAGAAGGTGACCTTCTTTTCCCTGACGTGGAATCGCGGGTCCCTATTTGGCCTAAGGTGCCTACCTCAGCCAGCCAGGGATGCCAGGTCTAACAGGGCTTGATAAATCCTGGACTAAACTAACATCTGAAAGAAGTTGCTGGGCAATTACAACGAAGGGGCAGCACTAATTTGGGGAGATAGGGATAAGCAACAGTCGGAGTTTGCATGTTTCTGAGCTTTTACAACAATGGTATAAAGCCCGGTAACTTTATTGGAACGGCAATCTTTATTTGGCAAATGATCATCAGAGGCCGCTCTCTAAGATGTAGTAGAGCAACAAATAGCTGCTGAGGGGCATGCTGCCATCCGAAGTAAGACTGGCAAAGATATTTTGACCTCACATTGTATCTTTTCCAGTAACTTGAAATAATCCACTGTAGATAGCTGAATAGAATGCTGACTAAAATGCTGACTAGCAGTATGGTAAATATATTTATATTGAGCCTCCATATCTTTTTCCAAGGAAGGCATTGTTGTAGATGCCTCATATGGATCATGAGTATTCACCTCTGTGCCAGGAGAAGAAACAGCTCGACCCCTCCTCATACCTCTCCATTTCTTTTGCGGCTATTCCGGCTGCAGGGTCCCACAAGAATGCCTGGACCTCATTGCTTATGAAGTTGTGTCCAGGCACAGATGCAGATTCCTTATACAAACATGTACAGACTATAGATTTGATTTACATGATATTTATTTTTGTAAGTTGTTTAGTAGTTATGTATGCAAAGGTGGGGGAACTCATGAGGGGCATGCAAATTGCACTTGGACCTAGCCAGGCCGACTTTGCTTCCCCTAGGCTCAATCCTCCAGAGGTAGCAACTAACGCAACAGCCATGCCATCATCCCCCCACTGTACATAAGGCTGTATATTTCTATGTAACCCATATATATATAAGCCCCAGGGGGCAAAGCTTATAGGCCACCAATTGCCACAAGGTTTATCATGTACTCACTTACTGTGATGCTGCTCTTGGGGCTGTGTTGCTTCCTCTCAGGTCCATGTGATAATATCCCACTGAAGAGATGCTTAATTAGGGTTGTGTACACATGGACTTGTAGGCCTACAGATAGTACTACAGGGTGGACTGCACAAAATAGAGGGCTCTGGCCCAGCTCAAGCCAGCTACTGCTTCGTCTCCAATGCCCAATAAGAAAAGCAGTAGTAATTTCGATATTGAGCGTGCGCTGTTCACCGGCCCCACTCTTCCAGCCTCACCGCACCGCCTCGGCACAGCTTCTCCACAAGGAGTACTCGGCTTACAAGACACGGGATGGCTTCATCCTGGCATTGTGCACAGCACCACAATAATGTCGGGAGCAAAGCCTCCTGAAGCTGCACCACACCACACAAGTGGCGCTCGCCATGTGGTAAATGCCAGGCTTGACCAGAGGGAGTCAAGGAGGTCAAGCGCTGAGCCGGGAGAACAAGGAACGACAGAGTGGTTCGACTGTAGCGACTCGGTCAGGAGGAGAGTGAATAGATTTAAACATAAATGTTTGCTTTGTACATAAAATTAGTTAAATATGTCCAATGATGACTTTTTAAAGTGCTTAGTGGAGCAAATGATAAACGACTGTTTCTCACTGAGTAAATCTTAGAGGAGTAATAATGTTAAATATATAGACTTTTAGTGCTCAAACTCGAGAAAAAATGTGTTGTTAACGGTTTGTAATGGTAAAGGGTTAAAAGAAGGAGAGGGGCTGAAAATGTGTTCAAAACTAGGTGGCTGTAGGTGATTTTAGAAGCAGTTTATGAAAAATTACTCCTATTTTGGCATTTGGATCATCAATTTTTCTCCATATTTTGCCATTGTTTCTTTAAACAGAGCAATATATTGTAAAATGCATTTAAGGTTATTTGAGTTGTTAAATGGCCTTGTGACATGACAGCAGATTTGGGTGTCATGGTAGGAGGAGTCAACATCTAGAAGAAGGAGCAGGAAAGAGAGAAAGTCATATTGAATCAAACAAGGAAGCCTCTGTCAACACCCAAATGTCTCAGTAGGTCATTTAGTCCACACAAGTTGTTTCAAATATTTTAGAAGGTTGAAGCTGGATTCTTGCATCTTCCCTTTCCCAAATTGAGAAGAAAGATCTTCCTGGAGTCCTTCTGAATTCACCTGATTGATGACTCCAACTTTGCTCTTCCTGTAATGATATAGTGAAGTCATCCCAACCCATTCTGAAGTGTGTATAGGGTGACATATTTATTTCAGGATGGTGCTTTTTTATGACAACTTCAAGACAAATGTGAAATATTCGATGATGATTTAGGACAACTTTAGAATCACTGTTGGATGATTTAATGACAACTGCAGGACAGGTGTTGATTAGTCCTGTATGATTCCATGAAAGTTTTTATGGCTGCTACTTGTGATGCTTCCTCCTATTTTCTTCATTGGTCCTTGCCTTCATTTTATGTAAGGGGCATTGACCTTCGTTATGTGATGGCCCTCTGTGGCAAAGGATTTAACAAAATATTGAAATTATATGGGATCTGAAATGACAAAATTTGGATAAAGAACATACTTGGTCCAATGATTGTGGCACAAGACAAAATTATAAGTACACAAAGAGAACAGAATGAATGAAAACAGTAGCTTCTCTTTTGTGTTCCAAGGTTGGAGTTTTCCTTAGACTTCTTCTGACATTACAGATCTTTATTACAAGCTTCCTACGTATAGATCTATGGTGCATTAATGGTCAGCTGATAACTTTGCACAAGTATTTCATACAGTTTTCAAAGAAAAACAATAATTGGTACCTAAAGGAGTAGTCAGGACATTAAAAAACTCGCCACTTTGAACTAAAGCTCTTATGGCTCCAAGCTTGCAAAGCAAGTCAATGCGACCCTCCCCAGACGAGTTCCCCTGGCTTTTCCCTCCAAGCATCTATCCATTCATAATCTTATCCTTCCATTCAACCACTAATGTGCACATTTGACCTTTACATTCTGTTACTCGTTCATTCATTCTTTCATCCATAATGCAGTCTTTCACCATTCTGTCTGTCCCTCCATTCACCCATCCATCTCCAAACCTATCCACCAAATCTATCCATCCACCCTTCTATCTATCCTTCCTTTCACTCAACTTTCCCTCATCCACCCTTTCAGTATCCATCTCTCTATCCACTCTTTCATTAATCCAGTCATCTGTTAATCTAGCTACCCACCCTTTCATTCTACCCATCCATCCTCTATCTTCCTTTTCACTCAGCCAGCTATCCGTTCACTCAACCATCTATCCTTCCACCAATCCATCTACTCATCCACCCTTTCACAGATCAAGACATTCTTTCACTCATGAGTCCTTACACCCATCCTTTCACTAATTTATTCATCCATCTATCTATCCACCCATTCATTCACCCATCCATCCACCCTTTCACTCATACATCCATTCATCTACCCATCTTTTCACTCACTCACCCCCTACCATTTCAAATTAATTATGAGGCACTGTCTGCTGAGATACAGACAGAAGAAGCGTATCATGAACTCCACCCCATCTGTATCTGCTAAAGCAGGAGGGTTTACAATGCCCCTGTCCATACCTATCCACCTCCAAACCTATCCATCAAACCTATCCATGCTTTCACTCATCCATCCATCCACACACCCACCCATCATATCATCCTTTCACTCAGCCATCAATCCGCTCTTTCACTCAGCCATCCATCTACCCTTTCACTCAATCATCCATTCACCATTTCACTCAGCTATCCATCCACCTTTTCACACATCCATCCACCCTTTCATCATCCATCCATTTAATCTTACACTCATTCATTCATCCTCCATTTCATTAAACCATCCATTCACTCTTTCAGTCACCCATCCATCCTTTCACTCATTCATCCAGCCATCTCTCATCCACCCTTTGACCCCCTGTAGCCGCTGAAGAGGGGAAGGTCACAACTCCTCTGTCTGTATCCATTTCCATAATTATATTTTAAGATTTTGTAAGATTCACTTGCCTTTAAAAATCACCTATCCCCTTACCATCTTACACCATGCACAGGGAGGCAACATAGGTAATTTTACACATAGAATAGGTTGTTAATAATGAGTAAATATTGGGATGGAGAGTCAATTAAGCACATGTGAGGTTAGTTCTTTGGTCCATCACCCTAACAGTTCCTTTCCTAACAACAAGAATGTGGAGCAAGTTGTAGTTGTAATCCAAGAGCTTTGTGGTAAAAACAGAGATGGTCCATCTACATCCTTACTCTTTTTCATTTGTTGCTCTGTTCGTCTGATCAGAAGAGAAAAGGGCAAGTTCAGAGCTATGTCGGGGAGACCTGTAAACACTGCAGCAGGATAGGGTCTATACTCACTGCACCCTGGTTTTTGAAAAACAGATGTCATGCCTGGAACGAAAATACAAAGGTTGAACTTCATAATTGTCTCCACCACAGAGCATGCTGTCTGTCTACATCCACACTCTACCTTTCCTTATGCATAAAATCATGCCCAAAATGCATTTTTCCACTGGCACATTCCATAATTTTTCCAGCCTCATTGCTGTGCTCTCTAGTTCTCTCCTGTCCCCCATGTTCATCCCACACATCCAAAGAAGTCTCAAAGCAGTCGGCTTACTCTCAAACCCGATAAAACTCTATGCTGTTATATCACACCCTGTAACTGTTGACAGTACCCAGGGCATGACTGCACCGACATTCATGGTATCCACATCATCCGTGAATCAACTTCATCATCACAGCTCATTACATAGACTGGTCACCAACCTATACTACCTGGAAGCACATCTTAACCCATCATTCTTGTCATGTCCCAAGATGCCAACCCCTCTCAACTTCCCTCTGTCACCGCACATTAGAATATTAAGACAAGTAATAGCAATCCATAGCTGGGACACTACATTGAATTGAATGATTCCACACCATAAGTAAACACACAGCTAAGTAATAACCTGGTTGCTATTTTGAGGTCGGGAGCACCTCACATGAGAGAGGGGGTTGAAAGTGGCAATCACATAAGTGAGGTAACAATTTCAGAAACCTGTATCTAGAATGGACAGATTGCAAGGTGCCTTGAATGTGTAAGGAAAACAGCTATAGTAACTCTCTACAAGAACAAAGAAAGCTGAAATTGGGAACCTCACATGTGAGAAAGAATGAAGTTGAGGATCCCCACCCAGAAAATTAATAATGGGTTGTCACAGTAAGGGATCAGAAGCATAAGTTCCAGGGCCTCATGGGTAGAATAAGGTCCATACAAAATTCTTAAGAAATTTGTTCATTCTCAGAAGCTGATTTTTTTTGTTTAAATGACTGCATTTCGCAACGTATATAGAGTGGATATTTAAATGACATTTTAAGCTGTGTTAGGTTACTTTGGTCATACTGGTTTTCTTGGTGGCACAAATATTTGCTGGTTTCACAGATAGCTTATTAGTTATGTGTAGATATTTTATCATGTCCATTGATAAACCGTTTTCAGAGAATATCACTACTGCTGTCTGAATTGATCATGGAGGCTAGTGTCTGTTGCCTGTACCTGTAAGATCTCCATAACCTAGATGGCAGTGGTGCTGAATGAACATGTTTACTCTACAGTCACTCTTTCAATCAATCAATCATAAGCTTTATTCGGTTTAAAATCACAAACCATAAAAGCATCCTAAGTCATAAACATCTACATATCACAACATTTTAAAATTCATTCAAAGAATAATTCATGTTAAAAAAGTCTAACAACGACCTCGCTCAGATTTGATGTGCTAATATTCGATTTCATACAGTACTGGAACAAAAGGGATATCTTCTCTTCACATTAAATACGAGGAAGTACATTTCAGGTTCACCATAACATTTGACAACTAAAATACAGGAAAGTGAAAAGTGCTAAGAATTACGTTATACCGACCTAAGGGGCCGATTCTGATCTCTCTCGGAAGGGCTACGAACGCGATCCGGCAGGAAAAAGTACAAGCCGTTCGAGCGAGCAAGTACTATGCTAGAAACGCAAAATCACCGACCGAATCGTTTCCAGGTCCAAACCGCTCCATATGCCTCATCTGTAAGCACGCCGTGCCGCGCAATGGAGGCAATTTCCTACCGAGCCAGTACGATTCATGCGTTGGACATAAGGATCGAGTTGAAGTTTCCGGCTCGCAATACATCCGGGAAGCTGCCTTTGGGGTCCGCTTCGGACCCCCGTCATCCGCAGCCTTACAACTCGGATGCAGGGGGAGACCCAAGGGTCTCCCGAACACAGGCATGTATGGTGCAGATGCCAATGACACATACCCACTGTAGGGGGTGCCCTTGTGCAAGATGTACCCATTCAGTCAATGGGAGCCCATGTACGCGTCGTACGAATAGATCCCATTGACTTCTCTGGGAGTCCGACCGAACCGAGTCCGGCAGCATGCAACAGAATCGTACTTGCTCAGTCGGACTGGATGAGTCCGGCTCGATTGGAAAACACTTCGGTTATGGCTTGGTTGGAGAGCTTTCCGGCCCAGATCAGAATCGGCCCCTAAGTATACAGTGCAAACATCATACGTCATCTTGTAACCCTGTTTAGTCATAGACAAGGGCTTCAAGATGTGAGTTATTGTGTCTTATTTTAATTGCCTTCTGAATAAAAACCACTACTGCATTGCAAACTTTAAGATTAGCTAGGCTACAGATATATTCAAAGGCGAGTCTATATAAAAATAACCTCTCGCTTAAAAACAAAGGTCGTAGGAGACACTTCCTAGGGTCTTTATAAAAGTTGCACAATAAAATAAAATGCAACGTTGTCTGATTTGCCATTGCAGGGGCACTTTGGCAAGTTTTGATTCCACTTGCCCAATTTTGGAAAGGCTATTAAAAAATTAACTAAACCCATCCGTAGTCTTGTAAGATAAAATCAGTCTAAGATGATTGTTTCTATGTAACATTTATCTTTTCCTCCTTGTCCATTGCAAGTAGATCTAATTCATTAAATATGATGGATAATCTACTTGGAAAGAACAGTGTGAACAAGTGAAATGAAGCACTTGTACATCAATATACCATGCAAGAACAAATAGGTCAGCATTGTGAGAACTGTGTGAATGTCTTGATAATTAGATAGCAGTGTGTTGTGCAGATCATTATAGAAGAATATTGTCAGAGCACTGTGAATGTGCTCCCAAGTGGCATATCATTGCGGTCAGTACAAGTAAGCACATTGTCGCAGCTCTGTTCCTTCCTTAGCAGGTGGAGTTTTTTAAATACAACCTGCTTCTCCTGAGGTGGATCATTGATACAATATGGATGCATAACATATCAAAACACATAAATGTTCTAAATTAAATATTGATAACAAAAATATCGACTTCCTATGCTTAACTATAAAAAACACAAATATTGAGAACACAAATATTGTTAAAACATTATTGTTTAACATATATTGAAAAAAATATATCGGAAACAAAAAAATTGTTACCTTTAAATAAACATATATTATGTCAAAAATATCTATTCACACAATATCAACTACAATCGTAAATAATTAAATAATCATTAATAAAAAGATAAAACAACACTTTTAACATAACACAATTACTTCAAATAAACCACAAACCTGTTTTACACATTATTTATTTACAAATGCAAACAATCAAATCCTCCCAAAATTATCATTAACTACCAATATTTAAACCCCAACCTAAATATAAATATATATATATATTTATCCGAAATATTTAGCAGCGCCCCTCCGTCAGCTCTCACTCTCAGCAGTCGCGATGAAAGGGCACAATCTTCACTTAAAGGTATGCCAACAGTATCTTTATTTCAGCAATTGTGCAGCCATAAAGTGTTTCAGTAACAGCCGTTACCTTGATCACATGGGTACAATACATTTCCGTCTTAGTTATATACCACCTCCTCCTAGTGACATCATAGTGTACACATAGCAAAAAGACTGTTGTTAATAGTCGCTATCTTTCTCTGTGTATATTTATTTATTGTATTTATTTATTTATTGCATTTATAAAGCGCCTGACTTACCCCAAATGGGGTATATCCGCGCTGAGAACAAAGTTGCAGACAACACAAGGGAAGAGAGATTATTTTATATCCCAAAATAGGAATTTAAACTGCTTTCTTCCCACTTTTTCCCTTCCTTACTTTTTCCATTCCCTGCTGTCCATCCCTTCCTTCTCAGTCTTGTTCACACGCTCCCCTTCCTTTCATTCTGTCTTCCTGTCCTCTGCCCTTTCCTTCTTGTACCCATCTGTTCCCTCTCATATATATATATATATATATATACAAGAAGAAAATATATAGATCAATATAAATATGTGTGTGTATATATATATATTTATATTGATATATATATTTTCTTTTTGTATTGTGGCACAAAATTTTGGTTTGATAGTAAAAACAAAAGGCTGTAGCAACACGTTCCAGCTATGCACATGGCCTTGCACATAATGTGAACAAGGCCGTATATGCGGTCAAAAGTTGTTGCAACAGCCTTTTTATTTCACTAATATATATGTGAATAGATACACACGCACACACACACACACACACACACATATATATATATATATATATATATATATATATATATATATATATATATATATATATATATGAAAAAAGCAGCACTCCCCGCAGATAAGGAAGGAGAAGAGGCCACGCGAGGGAACAATGTAGGAGCCGTTTTTATTGACAGACAGCGTAGCAAGATGCATTTCGGCAATGAGCCTTCTTCGGTTGCTGTTGCTGACACGTGATGACCCCACCTGCATTTTCGAAATGTCCAGTACCACCCTCATTGGAAGGTAAGTAAGCCACCGCCCCCAAGTCACATGTTGATTCTACCATGGTGGCGCAAAATGAAACTTCAACTCCCAGAAGACAGTGCGACTGGAGAGTATTGCAGGGGACGGCAGACAGGATTAGAGGAAAAAATGCAGTGATGAAATGAGGAAAAAACGTAAAATAAAAGTCTTGTGCACTCCTACACGTCCCTCTCAGTTCAAGCCTCGAGCATAGTGCAGCCCAAAATTAAGCCAAAATGCAGAGCCGAACAAACAGTGCAGTCGACTCCTCGTTAAGTAACAAGCTGCCAGCTGGCAGAAGGCTGAGGCAAACACAAACTTGAGGCGGGCAGAAACTGGTCCGGGAAACGGTAATTATTGATGCTTGGAAAGCAGGCGCCAGCTGATTTCTGCCACTTGAAGAACCGGAGCCTCCAACGCACCTCTGGCATGTGCGTGAATCTGAATGAAAAAAGCAGCACTCCCCGCAGATAAGGAAGGAGAAGAGGCCACGCGAGGGAACAATGTAGGAGCCGTTTTTATTGACAGACAGCGTAGCAAGATGCATTTCGGCAATGAGCCTTCTTCGGTTGCTGTTGCTGACACGTGATGACCCCACCTGCATTTTCGAAATGTCCAGTACCACCCTCATTGGAAGGTAAGTAAGCCACCGCCCCCAAGTCACATATATATATTACCTACTGGCAATAGCCAGTAGGTATATATAGTTAGGATTTTTTTCCTATGGGATTTTTGAAAATTCTATGTCGAATAACTTTGGCGTTTGAGGACAGAATTGGCTGAAATTTTCAGGAAAATGGAACATTTTGTTTCTGAGCAGCCCCTGAAAATTTGAGGGGGTTTCGTCAAGGGGGGGCCGAGAAAAAAGGGGGGTCCCAAAACGTGTTTTTCCCATGCAATTTTCCATAGGGCAGTTGGCCTCACTTTTAGCCTGAACGGCTGAATGGATTTACACCAAACTTGGCAAAATTGTAGGGACTGGTAGCCCGATGTGCCTTTGCTATGTCTCAAGATATAGGCTCCAGTGGTTTTTACGAAAATTAACTTTGAAAAATATATATTGGGCTACATTGGGCTATATATATGTTGGAGCCCAAATGTAGCCCAATGTAGCCCAATGTAGCCCAATGTAGCCCAATGTAGCCCAAAGATGGCCACCAGAGACAAAAAAAACAAATGTAGCCCAAATATCAGCCAGATGTAGCCCAACTATAGCCCAATGACAGAATGTCCCAGAGTGTTCTAAAGAACAACTAGAGTGCTAACAGTCCTACTTATTACAAAGGTATGGCACACCTGAAGCCATCTTGATTGGAATAAAGTGGTAACTCTTAAAACATTTAATTTAAAAAGGAACAAAATGAGGGGGTTCATTTTGCCATAGAAAGTATGATTAGCGAATATATGACGAAATCCCGCATACCATCAGTCCGCAAAAAAAATCCCGCATGTACTATTAGGCCGCAAATTAAAATAACGAAAACTTTTAGAACGAATATGCCTTTAGCATACACTAAACAACTAAACTACCCTAAACCCTAAAACACTACCCCCAGCATGACCCTACACTACACAAACAGTACAACACTACCCTAAACCCTAAAACACTACCCACAGCATGACCCTACACTACACAAACACTACAACACTACCCTAAACCCTAAAACACTACCCCCAGCATGACCCTACACTACGCAAACACTACAACACTACCCAAAACCCTAAAACACTACACCCCAGCATGACCCTACACTACGCAAACACTACAACACTACCCTAAACCCTAAAACACTACCCCCAGCATGACCCTACACTACACAAACACTACAACACAACCCTAAACCCTAAAACACTACCCCCAGCATGACCCTACACTACGCAAACACTACAACACTACCCTAAACCCTAAAACACTACCCCCAGCATGACCCTACACTACGCAAACACTACAACACTACCCAAAACCCTAAAACACTACACCCCAGCATGACCCTACACTACGCAAACACTACAACACTACCCAAAACCCTAAAACACTACACCCCAGCATGACCCTACACTACGCAAACACTACAACACTACCCTAAACCCTAAAACACTACCCCCAGCATGACCCTACACTACGCAAACACTACAACACTACCCAAAACCCTAAAACACTACACCCCAGCATGACCCTACACTACGCAAACACTACAACACTACCCTAAACCCTAAAACACTACCCCCAGCATGACCCTACACTACGCAAACACTACAACACTACCCTAAACCCTAAAACACTACCCCCAGCATGACCCTACACTACGCAAACACTACAACACTACCCTAAACCCTAAAACACTACCCCCAGCATGACCCTACACTACGCAAACACTACAACACTACCCTAAACCCTAAAACACTACCCCCAGCATGACCCTACACTACGCAAACACTACAACACTACCCAAAACCCTAAAACACTACCCCCAGCATGACCCTACACTACGCAAACACTACAACACTACCCAAAACCCTAAAACACTACCCCCAGCATGACCCTACACTACGCAAACACTACAACACTACCCAAAACCCTAAAACACTACCCCCAGCATGACCCTACACTACGCAAACACTACAACACTACCCAAAACCCTAAAACACTACACCCCAGCATGACCCTACACTACGCAAACACTACAACACTACCCAAAACCCTAAAACACTACCCCCAGCATGACCCTACACTACGCAAACACTACAACACTACCCAAAACCCTAAAACACTACCCCCAGCATGACCCTACACTACGCAAACACTACAACACTACCCTAAACCCTAAAATACTACACCACAGCATGACCCTACACTACGCAAACACTACAACACTACCCAAAACCCTAAAACACTACCCCCAGCATAACCCTACACTACGCAAACACTACAACACTATCCTAAACCCTAAAACACTACGCCCAGCATGACCCTACACTACGCAAACACTACAACACTACCCTAAACCCTAAAACACTAGCCCCAGCATGACCCTACACTACGCAAACACTACAACACAACCCTAAACCCTAAAACACTACCCCCAGCATGACCCTACACTACGCAAACACTACAACACTACCCTAAACCCTAAAACACTACCCCCAGCATGACCCTACACTACGCAAACACTACAACACAACCCTAAACCCTAAAACACTACCCCCAGCATGACCCTACACTAAACAACCACCACAACTCTACACTACACTAACACAACACTACACTACACAACACTACACTACACTACACAATCAATAACCCACGAAAAAATTAACACAAACCCACCTACCTCTCTCGTCATCGTGGTTTTCACAACGCAAATGCATTTACCATACATGCCTTTAAAACGTAATTCTTTGTAAAGGCATGCGCGATAAATGCACATGCGTTTTGAAAAAATGCGGGATAATGGTATGCGAGGTCAATGACCTTGCGGGATAATGGTATGCGGACTGAAAGTCTGCGGGATAAAAAATGCGGGAAAATGGCTGCAAACCATGATTAGCAGCAGACTTCCCTGGTGAGCACTAGCTTTACTACAGTGATCTAATGAGCAACTAGAGTGCTAACATTCAGAATTTATGGCAAATGTGTGACACATCTGAATGCCTTCTTGATAGAACCAAAGTAAACAAGCATTGAAAATGCAATAGATCTCGCTCTCGTTTAAGTTAAAGCCATTCTGTTTGTAATGAGGTGGCTTTTTAGCTTTGCTTTTATTAGTGTTTTTAAAACTTTCATGTAAATAACATGCATATGTATGCATATATGTATATGTATGCATGCATTTATATTTATATAGATATGCAGATTATATATGTTTATATATGTATATTACCTACTGGCGATAGCCAGTGGGTATATATAGTTAGGATTTTTTCTCTATGGGATTTCTGAAAATTCTATGTCTAATAACTTTGGCGTTTGTGGACGGAATTGGCTGAAATTTTCAGGAAAATGGCACATTTTGTTTCTGAGCAGCCCCTGAAAATATGGGGGGGTTTCATCAAGGGGGGGTCGAGAAAAAAGGGGGGTCCCAAAACACGTTTTTCCCATTCATTTTTCCATAGGGCGGTTGGACTCACTTTTAGCTCGAACGGCTGAATAGATTTACATGAAACTTGGCAAAATTGTAGATATGGTTTTCCCGACGTGCCTTTGCTATGTCTCAATATATGTGCTCCAGTGGATTTTGAGAAATTAACGTTTAAAAAAATATATATATCTGTGACAGCGCTCCGGTTAGCGCCCCGGTTCGCGTACTTGACGCGTAACGGAACTTCGCGAAGCGAAGCTGATTGGCTCTCCGGTGTCTGTCAACATTCTAAACAGTCCGGAGCGGCCGCCATCTTGTCTCTCGGTAGGTTCGAGAGACAAGATGTGGTGAAAAACGAAGGGGGAAATGAAGGAAAGGGGGCAAGGTAGACCACTCCTGACCCCCTAGGATTGATAAGGGGGATATTAAAGTCCCCCGCGATTTTTCGCGGTAGAGGCGCTTCCCGGTACGCGAACCGGGCAGCTAACCGGCAGCGTAACGGGAGTCTGCCATCTTGTGTTTTTGGAGCGTCCGGTTCGCGTACCGGGTAGCGTACCGGGTAGCGTCCCGGTAAGCGTAACAAGGGGAAAACCAAGAGAAACAGTAAAAAAAAAATTAAGGGAATAGATTTCCAGCAAACTTGGCAAAATTGTAGGGACTGTTTGTTTGATGTGCCTTTGCAAGGCCTCAAGATATGTGCACGTGTGGATTTTGTCTAATTAAGGTTAAAAAAAATATATATATCTGTAAGCGTGCTCCGGCACGCTTACGTTACGGGTTTTGTTTGCGCTGCAGAGCCGATACGTCACGGTTATGCGACGCGTGATGAGGCGTCTCACGTGGCTACGTGATACGTCACGTAATAAAGAATATATTTTACAGCTATAGATATTAGCTTTTAAAAAACCAATGAAATTCACTGAAAAAACCATAGGTTATAGACCATATATAGTTAGGAATTTGCATTTACAAAACCTTGAAAATTCACTGAAAAAACCATAGGTTAGAGACCATATATAGTTAGCTGGACATTTTATTGACATAAAACCAATGAAATTCCATATATAGTTAGTTGCACTAACTATATATCGCGCACCCGCAATCCACTGCTGATGATGTCACATATTACATCATTCATGACATGGTCAGTGACATCACTGATGACATCACTGATGACATCTCAAATGACATCACTGATGACATCACTGATGACATCTCAAATGACATCACTGATGACATCATGGCACACCAATACCAGTTACTACATACGCACTCACTGATTCCTACATCTACACACACATTCACTCATTCACCCATACAATCACTCATACATACAGTCACTCATTATTACAACACTATCATATGCACTCATACACCTATGCAGACACTCACACACTGCCACTCATCCATGGAGTTACTCACACACCTAGTCAGTCCTGTAAAGAATCAATCACACTTCCATTTCCTCATCTATACAGTTAAACACAGAACACCATACTTCAGTGACATCACTGATGACATCACTGATGACATCACTGATGACATCTCAAATGACATCACTGATGACATCTCAAATGACATCACTGATGACATCATGACACACCAATACCAGTTACTACATACGCACTCACTGATTCCTACGTCTACACACACATTCACTCATTCACCCATACAATCACTCATACATACAGTCACTCATTATTACAACACTATCATATGCACTCATAGACCTAGTCAGTCCTGTGAAGAATCAATCACACTTTGATTTCCTCATCTATACAGTTAAACACAGAACACCATACTTTTCACACATATACTAACACATACTTACTCTCTTATACAATCACTGATACAAGTACACATTGATATGCACAGAGTCACACACCTCCCAGCCAGCCACACACACACTCAGTCTTCCATACATCCACTCATTCTTCAATATGTAAAACATATTTAAACTTTACAAAAACACACAGACACTAGATGATGTCATCAGTGATGTCATTTGAGATGTCATCAGTGATGTCATCAGTGATGTCATTTGAGATGTCATCAGTGATGTCACTGACCATGTCATGAATGATGTAATATGTGACATCATCAGCAGTGGATTGCGGGTGCGCGATATTTAGTTAGTGTAACTAACTATATATGGAATTTCATTGGTTTTATGTCAATAAAATGTCCAGCTAACTATATATGGTCTCTAACCTATGGTTTTTTCAGTGAATTTTCAAGGTTTTGTAAATGCAAATTCCTAACTATATATGGTCTATAACCTATGGTTTTTTCAGTGAATATATATATATATATATATATATATATTTATATATATATATATATCCACAAATGCCCTCCACACACGGAAGAAGGCAACAACCACAAAGGAGAAGTACTTCGGAGAGGCTTTATTAATGGAGATCAAGGTCCGGTGGCGGCGAATGCATTTCGGCATTTTCCGCCTTCCTCAGCGCCCAACACCCGACCAAATGTCCCGGTCTGAGCTTCCTGCTGCTTTATGATGCTGATGTTGCTCCGCTCCTCCCCCTTGATGTTCAGGCCACCTGTTGCAATGCTTCACGGACATCGTTGCACCACAACTCCCACAATGCCATATGTTAAGGCAAAGAGGGCTGGTGTAGCGGAGAGGCTTGCCAAAGTCTGCAGGGCTCGTTGTTAACATGCCCGTACTCCTTTTCAAAAGCCGCTCCTCCGGTCTCCTTAATACCGTCACAGCCCCTCAGAGGTGAAGCCGATATAGAGCAGGGGCAGACTTGCCACAAAGAGAGGTGAAATACCTCTACCGCCTTTTCATTTCACTAATATATATGTGAATAGATACACACACACACACACGCACACACACACACACACACACACATATATATATATATATATATATATATATATATATATATATATATATATATTCACTGAAACAACTATAGTTTCAGGGTTGTTATAGTTAGAAATTAGCATTTAAAAAACCATAGAAATTCACTAAAAAACATGGGTTACAGGCACGTTATACTTAGTTGGACATTTCACTTGTACAAAACCATAGAAATTCCGGCGTTATAGTAAGTTGAGCTAACTATAACTCACGCCCCTGCAATGCACTGCGGATGACGTCACATATTACATCATTCATGACACGGTCAGTGACATCACTGATGATGTCACTGATGACATCTCAAATTCTCTTTCTCTCTCTCTCTCTCTGTCTCCCTCCTTCTCTCTATCCCTCTCCCTCCCTCCCTCTCTCTCCCTCTCTCTCCCTCCCTCTCCCTCCATCACTCCCTCTCTCCCTCTGTATCTCTGTCTCCCTCACTCTGACTGTCTCACTTCCCTCTCTCCCTCTGTCTCACTCACTCTGACTGTCTCAATCTCTCTCTTCTCAGTCTCCCTCTCTCTCCTTGTTTTCCTCTTCCTCTCTCTGTTACCCTCTCCCTCACTCTATTTCCCGCTCCCTCACTCTGTCTCCCTCTCTCTCCTTCCCTCTATCTCCCTATCTCTCCTTCCCTTCTCCCTCCTTTCGTTCTCCCTCTGTCTGCCTCCCTTTACCTCCCTCCCTCGCTCTCGCTCCCTCTCCCTCCCTCACTCTCCCTCACTCCTTTGCCCTCCCTTTCCCTCCCTCTCCCTCCCTCCATCTCTCTCCTTCTCCCTCCCTTTCTCTCCCTCTGTCTCCCTCCCTCTACCTCTCTCCCTTGCTTTCCCTCGGTCTGCCTCCCTTTCCCTCCCTCGGTTGCTCTCCCTCTGTCTGCACCTGTCTACCTCCCTTTCCATCCCTCCCTCCCTCCCTCCCTTTCCCCTCCCTCTCCCTCTGTCTGCCTCCATTTCACTACTTCCCTCGCTCTCCCTTCTTCTCCCTCCATTTCCCTCCCACCCTCTCCCTCGATCTCCCTACCTTTCCCTCCCTCCCTTGCTCTCCCTCGCTCTCCCTCCCTTTCCCTCTCTTCCTCTCCCTCTGTCTCCCTCCCTTTCCCTCCCTCCCTCCCTTGCTCTCCCTCCCTCTCCCTCCCTTTCCTCCCTCCCTCGCTCTCCTTCCATTTCCCTCCCTTCCTCGCTCTCCCCATCTCCCTCCCTTTCCATTCCTCCCTCCCTCTCCCTCTGTCTCCCTCCCTTTCCCTCCCTTCCTCGCTCACCGTCCCTCTTCATCCCTCCCTTTCCCTCCCTCCCTCTGTCTCCCTCCCTCTACCTCCCTCCCTTGCTCTCCCTCTGTCTGCCTCCCTTTCCCTCCCTCCCCCGCTCTCCCTCTCCCTCCCTTTCCCTCCCTCCCTCGCTCTCCCTCTGTCTGCCTTTGTCTCCCTTCCTTTACATCCCTCCCTCTCCCTCTGTCTCCCTCCCTTTCCCTCCCTCCCTCCCTCGCTCTCCCTCCCTCTCCCTCCCTTTTCCTCCCTTGCTCGCCCTCCCTCTCCCTCCCTTTCCCTCCCTCCCTCGCTCTCCCTCTGTCTGCCTCTGTCTTCCTCCCTTTCCCTCCCTCCCTCTCCTTCTGTCTCCCTCCCTTTCCCTCCAGCCCTCGCTCTCCCTCCCTCCCTTTCCCTCCCTCTTTCTACCTCCCTCTCCCTCCCTTTCCCTCCCACCCTCGCTCTCCCTCCATCTCCCTCCCTTTCCATCCATCCCTCCCTCCCTCTCCCTCTAACTCCATCCCTTTCCCACCATCCCTCTCCCTCTCCCTCCCTTTCCTTCCCTCTGTCTCCTTCCCTCTTTATCCCTCTCTCTCTCTCTCCCTCCCTCCCTCACTCTCCCTCCCTCCCCCTTTCCCTCCCTCCCTCTCCCTCCCTTTCCCTCGCTCTCCTTCTGTCTGCCTCTGTCTCCCTCTCCATCTCTCCCTCCCTCTCTCTCTGTCTCCCTCCCTTTCCCTCCCTCCCTATCTCTCCCTCTCCCTCTCTCAGCCTCCCTCTCTCGCCGTTTTCCTCTTCATCTCTCTGTTTCCCTCTCCCTCACTCTGTTTCCCTCTCCCTCACTCTGTTTCCCTCTCCCTCACTCTATTTCCCTCTTCCTCACTCTGTCTCCCTCTCTCTCCTTCCCTTTCCCTCCTTCCCTCTGTCTCCCTATCTCTCCTTCCCTCTCCCTCCTTCGCTCTCCCTCTGTCTGCCTCCCTTTCCCTCCCTCCCTTGCTCTCTCTCCCTCTCCCTCCCTCCCTCGCTCTCCCTCACTCCTTTCCCCTCCCTTTCCATCTCTCTCCCTCCGTCCCTCTCTCTCCTTCTCCCTCTGTCTCCTTCCCTCAAATATCGATATCTGTAAAATTTGATATTCATATTTCTCAAAAACTACTTAACAGATTTACACCATTTAAACAAAAGTGTGCTTTCCGGACCAAGAACTTTCTCCCTGCCAAATTTGGCGTAATTTCGTTCAGCAGTTTGACCTGTAGCCTTGTTTAAAGTTTCCAATGGAAATTGCATTGAGAAAACATGTTTTGGGACCCCCTTTTGCCCCTGCAAGCCCCCACTATTATTTTTGAAGAAATGCCCCGGAACCTAACCATCCAGGGGCCTCATTAAAATAAAACGCGGGAACCAGCGACCCCAGCACAGTTTTTTAAATATTATAAAAGGTTAAACGTTAACATACAAATATTTATAAATATACACATTTTTAAGAATATTATTATATGTGTTTACTTTTTGTTGTAGTTGATTTTTTCTTACTTAAAAAAATCAATACCAATAATATATATCTTATTTAACACCAAATTAAAATAAATAAATAAATGAATCTGATGAAATAAATCCAATAATTCTAAGTTATTAATTTGCATATCTTTAAAATGATTACTTTAAAATTTTAATGTAAAACAGAGAGCCTCATTGTGATGTCGGGTGGACAGACACTGATAGGCCACAGTGGAGGTCCAGCCAACATCCAGGGCATTGGTCTGACCGCCGGATTACAATTCCGGCAGTCAGAACGATTATGTCAAAGAGAGAAGACAGACGACTATCGGGCAGCAGTCGGACTTTGATCCCTACAATGGAGACAGTGCCACCATAGGGATTAGGATGTACCTTTCCAACTGCCTTTTCATGAATTGAAATGTCATCAGGGATATCATCAGTGATGTAACTGACCATGTCATAAGTGATGTAATTTGTGAGGTCATAAGCAATGCAATGCATTGTGGGGCCGTGAGTAATAAGACTTTCTTGTTTGCAAGTCCAAATTCAGCCTTCCAGTGGTCTGTCCCGACTGGATTAGCCAGGCTGCCTTAAAGAGGTGATAAAGATCCCCTGGGGTTAATCAGCTCTACTGGGAGGGCAGTGTGCTGTTCCATAGCAATTCCAGGCCAGGGGGAGGAGTCGTAAATCATGGTCTTCGAAAGTAGAGGGATGGCCACAGTGTCAGTTTTCCCTTTACACTTTTGACCCCCACCAGACCCAGGATTAGGGAAGGTATGTGCAAATGGTAGGGGGAAAGTCAATGGAAACAAGCCATCCTAGGGGGAGTGTTTAGCCAGCTCTTACCTCCTTGATGGAAAATCAGCCGTTATGTTTAACTCAGGTATCTATAATGGCTGAATTTCTCTGGTATGGTATTTGTAAAAACAAAGTACACAAGAGCAAAGGTGGGCACTCCAGGCAAGTCAAAAAAAATCTTTTATTTTCTTAAATTTCCATCAGCATGTTCGTAATATGTAAATATTCCAAATCATGTCCCCATCACAGAGAAATAGAGGCCCCCTCCCATTTCAAGAGATTTATTGGCCATCTGGGTACAAAATATGTGAAATTGCCCAACGCGTTTCAAACTTTGCAGTCCTTTCCCATGGGTAGAATGGTTGACAATACGACAATACGGCAAGCCGCACTTTCAAACCCTTCACCTACATTATTGTAATTAGGCTCATGTGAGTGTCGTAGTGACTCCACCATCACTGATGCATTGTGGCTTTAAAAGTCTGCCGCTTGACAAGTACAATAATAATCCTGAAATAGGTAAGTTTATTGTCACCACAATGTCATGCCACAATACTCAGATTGACAATGCATTATTACATTTGCCAAATGTTTTGTGAAAAACGTCAGGCATTCAGGGCACATGGACCCAGTTCATTCTGTGGTGGTACGTCTCCCGGCTGGCAATTCAATGGATTCTAAATCCCATCTCTGCCTCGGAGAAACAGAGACAAACTCCCATTTTGAGCGTCTTTTGATTTATTAGCCATCCGCGTACAAAATCTGTGAAACAGCCCAATGCGTTTCAGACTTTGCAGTCCTTACTCACGGACGAATGGTTGACAGTATGGCAAGACGCGCTTTTAAATCTGTTATCTGCATAATTGTAAATAAGCTCATGTGAGCGTCGCAGTGACTCCACCATCATGGATACATTGTGGTTTCAAAAGTCTGCCACTTAACATGTACAATAATAATCCTGAAATAGGTAAGTATATTGTCACCACAATGCCATGCCACAATATCAAGATTGACATTAAATTACTACATTAGCCAAATGTTCCATGAAAAGGCCATACGTTCAGGCCACACAGACCCGCTTCACTCTGCGGTGGTGCATCTCCCGGCTGGAAAGCTGATAGGTAACAAACACATCCCCACCACAGAGGAACAGAGATGCACTCCCATTTTAAGCATCCTTTGATTTATTAGCCATCTTGTACAAAATCAGTGAAATAGTCTAACACATTTCAAACATTTGCAGTTCTTGCTCACTGACCGAATGGTGGACAATACGGCAAATTCAATGATAATCCTGGAATAGGTAAGTATATTGTAATCACAATGTCATGACACATTTCCCAGATTAACACTGCATTATTACATTTGCCAAATGTTTTGTGAAAAAGTCTGAACCTTTAGGCCACATGTACCCACTTCACTCTGCTGTGGTGAATCACTGACCATAGCACAAGTGATGTAATATGTGAGATAATAAGCAGTGCATTGAGGGGGTGCGAGTTATAGTTAGCTCAGCTAACTATAACTGCTTAGTTCCTCTGGTTTTGTACAAGGGAAACCCTAGCCTAAATATAACATCTCTGTAACCTTTGTTTTTTCAGTGAATTTCTATGGTAGTTTTTTATTCTATTTTCTAACTATAAAGTCCCTGTAATCTTAGATTTTTTTAGTGAATTTCTATGATATTTTAACTAACAGTCGTATTTGTGAAGTGGGGTGGGGCCTCTGACCAGCTCTTAGGAATCCTACTGTGTAGGACTTAAAGGAAATACCAGGAGGGCTTCTTGGCCCCCAAGGTCCTCAGGAATAAAGTGGACTTCATCCCCCAACCAGTAGTGCACCAGGGGCCCCGTTTGCAGAGTGGTGCAGGAAAAGGGCATGGCTTCCAAGGACCTCTTAACAATCCCTCTGTGTAGGACTTATTGGAGATGGCAGTAGGTGTAGTTGGCCCCCATGGCCATCCCATCCACTGGGGCCCAGCCTTTATTTTAAAAATGTTTTTAATTCAATGGGACGGGGCTGAGCAGCCACTTTCCCTGGCCATTTTCAGCCCTAGGGACCCCATCCTCCGATGCTTGCCTTTTTTAAAATGTGTTTTTTTTAGAGTAAGAGGGCATGTGCGAGGCCAATTTTGGGCCCGATGACCCCATATTTTGGCCCAGGCCTTTATATTTTTATTTTTTACATAAAGTGGAGGAGGGGCCATGCAGCCCCCTTCTCCTGGCCGATTTTGGCCCCGGAGACCCTTTCCCCAGGGGCCAGGCTCTTACTTAAAAAAAAAAATAGTTTTTCATTAAAGAGAGGGGGGCCGAGCAGTCCCAATCCCGGGCCATTTTCTGCTCCAGTGACCCCATCCTCTATGGCTTTCCCTTTTAAATTTTTTTTATTTAAAGTGAGGGGAGCTCTGTGCCAATCCTCCTGAAGCCCTGGGGGATGGCAATCCCCAGGGCCCCCCTTTTTTGTTTAAATTTGCCCCGGGGAAGTGGTGATCCCCAGGGCTGGGGGTCAACAATGGACCCCTTAATTAGTGCATTTGTGCTGCAGGGAGGTAGCTGTCCTTGCTTTAAAAAATATATATATATTTGCCTCGGGTAGGTGCTGGTGCCCTATGGCTTTCCCTGCATTACTTTCAATAAAAAAATTGCGTGCCCCAGGGAGGTGGCAGCCCCCGAGTCAGGAGGATGGCCTAGCCCACCCACATAATATAAATTAGCCCCGGGGAGGTGGCGGTCCTGGGGCAGGGAGGCGGTGGTCCCTGGGGCTTTTAATAGCCTGAGCAGAGGCCCCATGCCCCACCTCCTATATTTAGCATATGCCTCCGGGACCTGGACCACCCGGGGCCTATTGCAAAGCAAGCTCGGGAGACCGTGCATGCTTTTTAAAAATATTTTGCATGGGGTCTGTGGCATATCTGGGGGGTCAGGGTATTCCTACCCTGCCCCCTTTTCTTTTTAAACTTTTTTTCTGGGGCTCGGCTTCAATACAAGAAGAAAATATATAGATCAATATAAATATGTGTGTATATATATATATATATATATATATATATATATATATATATTTATATTTATATATATATTTTCTTTTTGTATTGTGGCACATAAATTGGAGTTTAATAGTAAAAACAAAAGGCTGTAGCAACACGTTTCAGCTATGCACATGGCCTTGCACATAATGTGAACAAGGCCGTATATGCGGTCAAAAGTTGTTGCAACAGCCTTTTTATTTCACTAATATATATATATGTGAATAGATACACACACACACACATATATATATATATATATATATATATATATATATATATATATATTCCACACGTTGCTATTTCGTAGAAAAAAGCAAAACTTAAGCCCAATTCCTTCAAGCGTGTTGTTTTATTAAATTTTAACAAACAGCGTCAAAAATCACCCGACGCGTTTCGGTGCAGCCGCACCTTGGTCACGGGTAAATTCAGTTTGCCGAGTGCCTCCATTATCTAGTGTTAAACCATAAACATAAAAGTAGGACTACCTGTCCCAAACACTGCTTAGTCAAATGAAAATTGGCAGACATTTTGCAATATTCACAATCCATACTGGTGTTAATGAGGTTGATCTATACAAGATAGTCTTAATTCAGCACATTCTTGTCTAAGTTCCTAATACTGTACAGAATTACTGTCCACCACTTCACAGGGAATAATGTCTCACATTATTCTCTATTTCGTCATAAATATGCACGAGTTTTGCCCAAGTGGGCATGAACCCAGCAGTGGCAAAATTAATTCATAACAACATAAACATTTGCCGAAACTGAATTTGTACAATTCCCGCCCAAGTGGGCAAATAATCTCAGATCCAACGTCCTCAATTGTCCATCAAAGTTGCAATCCATGTCAGGTGTCATTTGGTTATTCCCTTTTTACAGTGTGCAGACATTCATGTCTCCTACAAAAAATAAACGAATGTGCAATCACTAAAACGTTACAGTGCAATTTAAAAACTGATGCTTCACTTTTATATACAGAGTCTGATTTGCAGTGAGTATAACAACTTTACAACTACCTATGTACAACTATCCCAAATGTACTTCCATCTCCTCATCCTTATTGAGACCCTTGGGCTGTACTGTATCATACTTAATTATGAATTTCGATTCTAGTTGACGTAATTGTCTCACTCTGTCTCCCCCTCTTTCCGACAAAGGTACCCTGTCCAGGGCACAGAATTGCAGATGGCTAGTGTCTTTATTATGAAATTCCTTAAAGTGTTTAGCAATGGGATAGTTCTTATCCTCATTCACTATCGCTATGGAATGTTCAAGCACTCTTTTCTTCACTTGGTGTATTGTGCTTCCAATATGACTTACAGGTCAAATGTTTCTCTATTTTATAGCCTTTTTCCGTGTCAGACAGTTGTATTTCCTTCCTGTTACTGCTGTTTTTACATGCTTTGCATGCCCGACAAATAAAAAAGCCCTTCACTGCATTCGGATCAATTTTATCTTTTGGGTTGCTACTGCATAGCATATCTTTTAGAGCTGTGCATTTCCTAAATGTCAACTGTGGCTGACTGCTCAGATGTTCTTTGAGTACTGGATCTAAACTCAATAGTGGCCAATACTTTGTTAAACTTCTTCTCATCTGCCAAGATTGATTGCTGTAAGCTGTAATGAACCGAATGGGTTCCTTGTCATCAATGCTCATTACCTTAGGATGTAGCAACTCTAGTCTGTCAACAGTTCTCACCTTAAAACAAGCATGTTCAATTACTTTATCTGAATAGCCTCGTTCTTTGAATCGTGTCTTCATGTTGGACAGTTCAGCCTCAAAATCTTGATTAGTGCCGCAATTGCGTCTGGCTCGTAAGAGTTCCCCAAACGGTATACTTTTAATCAAACCTTGTGGGTGGCAGCTAGCCGCATGTAAAAGGCTGTTGCCAGCTGTAGGCTTTCGGAATAATTTACTCCTGAGTCTGCCCTCATCTACGTATACCAGCACATCAAGAAATTCCAATGACTCTTTGTTCAAATTACATGTAAATCTCAAATTATAATCATTTACATTCAAATCCTCAACGAAATGTAAAGCTTCGTCCTTACTGCCTCTCCAAATACAAAATATATCATCTATATACCGTGCCCAGAGGACCACGTTCTGGGAAAAGGCCAAGATGTTAACAGCCACCTGCTCCTCCCACCAGCCCAGGTACAACCCTGCATAGCTGGGGGCGAAGCAGGTTCCCATCGCGGTCCCCCGGGACTGGCAATAGATGTTGTGGTTAAACAGAAAATAATTATTCCTGAGACAAATGTACATCATCATTAACAGCATGTTGGTGTGTGCTTCATGTTGACCTTCCTGTTGTTGCAAGAAGTGTTTGTTTGCTGCTACACCTAGGTTGTGAGGTATACAAGTATACAAGCTGTTGACATCTAGTGCCAACAGCCACATGTCATCCTCCCAGTTAATGGGTTCAATCAGCCGCAGAAAATCCCTTGTATCTTGCAGATATGATGGTAGCTGCTGAACAAGTGGACATAGGTAGTGGTCAATGTACTTAGAGGTGTTCTCATAGGTGCTACCCATGGACGAAACTATTGGTCGTCCAGGTGGTACTTGGGCATTCTTGTGCAGCTTAGGCGCCCTGTGCCATGTTACTTGATCCAGCAGATTCCACATGACTGGTTACTTCACTGGCTACATTGGCTGTTATCTCCACTGGCTGATTTGGAGGTGTCATTTGTTGCTTATTTAACTCTCTTAAATGATCAAATTTTCTCCCAAAAGTGAAGATCTGGCCTCTTTCATAGTCTAGTTGATCCCTATGAAATTTGGTCTGTTTCTTCATTTTAATTTCTTCTTCCGCTTTCAGTAGTCTTGTTGTGAGTTTTTTTATCTCCATCTCAAATTCACTATCTGAGTGCTGTTCTCTGAGTTTTGCAGTTAGTGTCTCTATCTCTTCAGCCAGACGCACTGTATCTTTCCATGCGTACTTAATTAGTAATTTTAACATCGTGGTCGAACACTCGTGGTTATTTTGGACCCATTGTTCAATGAGCTCTGGATCCGGGTCCTGAAAGGTCGGGGTTATAAAGATGCGTAAACCCCTCGGCACACGTCCGTGCTCAACATATTTTTCAAGAGTGGTGGCTTCCCACCATTTTACTTGCTCCAACTTGGTTAATTTCCACAATTGATTCCATAATTCTTTTTTGGTAGTTTTGTCGCGGGCTGTCCCCTCGCCCGTTCTGCTCAAAGCTAGAGTTTCAGACTCCAGCGGTGCAAACAGCGACTCCGCTGCTTCCCGCCGCGAAGCATTTCTGTTTGACAAATCCATTTGGTATAGTAAAGAGACTCACCGTCCGGGAGTCTCCAGCAAATGAATTTAGCTGTACACGCTTTTCCTCGGCAGCAGTCCTGTGCCTCGGCTACGCCGGTTCCGTCAGCCTGGTCCCCACACCGCGCTGCTTGCAACAATTCACCACAAAGTATCGCCTCTCCGGAGTTGGATAATTCACAGCTCCGCTCTTTGATTGGATCCTTTGGATTTTCCTCGGCCAATCCGCAGACTTTAGCTTCTTCCGGGCTCACTCTGGTCGTATGAATCCCTTTGCGCAGCGTTCGTGCCTAACGGGTAGGCGGGCTGGAGTGATTTTTCTCAATGAGAAACAATGTTCAAAAAACAAATATCGCTGATTCTCCAGCCTCAAATGACGGCGGGCTTGAAGCGAGGGAGCGACCCCTCTAATATTCCACACGTTGCTATTTCGTAGAAAAAAGCAAAACTTAAGCCCAATTCCTTCAAGCGTGTTGTTTTATTAAATTTTAACAAACAGCGTCAAAAATCACCCGACGCGTTTCGGTGCAGCCGCACCTTGGTCACGGGTAAATTCAGTTTGCCGAGTGCCTCCATTATCTAGTGTTAAACCATAAACATAAAAGTAGGACTACCTGTCCCTGATGTCATCAGTGATGTCATCAGTGATGTCACTGACCATGTCATGAACAATGTAATATGTGACATCATCAGCAGTGGATTGCAGGCGCGTGAGTAATACAACTAACTATCATGGAGGAATTTCAATGGTTTTGTACGAGCGAAATGTCCACCTAACTATAACACCCCTAAAACTTTGTTTTTCCAATGAATTTCTAAGGGTTTTTAAATGCTAATTCCTAACTATAAAATGTCTGAAACCTATGGTTCTTTCAGTGAATTTTAAAGGTTTTTTAAATGCTAATTCCTACCTATAACAGGCCTCAAACCTGTTTTTTTCAGTGAATTTCAAAGGTTTTTTCAATGATAATTTTTAAATGTATTAATTGTTATATTTATTTTTTTCATATTTTTTTACTACATTTTTTATCTATTTTTTTGGATATCTTATTTTTTAAATTACATTACACATTTTTAATATATATATTTTTGTAAATTAAAAATATTTACGTTTTTTTTATTTTATATTTTTTTAAAGATATTTATAATATTTTCTTCATTGTTTTTGTTTTCAATTTTTTTTGGGGAGTCGCGCACCTAAAGCACACCTTACTCGATCACTGCGCTGAACCAAGCTGCCATTTTAGAATTGTTGTGTAGAATCCGCATAGGGTATGTGACGGGTGCGTATTTTCGTGCCCGATCGCTATGAAACTGGTACACGACTCCAGGCGCATACGGGACACATGCGCATTACTTTACGCGATGCTTGCGCACTTACATGTGACATCATATATATGTTCGACGCGGTGGGTGCGCGATTCCCGCAAAATTTTTAAATGTCTAAAATGATATATATATCTATTTAATATAGATATTAGGGCAAGACATTATCTAACTTAATAACAATAATATATTTTTACTTTTAATAAACTTATATTACTTTTTAATGAAATTTCGCGAAGTCTCGTTGGGTGCGTGCTGCCTGTGCGCAGGGTGCGCGGACGCCATGTGATCTGAAAAAAAGATTTATTTGGTTCATAACTTTTCCCATTTTAACTATTGAAGGACCCCACCCACTTCAATCCTTCCTATTAGAGCTTCTTTGGAGACAGATCTCTTAGCTGAGAAGAACTTCTTTTGGATTATTTCTTTTCAGATATTTTCTAATTTGAGGACACAATGGCTTCAGGAATACAGCTACCACAAGAATCGGACCATTTTTCAAACGAAGAATTTGTTGTGGAACCTCCACCTCCAAAAAGACCTTCCTCAAAGGTGTGGAAGTTTTTTACCTACCCTGAAGGACAAAAGAAGGTGAATGCCACAAACGTCACCTGTAAAACTGTGGTAGCGTTCTTTCAAGAGGCAGTGCCTATAAGAACTACTCGTGCGGCACTGCAAGTATGTACAAGCATCATAAGAGTCTGCACCCTGTTAATCTGTCTCGGGAGGAGTGCAGGAGACATCGAGACAACCCTACACCTGCAGTGCCAAGTACTTCTGCCAGTTCCTCTACGCCAGCACGTCTGGACATACATTCCGAATTTGCACACCTAAAAATACACTGCATCAAGTGCAACCAACTTCTGTGCTACGGAGAGCAGTCTGTGGAGTTAGTCTGTACAGCACAACGAAACCACAGCTGTAAGACTTTTTTTTTTCTGGGCTATTAGTACCTTAAGTTCACCGTTTTTTTCGTCCTTTTTTCTTTTGAAAAAACAACAAAAAAATCACAAAGTTCTTCAAAAAACTAAAAAAATATTTAAAACCCCCCAAAAAAGTTCTTTTCAGAACTAACTTCTCTGGTTAAAGAAATAGCTATGATAGTGTATGAACGTTTGCTTGAATGTATGCATAGTGCATAATTGACTGAAAGAATGCATTAGTACTGTATGGTGTATGTACAAGTGCAGAACTATAAGGAAGTGCTGTAGCATGACACTTTTAGCTCGTTAGCTGCAGTGTACTGTGGTACTTCCGAAGCACAGGGATGCAACATAAGTGCATAAATATGTTGCAAGTCTATGCTGGCGCAAGGATATCTGTGTCATGCAGAATTTGTTTTTGTGCAGGAAGACACACCTCCCTACACAAAAACAATTTGTGAAGGCAATTTTCTCCTTCAATGTATGCTGTGCATTTTAGCATACATTCAAAGAGAAAAAATGAGGAGAAATGAAAATAATTCTCCTTGTTGTGCCTTGTTACACCAATTGGAGGATGGTGCAGCATTCACACACATGTCCAGATTTATGATTTCAAATAAATCTGGAGATGTGCCTTGTTCTATGAGTGTTCTGTGCAAACACACACCTATGGAACGCCCCTTCAACATAGGAGTTAGAAGCACTCCGTGCCCTAAAGCCTGGCTCACTGCATGAGTACATGCATTCTGACTGAATGATTACAGTACTATAACAAGAGACACTGGGTGAATTCATAAATTGTTGACTTTTACTTTAGTGAATGGATTAGTACATGGTACTGAAAGAGTCACTATGGCAGTGGTTCCCAAACTTTTTCGACCTGTGGCTCCCTTGACCTTATTGTCAGTTGGCCGTGGCTCCCCGTCATTTTTTACCGGTGGGAGGATGTAAGCCCGACCTCGGGAGTACTTCCAGTTTTCTCCCTGATATTAATTGGGATGAAGCCAATGAAGGTCAAATTGATGTGTCTACAGCTACAATTAATCCAAATTAATTCCTATTTTTACACCATTTTTTTGCTTGAACATGTTTCTTTAATTTCAACATTGTTTCATTTTGCTTTCCAATTGGAACTTCAAGTCCCAACATGCATCACATCTGCATTATGTAATGCGATTTCTCCCCTCCCAATGCATTTTGGCTTGTTGCCTTCTTCAGGAAAAAGTCTAGAAAAAGTAAAACATTACATTCCTTTATTCAGGAGGTTCTCCACCAAATAAACTGTAACCACCACCACACTCCTTGTGGTTTCTTAAAATATGCCTCTAAGTTCGTGCTCACTTTCAGCAACGTGAAAAGTTAGTGAGTGTCCTACCCATCCTACATAAAAAATAATGTGCACCGCTTTTGTTGTGCAGGTGTGATCTTTTAGCATAGCGTGAAATGTATCTCTACGTTTGGGCGCGTTCTCAGCACTGTGGTAAGTTAACGTGTCTCCTACACCTCATGCATAGACACTTATATTATCTCCGTATGGTCGTATAATCTTAAGCATGCCCTTTGAACGCTATGCGTTCTGCTATAAGCTCTGTCCACACAATTTTGCAAACCTTCTGGGTACCAATATACCCCCTCCCCCTCCGTGCTTTTCTTTATCAAAAGAGCCTTCCCTTGCTCGAAGCAATAACCATAAAAACGCTGCCCCACTCGCTTTCCAGTTAATTGGGATGAACGCGCTCCTCTTTCCTGAAGCTACCGCATGGGTGCGAGCTAGTTCGTATGTGGGAGTGTGTTAAGTGCTCGATATGCGTAGCGTTTTGACGTGATGTTATAAACCTAGAAAATGGACTGATCGGCGTGTGCAGTGCGCGCTACTATGTGGATTAATAAAGTATTATTTCTACGAAGTGGATGTCAATGGCGGTCTCTTGTGGAGAAAAACGTGCTATCTTCCCCACCTCGTGTGCGGCGCCCCTAGGTACGCTTAATGGTGCACCAGGGAGCCGCGGCGCACAGTGTGGGAACCACTGTACTATGGGATTGCAAGAGTAGTCACAGGGTGTAGCCCCCCTTCCACAATACACAAAGCCCCGGGGTGGTGGTACCCAGGGCTTGGGAGGGCCATTGAGCCCCCACCCATGTATTTTGGTAGGGGGCCTTCGAGCCACCCTAACCATTTACTTTCAAAGCCCCGGGGGTGGTTGTCCCCGGGGATTGGGGGGGCCATTGAGCCCCCCACCTACGTATTTTGCTGGCGGGGGCTTGAAGCCCCCTCAACCATTTATTTTATATCCCCGGGGCGTGGCGGTCCCCGGGGCTGGGGGCCCTTCTGGGCCTCCCATAAACTTTAATAATTTTGCCCCCGGGAATTTGCTGATTGGCTAATTATTAAAGAAGCTCTGTTTTATTTTTTATTTTTTACGGCAGGATCCGTGCACCCTGTACTCAACATTCTATTCCCAATAACTTTGGCGCCGGTTGACGAATCTTCGCAAAATTTTCAAAACATTTGGCCAGCTCCGGTCCACTCCTATTCTGACGTTTTGGGGTGATTTGTCAAGCGGGGGCCAAGAAAAAATGGGGACTCAAAATATGTTTTCCCCATGCAATTTTCCATAGGAACCTTTAGTCGCAGCTACAGCCCTAACTGCTGAACGGAATTACACCAAATTTGGCAAAGAGGTGGTCCTTGGTTCAGACTCGCGCTTTTTTGTAAAATGGTGTAAATCTGTTAAGTAGTTTTTTAGATATTAAAGGAAAAACATATACATATCTGGGCGGAGCCTAACCACACATCTCATCGTGAGATCTGATTGGCTGTCAGCACTTCATCCAAGAAGAGTTGGCAGCAATCGTGGGACCAATATACATGATAGCACCTCATTAAAAAGCATTGCCGTTATTAGTAGGTTTTAAGACTTTGGTTACATTATAAATCATTTGTTGATGGTACCATACTCATTTTAGGAATTGTGGTGTGTTCCATGTGAAACACCATGTGAAAAAGCCTTCTTCTGGGATATCATGAATCATGTTTGAGAGAAAGCTATTTTCTCATGCTTTTCCCATAGAGGTTTGGAAGGTGATCTATAAGCTAAACTGAGAGCATATTTACTGTAATTTCACATTACCTTTCTCAGTCATGTGAGAATGAAGTCTGACATTCTCAGTAAAACATGTACAACCAACAAGGGCAGAGACTGTGAATTGATTCCTTTGTGTTCTACTGCAGCTTCCCAGAGTGTTCTAAAGAACAACTAGACGTCTAACAGCATTATTTATGACAAAAGTATAGCACATCTGAAGCCATCTTGATTGGAATAAAGTGGTAACTCTTAAAACATTTAATTTAAAAAGGAACACTATGAGAGGGTTCATTTTGCTATAGAAAGTATGATTAGTGCTGCATAAAGAAAAATTAGGGCACATTTTGAGTGACTTCTCAAATCCTCTTCTATTTCATTAAAAACAGATTCTGACATGCAAACTGAAACATGTACTTTCAATACCAGCAGCAGACTTCCCTGGTGAGCAGTAGCTTTACTAGAGTGATCTAATGAGCAACTCGAGTGCTAACATTCAGAATTCATGGCAAATGTGTGACACATCTGAATGCCTTCTTGATGGAACCAAAGTAAAAAAACGAAAATATTTCCTACTGAGGAGACTGTAGTAAATGAATAAATTAGGATCAATCAATCAATCAATCATGGCATTTGTAAAGCGCGCTACTCACCCGGGAGGGTCTCAAGGCGCTGGGGGAGAGGGGTATGTTACTGCTCGAATAACCAGGTCTTGAGCTGCTTCCTGAAGGTGAGATGGTCTTGGGTTCGCCGAAGGTGGGTGGGGAGGGAGTTCCAAGTCTTGGCTGCCAGGTAGGAGAAGGATCTACCTCCGGCGGTGGCTCTGCGGATGCGTGGTACGGTGGCGAGGGCGAGGGCGAGGCTGGTCGATCGTAGCTGGCGGGTGGGTGTGTAGAAGGTCATGCAGTCGTTGAGGTATTTGGGGTCCAAGTCGTGGAGAGCCTTGTGTGCGTGGGTGAGGAGTCTGAACGTGATTCTCTTGCTGACGGGGAGCCAGTGCAGGTCTCTCAGGTGTTCAGTGATGTGGCTTTGTCGGGGGATGTTCAGGATGAGTCGAGCGGAGGCGTTCTGGATGCGCTGGAGTCTTTTTTGAAGTTTGGCTGTGGTTCCGGCGTAGAGGGTGTTCCCGTAGTCCAGTCGGCTGGTGACGAGTGCCTGGGTCACGGTCTTCCTGGTTTCTGTGGGGATCCATCTGAAGATCTTGCGGAGCAGGCGCAGGGTGTTGAAGCATGATGAGGAAACGGCGTTGACTTGTCTAGTCATCGAGAGAGAGGAGTCCAGGATGAAGCCCAGGTTGCGTGCGTGGTCCGTTGGCTTGGGAGCGGTGCCCAGGGCAGGGGGCCACCAGGAGTCATCCCAGGCGGAGGGTGATGATCCCAGGATGAGGACTTCCATCTTGTCTGAGTTCAGTTTCAGGCGGCTGTTCTTCATCCAGTCGGCGACGTCTTTCATCCCTTCGTGTAGGCTGGCTCTGGCGGTGGCGGGGTCGTTGGTGAGGGAGAGGATCAGTTGGGTGTCATCGTCGTAGGAGATGATGTTGAGGTTGTGTTGGCGTGCGATGGCTGCGAGGGGGCTCATGTAGACGTTGAAGAGGGTTGGGCTAAGGATAACAAATAAGTCTCCCAAGATGGCGGCCAGAGACAAAAGAGCCCAAATGTAGCACAAATATCACCCAGATGTAGCCCCAGTATAGCCCAATGACAAAATGTCCCAGAGTGTTGTAAAGAACCACTAGAGCGCTAACAGTCTTAATTATGACAAAAGTATGGAACACCCGAAGCCATCTTGATTGGAAAAAAGTGGTAACACTTAAAACGTTTAATTTGCAAAGGAAGAAAATGAGGGGCTACATTTTGCCGTCAAAATTATGATTAGTGCTGAAGAAAGGACATTTTGGGCACATTTTGACTTCTCAAATCCTCTTTTATTTATAACGAAATTCTAACATGCAGAATGAAACATGCACTTTGAATACCAGCAGCAGACTTCCCTGGTGAGCAGTAGCTTTACTACAGTGATCTAATGAGCAACTAGAGTGCTAACATTCAGAATTTATGGCAAATGTGCGACACATCTGAATGCCTTCATGATGGAACCAAAGTAAAAAACTGAAAGTATTTCCTACTGAGGAGACTGTAGTAAATGAGGACATTAGGAAACTTCATAACAAATAAGTCTCCCAAGATGGCCACCAGAGACAAAAGAGCCCAAATGTAGCACAAATATCACCCAGATGTTGCCCAAGTATAGCCCAATGACAGAATGTCCCAGAGTGTTCTAAAAAACAACTAGAGAGCTAACAGTCTTACTTATGACAAAATTATGGAACACCTGAAGCCATCTTGATTGGAATAAAGTGGTAACACTTAAAACATTTATTTTGCAAAAGAAAAATGAGGGGCTTCATTTTGTCATAGAAATTATGATTAATGCTACAGAAAGACAAAATAGGTCACATTTTGACTTCTCAAATCCTCTTCTATTTCATTAAAAAATTCCAACATGCAGACTGAAACATGCCCTTTGAATACCAGCGGTACAAAAGTGGGTGGTGATGGACGGAGCATCTGAACCAATCAAACACTCACATCCAGTCAAAAGATCTGGGTTTGATCCATCATCGTTCTTTAGCCCACTCTGCCACCCCAGTTCAGACATGGCTATATGCAAATCAGTCTGACCCTGTGCCTCATGGGAACAGTCCAGCCCGTCCATCACCACCCCCTTTTGTACCGCTTTGGCCGCCATAAGTGTGGCAGGGTATGCTCAGACGTGAGTCCCTTGCTCACTTTGCCACTGGATTCAAGCAACACGGGCTGAAGACGGCTGGAATGCCAGAAACCGGTCCTCGGAAGCTTGTTTTCGGTCCAGGGAAGGCATGGCTTGGCATTTCGGGCTAGACTGTTCCCATGGGGCACAGGGTCAGACTGATTTGCATATAGCCATGTCTGAACTGGGGTGGCAGAGTGGGCTAAAGAACAGTGATGGATCAAACCCAGATCTTTTGACTGGGTGTGAGTGTTTGATTGGTTCGGATACTCCATCCATCACCACTGTCTTTTGTACCGCTTTGGCCGCCATACGTGTGGCAGGGTATGCTCAGACGTGAGTCCCTTGCTCACTTTGCCACTGGATACAAGCAAGCCGGGCTGAAGACGGCTGGAATGCCAGAAACCGGTCCTCGGAATGTGTTTCCGTTCCAGGGAAGGCATGGCTTGGCAGTTCGGGCTGGACTGTTCCCATGGGGCACAGGGTGAGAATGATTTGCATATAGCCATGTCTGAACTGGGGTGGCAGAGTGGGCTAAAGAACGGTGATGGATCAAACCCAGATCTTTTGACTGGGTATGAGTGTTTGATTGGTTCGGATACTCCGTCCATTACCACCCCCTTTTGTACCGCTTTGGCTGCCATAAGTGTGGCAGGGTATGCTCAGACGTGAGTCCCTTGCTCACTTTGCCACTGGATTCAAGCCAGCCATGCTGAAAACGGCTGGAATGCCAGAAACCGGTCCTCGGAAGCTTGTTTCCGGTCCAGGGAAGGCATGGCTTGGCAGTTCGGGCTGGACTGTTCCCATGAGGCACAGGGTCAGACTGATTTGCATATAGCCATGTCAGAACTGGGGTGGCATAGTGGGCTAAAGAACGGTGATGGATCAAACCCAGATCTTTTGACTGGGTGTGAGTGTTTGATTGGTTCGGATACTCCGTCCATCACCACCCACTTTTGTACCGCTTTGGCCGCCATAAGTGTGGCAGGGTATGCTCAAACGTGAGTCCCTTGCTCACTTTGCCACTGGATTCAAGCAAGCCGGGCTGAAGACGGCTGGAATGCCAGAAACCGGTCCTCGGAAGCTTGTTTCCGGTCCAGGGAAGGCATGGCTTGGCAGTTCGGGCTGGACTGTTCCCATGGGGCACAGGGTCAGACTGATTTGCATATAGCCATGTCTGAACTGGGGTGGCAGAGTGGGCTAAAGAACAGTGATGGATCAAACCCAGATCTTTTGACTGGATGTGAGTGTTTGATTGGTTCGGATACTCCGTCCATCCCCACCCCCTTTTGTACCGCTTTGGCTGCCATAAGTGTGGCAGGGTATGCTCAGACGTGAGTCCCTTGCTCACTTTGCCACTGGATTCAAGCCAGCCATGCTGAAAACGGCTGGAATGCCAGAAACCGGTCCTCGGAAGCTTGTTTGCGGTCCAGGAAAGGCATGGCTTGGCAGTTCGGGCTGGACTGTTCCCATGGGGCACAGGGTCAGACTGATTTGCATATAGCCATGTCTGAACTGGGGTGGCAGAGTCGGCTAAAGAACAGTGATGGATCAAACCCAGATCTTTTGACTGGATGTGAGTGTTTGATTGGTTCGGATACTCCGTCCATCACCACCCCCTTTTGTACCGCTTTGGCCGCCATAAGTGTGGCAGGGTATGCTCAGACGTGAGTCCTTTGCTCACTTTGCCACTGGATTCAAGCAAGCCGGGCTGAAGACGGCTGGAATGCCAGCAACCGGTCCTCGGAAGCTTGTTTCCGGTCCAGGGAAGGCATGGCTTGGCAGTTCGGGCTGGACTGTTCAGATGGGGCACAGGGTCAGACTGATTTGCGCATAGCCATGTCTGAACTGGGGTGGCAGAGTGGGCTAAAGAACGGTGATGCATCAAACCCAGATCTTTTGACTGGGTGTGAGTGTTTGATTGGTTTGGATACTCCGTCCATCACCACCATCTTTTGTACCGCTTTGGCCGCCATAAGTGTGGCAGGGTATGCTCAGACGTGAGTCCCTTGCTCACTTTGCCACTGGATACAAGCAAGCCGGGCTGAAGACGGCTGGAATGCCAGAAACCGGTTTTCGGAAGCTTGTTTCCGGTCCAGGGAAGGCATGGCTTGGCAGTTCGGGCTGGACTGTTCCCATGGGGCACAGGGTCAGACTGATTTGCATATAGCCATGTCTGAACTGGGGTGGCAGAGTGGGCTAAAGAACGGTGATGGATCAAACATAGATCTTTTGACTGGGTGTGAGTGTTTGATTGGTTCGGATACTCCGTCCATCACCACCCCCTTTTGTACCGCTTTGGCCGCCATAAGTGTGGCAGGGTATGCTCAGACGTGAGTCCTTTGCTCACTTTGCCACTGGATTCAAGCAAGCCGGGCTGAAGACGGCTGGAATGCCAGCAACCGGTCCTCGGAAGCTTGTTTCCGGTCCAGGGAAGGCATGGCTTGGCAGTTCGGGCTGGACTGTCCAGATGGGGCACAGGGTCAGACTGATTTGCGCATAGCCATGTCTGAACTGGGGTGGCAGAGTGGGCTAAAGAACGGTGATGGATCAAACATAGATCTTTTGACTGGGTTTGAGTGTTTGATTGGTTCGGATACTCCATCCATCACCACCCCCTTTTGTACCGCTTTGGCTGCCATAAGTGTGGCAGGGTATGCTCAGACGTGAGTCCCTTGCTCACTTTATTTTATTTATTTATTTATAGATTTGTATAGCGCTAGAATCACTCCTACAGGAGTATCTCTGCGCTTCCTACAGGAGTATCTCTGCGCTTTGCCACTGGATTCAAGCCAGCCATGCTGAAAACGGCTGGAATGCCAGAAACCGGTCCTCGGAAGCTTGTTTGCGGTCCAGGAAAGGCATGGCTTGGCAGTTCGGGCTGGACTGTTCCCATGGGGCACAGGGTCAGACTGATTTGCATATAGCCATGTCTGAACTGGGGTGGCAGAGTGGGCTAAAGAACGGTGATGGATCAAACATAGATCTTTTGACTGGGTGTGAGTGTTTGATTGGTTCGGATACTCCGTCCATCACCACCCCCTTTTGTACCGCTTTGGCCGCCATAAGTGTGGCAGGGTATGCTCAGACGTGAGTCCCTTGCTCACTTTGCCACTGGATTCAAGCAAGCCGGGCTGAAGACGGCTGGAATGCCAGCAACCGGTCCTTGGAAGCTTGTTTCCGGTCCAGGGAAGGCATGGCTTGGCAGTTCGGGCTGGACTGTTCCGATGGGGCATAGGGTCAGACTGATTTGCATATAGCCATGTCTGAACTGGGGTGGCAGAGTGGGCTAAAGAACGGTGATGGATCAAACCCAGATCTTTTGACTGGGTGTGAGTGTTTGATTAGTTCGGATACTCCATCCATCACCACCCTCTTTTGTACCGCTTTGGCCGCCATAAGTGTGGCAGGGTATGCTCAGATGTGAGTCCCTTGCTCACTTTGCCACTGGATACAAGCAAGCCGGGCTGAAGACGGCTGGAATGCCAGAAACCGGTCCTCGGAAGCTTGTTTCCGGTCCAGGGAAGGCATGGCTTGGCAGTGCGGGGTGGACTGTTCCCATGGGGCACAGGGTCATACTGATTTGCATATAGCCATGTCTGAACTGGGGTGGCAGAGTGGGCTAAAGAACGGTGATGGATCAAACATAGATCTTTTGACTGGGTGTGAGTGTTTGATTGGTTCGGATACTCCATCCATCACCACCCCCTTTTGTACCGCTTTGGCCGCCATAAGTGTGGCAGGGTATGCTCAGACGTGAGTCCCTTGCTCACTTTGCCACTGGATTCAAGCAAGCCGGGCTGAAGACGGCTGGAATGCCAGAAACCGGTCCTCGGAAGCTTGTTTCCGGTCCAGGGAAGGCATGGCTTGGCAGTTCGGGCTGGACTGTTCTGATGGGGCACAGGGTCAGACTGATTTGCATATAGCCATGTCTGAACTGGGGTGGCAGAGTGGGCTAAAGAACAGTGATGGATCAAACCCAGATCTTTTGACTGGGTGTGAGTGTTTGATTGGTTAGGATACTCCATCCATCACCACCCTCTTTTGTACCGCTTTGGCCGCCATAAGTGTGGCAGGGTATGCTCAGACGTGAGTCCCTTGCTCACTTTGCCACTGGATACAAGCAAGCCGGGCTGAAGTCGGCTGGAATGCCAGAAACCGGTCCTCGGAAGCTTGTTTCCGGTCCAGAGAAGGCATGGCTTGGCAGTTCGGGCTGGACTGTTCCCATGGGGCACAGGGTCAGACTGATTTGCAAATAGCCATGTCTGAACTGGGGTGGCAGAGTGGGCTAAAGAACGGTGATGGATCAAACCCAGATCATTTGACTGGGTGTGAGTGTTTGATTGGTTTGGATACTCCGTCCATCACCACCCCCTTTTGTACCGCATTGGCCGCCATAAGTGTGGCAGGGTATGCTCAGACGTGAGTCCCTTGCTCACTTTGCCACTGGATTCAAGCAAGCCGGGCTGAAGACGGCTGGAATGCCAGAAACTGGTCCTCGGAAGCTTGTTTCCGGTCCAGGGAAGGCATGGCTTGGCAGTTCGGGCTGGACTGTTCCCATGGGGCACAGGGTCAGACTGATTTGCATATAGCCATGTCTGAACTAGGGTGGCAGAGTGGGCTAAAGAATGGTGATTGATCAAACCCAGATCTTTTGACTGGGTGTGAGTGTTTGATTGGTTCGGATACTCCGTCCATCACCACCCCCTTTTGTACTGCTTTGGCCGCATAAGTGTGGAAGGGTATGCTCAGACATGAGTCCCTTGCTCACTTTGCCACTGAATTCAAGCAAGCCGGGCTGAAGACGGCTAGAATGCCAGAAACCGGTCCTCAAAAGCTTGTTTACGGTCCAGGGAAGGCATGGCTTGGCAGTTCGGGCTGGACTGTTCCCATGGGGCACAGGGTCAGACTGATTTGCATATAGCCATGTCTGAACTGGGGTGGCATTGTGGGCTAAAGAACAGTGATGGATCAAACCCAGATCGTTTGACTGGGTGTGAGTGTTTGATTGGTTCGGATACTCCGTCCATCACCACCCCCTTTTGTACCGCTTTGGCCGCCATAAGTGTGGCAGGGTATGCTCAGACGTGAGTCCCTTGCTCACTTTGCCACTGGATTCAAGCAAGCCGGGCTGAAGACGGCTGGAATGCCAGCAACCGGTCCTTGGAAGCTTGTTTCTGGTCCAGGGAAGGCATGGCTTGGCAGTTCGGGCTGGACTGCTCCGATGGGGCATAGGGTCAGACTGATTTGCATATAGCCATGTCTGAACTGGGGTGGCAGAGTGGGCTAAAGAACGGTGATGGATCAAACCCAGATCTTTTGACTGGGTGTGAGTGTTTGATTAGTTTGGATACTCCATCCATCACCACCCTCTTTTGTACCGCTTTGGCCGCCATAAGTGTGGCAGGGTATGCTCAGACGTGAGTCCCTTGCTCACTTTGCCACTGGATACAAGCAAGCCGGGCTGAAGACGGCTGGAATGCCAGAAACCGGTCCTCGGAAGCTTGTTTCCGGTCCAGGGAAGGCATGGCTTGGCAGTTCGTGCTGGACTGTTCCCATGGGGCACAGGGTTAGACTGATTTGCATATAGCCATGTCTGAACTGGGGTGGCAGAGTGGGCTAAAGAACAGTGATGGATCAAACCCAGATCGTTTGACTGGGTGTGAGTGTTTGATTGGTTCGGATACTCCGTCCATCACCACCCCCTTTTGTACCGCTTTGGCCGCCATAAGTGTGGCAGGGTATGCTCAGACGTGAGTCCTTTGCTCACTTTGCCACTGGATTCAAGCAAGCCGGGCTGAAGACGGCAGGAATGCCAGCAACCGGTCCTCGGAAGCTTGTTTCCGGTCCAGGGAAGGCATGGCTTGGCAGTTCGGGCTGGACTGTTCCGATGGGGCACAGGGTCAGACTGATTTGCGCATAGCCATGTCTGAACTGGGGTGGCAGAGTGGGCTAAAGAACGGTGATGCATCAAACCCAGATCTTTTGACTGGGTGTGAGTTTTTGATTGGTTTGGATACTCCGTCCATCACCACCATCTTTTGTACCGCTTTGGCCGCCATAAGTGTGGCAGGGTATGCTCAGACGTGAGTCCCTTGCTCACTTTGCCACTGGATACAAGCAAGCCGGGCTGAAGACGGCTGGAATGCCAGAAACCGGTTTTCGGAAGCTTGTTTCCGGTCCAGGGAAGGCATGGCTTGGCAGTTCGGGCTGGACTGTTCCCATGGGGCACAGGGTCAGACTGATTTGCATATAGCCATGTCTGAACTGGGGTGGCAAAGTGGGCTAAAGAACGGTGATGGATCAAACATAGATCTTTTGACTGGGTGTGAGTGTTTGATTGGTTCGGATACTCCATCCATCACCATCCCCTTTTGTACCGCTTTGGCCGCCATAAGTGTGGCAGGGTATGCTCAGACGTGAGTCCCTTGCTCACTTTGCCACTGGATTCAAGCAAGCCGGGCTGAAGACGGCTGGAATGCCAGAAACCGGTCCTCGGAAGCTTGTTTCCGGTCCAGGGAAGGCATGGCTTGGCAGTTCGGGCTGGACTGTTCCCATGGGGCACAGGGTCAGAGTGATTTGCATATAGCCATGTCTGAACTGGGGTGGCAGAGTGGGCTAAAGAACAGTGATGGATCAAACCCAGATCTTTTGACTGGATGTGAGTGTTTGATTGGTTCGGATACTCCGTCCATCACCACCCCCTTTTGTACCGCTTTGGCCGCCATAAGTGTGGCAGGGTATGCTCAGACGTGAGTCCTTTGCTCACTTTGCCACTGGATTCAAGCAAGCCGGGCTGAAGACGGCTGGAATGCCAGCAACCGGTCCTCGGAAGCTTGTTTTCGGTCCAGGGAAGGCATGGCTTGGCAGTTCGGGCTAGACTGTTCCGATGGGGCAAAGGGTCAGACTGATTTGCGCTTAGCCAAGTCTGAACTAGCGTGGCAGAGTGGGCTAAAGAATGGTGATGGATCAAACCCAGATCTTTTGACTGGGTGTGAGTGTTTGATTGGTTCGGATACTCTGTCCATCACCACCCCCTTTTGTACCGCTTTGGCCGCCATAAGTGTGGAAGGGTATGCTCAGACATGAGTCCCTTGCTCACTTTGCCACTGGATTCAAGCAAGCCGGGCTGAAGACGGCTAGAATGCCAGAAACCGGTCCTAGAAAGCTTGTTTCTGGTCCAGGGAAGGCATGGCTTGGCAGTTCGGGCTGGACTGTTCCCATGGGGCACAGGGTCAGACTGATTTGCATATAGCCATGTCTGAACTGGGGTGGCAGAGTGGGCTAAAGAACAGTGATGGATCAAACCCAGATCGTTTGACTGGGTGTGAGTGATTGATTGGTTCGGATACTCCGTCCATCACCACCCCCTTTTGTACCGCTTTGGCCGCCATAAGTGTGGCAGGGTATGCTCAGACGTGAGTCCCTTGCTCACTTTGCCACTGGATTCAAGCAAGCCGGGCTGAAGACGGCTGGAATGCCAGCAACCGGTCCTTGGAAGCTTGTTTCCGGTCCAGGGAAGGCATGGCTTGGCAGTTCGGGCTGGACTGTTCCGATGGGGCACAGGGTCAGACTGATTTGCATATAGCCATGTCTGAACTGGGGTGGCGGAGTGGGCTAAAGAACAGTGATGGATCAAACCCAGATCTTTTGACTGGGTGTGAGTGTTTGATTGGTTCGGATACTCCATCCATCACCACCCTCTTTTGTACCGCTTTGTCCGCCATAAGTGTGGCAGGGTATGCTCAGACGTGAGTCCCTTGCTCACTTTGCCACTGGATACAAGCAAGCCGGGCTGAAGTCGGCTGGAATGCCAGAAACCGGTCCTCGGAAGCTTGTTTCCGGTCCAGGGAAGGCATGGCTTGGCAGTTCGGGCTGGACTGTTCCCATGGGGCACAGGGTCAGACTGACTTGCAAATAGCCATGTCTGAACTGGGGTGGCAGAGTGGGCTAAAGAACGGTGATGGATCAAACCCAGATCTTTTGACTGGGTGTGAGTGTTTGATTGGTTTGGATACTCCGTCCATCACCACCCCCTTTTGTACCGCATTGGCCGCCATAAGTGTGGCAGCGTATGCTCAGACGTGAGTCCCTTGCTCACTTTGCCACTGGATTCAAGCAAGCCGGGCTGAAGACGGCTGGAATGCCAGAAACTGGTCCTCGGAAGCTTGTTTCCGGTCCAAGGAAGGCATGGCTTGGCAGTTCGGGCTGGACTGTTCCCATGGGGCACAGGGTCAGACTGATTTGCATATAGCCATGTCTGAACTAGGGTGGTAGAGTGGGCTAAAGAATGGTGATTGATCAAACCCAGATCTTTTGACTGGGTGTGAGTGTTTGATTGGTTCGGATACTCCGTCCATCACCACCCCCTTTTGTACCGCTTTGGCCGCCATAAGTGTGGAAGGGTATGCTCAGACATGAGTCCCTTGCTCACTTTGCCACTGGATTCAAGCAAGCCGGGCTGAAGACGGCTAGAATGCCAGAAACCGGTCCTAGAAAGCTTGTTTCCGGTCCAGGGAAGGCATGGCTTGGCAGTTCGGGCTGGACTGTTCCCATGGGGCACAGGGTCAGACTGATTTGCATATAGCCATGTCTGAACTAGGGTGGCAGAGTGGGCTAAAGAAGAGTGATGGATCAAACCCAGATCGTTTGACTGGGTGTGAGTGATTGATTGGTTCGGATACTCCGTCCATCACCACCCTCTTTTGTACCGCTTTGGCCGCCATAAGTGTGGCAGGGTATGCTCAGACGTGAGTCCCTTGCTCACTTTGCCACTGGATTCAAGCAAGCCGGGCTGAAGACGGCTGGAATGCCAGCAACCGGTCCTTGGAAGGTTGTTTCCGGTCCAGGGAAGGCATGGCTTTGCAGTTCGGGCTGGACTGTTCTGATGGGGCACAGGGTCAGACTGATTTGCATATAGCCATGTCTGAACTGGGGTGGCAGAGTGGGCTAAAGAACATTGATGGATCAAACCCAGATCTTTTGACTGGGTGTGAGTGTTTGATTGGTTCGGATACTCCATCCATCACCACCCTCTTTTGTACCGCTTTGGCCGCCATAAGTGTGGCAGGGTATGCTCAGACGTGAGTCCCTTGCTCACTTTGCCACTGGATACAAGCAAGCCGGGCTGAAGTCGGCTGGAATGCCAGAAACCGGTCCTCGGAAGCTTGTTTCCGGTCCAGAGAAGGCATGGCTTGGCAGTTCAGGCTGGACTGTTCCCATGGGGCACAGGGTCAGACTGATTTGCAAATAGCCATGTCTGAACTGGGGTGGCAGAGTGGGCTAAAGAACGGTGATGGATCAAACCCAGATCATTTGACTGGGTGTGAGTGTTTGATTGGTTTGGATACTCCGTCCATCACCACCCCCTTTTGTACCGCATTGGCCGCCATAAGTGTGGCAGGGTATGCTCAGACGTGAGTCCCTTGCTCACTTTGCCACTGGATTCAAGCAAGCCGGGCTGAAGACGGCTGGAATGCCAGAAACTGGTCCTCGGAAGCTTGTTTACGGTCCAGGGAAGGCATGGCTTGGCAGTTCGGGCTGGACTGTTCCCATGGGGCACAGGGTCAGACTGATTTGCATATAGCCATGTCTGAACTAGGGTGGCAGAGTGGGCTAAAGAATGGTGATTGATCAAACCCAGATCTTTTGACTGGGTGTGAGTGTTTGATTGGTTCGGATACTCCGTCCATCACCACCCCCTTTTGTACTGCTTTGGCCGCCATAAGTGTGGAAGGGTATGCTCAGACATGAGTCCCTTGCTCACTTTGCCACTGGATTCAAGCAAGCCGGGCTGTAGACGGCTAGAATGCCAGAAACCGGTCCTCAAAAGCTTGTTTACGGTCCAGGGAAGGCATGGCTTGGCAGTTCGGGCTGGACTGTTCCCATGGGGCACAGGGTCAGACTGATTTGCATATAGCCATGTCTGAACTGGGGTGGCATTGTGGGCTAAAGAACAGTGATGGATCAAACCCAGATTGTTTGACTGGGTGTGAGTGTTTGATTGGTTCGGATACTCCGTCCATCACCACCCCCTTTTGTACCGCTTTGGCCGCCATAAGTGTGGCAGGGTATGCTCAGACGTTAGTCCCTTGCTCACTTTGCCACTGGATTCAAGCAAGCCGGGCTGAAGACGGCTGGAATGCCAGCAATCGGTCCTTGGAAGCTTGTTTCCGGTCCAGGGAAGGCATGGCTTGGCAGTTCGGGCTGGACTGTTCCCATGGGGCACAGGGTCAGACTGATTTGCATATAGCCATGTCTGAACTGGGGTGGCAGAGTGGGCTAAAGAACAGTGATGGATCAAACCCAGATCGTTTGACTGGGTGTGAGTGATTGATTGGTTCGGATACTCCGTCCATCACCACCCCCTTTTGTACCGCTTTGGCCGCCATAAGTGTGGCAGGGTATGCTCAGACGTGAGTCCCTTGCTCACTTTGCCACTGGATTCAAGCAAGCCGGGCTGAAGATGGCTGGAATGCCAGCAACCGGTCCTTGGAAGCTTGTTTCCGGTCCAGGGAAGGCATGGCTTGGCTTGGCAGTTCGGGCTGGACTGTTCTGATGGGGCACAGGGTCAGACTGATTTGCATATAGCCATGTCTGAACTGGGGTGGCAGAGTGGGCTAAAGAACAGTGATGGATCAAACCCAGATCTTTTGACTGGGTGTGAGTGATTGATTGGTTCGGATACTCCATCCATCACCACCCTCTTTTGTACCGCTTTGGCCGCCATAAGTGTGGCAGGGTATGCTCAGACGTGAGTCCCTTGCTCACTTTGCCACTGGATACAAGCAAGCCGGGCTGAAGTCGGCTGGAATGCCAGAAACCGGTCCTCGGAAGCTTGTTTCCGGTCCAGAGAAGGCATGGCTTCGCAGTTCGGGCTGGACTGTTCCCATGGGGCACAGGGTCAGACTGATTTGCAAATAGCCATGTCTGAACTGGGGTGGCAGAGTGGGCTAAAGAACGGTGATGGATCAAACCCAGATCCTTTGACTGGGTGTGAGTGTTTGATTGGTTTGGATACTCCGTCCATCACCACCCCCTTTTGTACCGCATTGGCCGCCATAAGTGTGGCAGGGTATGCTCAGACGTGAGTCCCTTGCTCACTTTGCCACTGGATTCAAGCAAGCCGGGCTGAAGACGGCTGGAATGCCAGAAACTGGTCCACGGAAGCTTGTTTCCGGTCCAGGGAAGGCATGGCTTGGCAGTTCGGGCTGGACTGTTCCGATGGGGCACAGGGTCAGACTGATTTGCATATAACCATGTCTGAACTAGGGTGGCAGAGTGGGCTAAAGAATGGTGATTGATCAAACCCAGATCTTTTGACTGGGTGTGAGTGTTTGATTGGTTCGGATACTCCGTCCATCACCACCCCCTTTTGTACTGCTTTGGCCGCCATAAGTGTGGAAGTGTATGCTCAGACATGAGTCCCTTGCTCACTTTGCCACTGGATTCAAGCAAGCCGGGCTGAAGACGGCTAGAATGCCAGAAACCGGTCCTCAAAAGCTTGTTTACAGTCCAGGGAAGGCATGGCTTGGCAGTTCGGGCTGGACTGTTCCCATGGGGCACAGGGTCAGACTGATTTGCATATAGCCATGTCTGAACTGGGGTGGCATTGTGGGCTAAAGAACAGTGATGGATCAAACCCAGATCGTTTGACTGGGTGTGAGTGTTTGATTGGTTTGGATACTCCGTCCATCACTACCCCCTTTTGTACCGCTTTGGCCGCCATAAGTGTGGCAGGGTATGCTCAGACATGAGTCCCTTGCTCACTTTGCCACTGGATTCAAGCAAGCCGGGCTGAAGACGGCTGGAATGCCAGCAACCGGTCCTTGGAAGCTTGTTTCCGGTCCAGGGAAGGCATGGCTTGGCAGTTCGGGCTGGACTGTTCCGATGGGGCACAGGGTCAGACTGATTTGCATATAGCCGTGTCTGAACTGGGGTGGCAGAGTGGGCTAAAGAACGGTGATGGATCAAACCCAGATCTTTTGACTGGGTGTGAGTGTTTGATTAGTTCGGATACTCCATCCATCACCACCCTCTTTTGTACCGCTTTGGCCGCCATAAGTGTGGCAGGGTATGCTCAGACGTGAGTCCCTTGCTCACTTTGCCACTGGATACAAGCAAGCCGGGCTGAAGATGGCTGGAATGCCAGAAACCGGTCCTCGGAAGCTTGTTTCCGGTCCAGAGAAGGCATGGCTTGGCAGTTCGTGCTGGACTGTTCCCATGGGGCACAGGGTTAGACTGATTTGCATATAGCCATGTCTGAACTGGGGTGGCAGAGTGGGCTAAAGAACAGTGATGGATCAAACCCAGATCGTTTGACTGGGTGTGAGTGTTTGATTGGTTCGGATACTCCGTCCATCACCACCCCCTTTTGTACCGCTTTGGCCGCCATAAGTGTGGAAGGGTATGCTCAGACATGAGTCCCTTGCTCACTTTGCCACTGGATTCAAGCAAGCCGGGCTGAAGACGGCTAGAATGCCAGAAACCGGTCCTCAAAAGCTTGTTTATGGTCCAGGGAAGGCATGGCTTGGCAGTTCGGGCTGGACTGTTCCCATGGGGCACAGGGTCAGACTGATTTGCATATAGCCATGTCTGAACTGGGGTGGCATTGTGGGCTAAAGAACAGTGATGGATCAAACCCAGATCGTTTGACTGGGTGTGAGTGTTTGATTGGTTTGGATACTCCGTCCATCACTACCCCCTTTTGTACCGCTTTGGCCGCCATAAGTGTGGCAGGGTATGCTCAGACATGAGTCCCTTGCTCACTTTGCCACTGGATTCAAGCAAGCCGGGCTGAAGACGGCTGGAATGCCAGCAACCGGTCCTTGGAAGCTTGTTTCCGGTCCAGGGAAGGCATGGCTTGGCAGTTCGGGCTGGACTGTTCCGATGGGGCACAGGGTCAGACTGATTTGCATAAAGCCGTGTCTGAACTGGGGTGGCAGAGTGGGCTAAAGAACGGTGATGGATCAAACCCAGATCTTTTGTCTGGGTGTGAGTGTTTGATTGGTTCGGATACTCCGTCCATCACCACCCCCTTTTGTACCGCTTTGGCCGCCATAAGTGTGGCATGGTATGCTCAGACGTGAGTCCCTTGCTCACTTTGCCACTGGATTCAAGCAAGCCGGGCTGAAGACGGCTGGAATGCCAGCAACCGGTCCTTGGAAGCTTGTTTCCGGTCCAGGGAAGGCATGGCTTGGCAGTTCGGGCTGGACTGTTCCGATGGGGCACAGGGTCAGACTGATTTGCATATAGCCATGTCTGAACTGGGGTGGCAGAGTGGGCTAAAGAACAGTGATGGATCAAACCCAGATCTTTTGACTGGGTGTGAGTGTTTGATTGGTTCGGATACTCCATCCATCACCACCCTCTTTTGTACCGCTTTGGCCTCCATAAGTGTGGCAGGGTATGCTCAGACGTGAGTCCCTTGCTCACTTTGCCACTGGATACAAGCAAGCCCGGCTGAAGTCAGCTGGAATGCCAGAAACCGGTCCTCGGAAGCTTGTTTTCGGTCCAGGGAAGGCATGGCTTGGCAGTTCGGGCTGGACTGTTCCCATGGGGCACAGGGTCAGACTGATTTGCAAATAGCCATGTCTGAACTGGGGTGGCAGAGTGGGCTAAAGAACGGTGATGGATCAAACCCAGATCTTTTGACTGGGTGTGAGTGTTTGATTGGTTTGGATACTCCGTCCATCACCACCCCCTTTTGTACCGCATTGGCCGCCATAAGTGTGGCAGGGTATGCTCAGACGTGAGTCCCTTGCTCACTTTGCCACTGGATTCAAGCAAGCCGGGCTGAAGACGGCTGGAATGCCAGAAACTGGTCCTCGGAAGCTTGTTTCCGGTCCAGGGAAGGCATGGCTTGGCAGTTCGGGCTGGACTGTTCCCATGGGGCACAGGGTCAGACTGATTTGCATATAGCCATGTCTGAACTAGGGTGGCATAGTGGGCTAAAGAATGGTGATTGATCAAACCCAGATCTTTTGACTGGGTGTGAGTGTTTGATTGGTTCGGATACTCCGTCCATCACCACCCCCTTTTGTACCGCTTTGGCCGCCATAAGTGTGGCAGGGTATGCTCAGACGTGAGTCCCTTGCTCACTTTGCCACTGGATTCAAGCAAGCCGGGCTGAAGACGGCTGGAATGCCAGCAACCGGTCCTTGGAAGCTTGTTTCCGGTCCAGGGAAGGCATGGCTTGGCAGTTCGGGCTGGACTGTTCCGATGGGGCACAGGGTCAGACTGATTTGCATATAGCCATGTCTGAACTGGGGTGGCAGAGAGGGCTAAAGAACGGTGATGGATCAAACCCAGATCTTTTGACTGGGTGTGAGTGTTTGATTAGTTTGGATACTCCATCCATCACCACCCTCTTTTGTACCGCTTTGGCCGCCATAAGTGTGGAAGGGTATGCTCAGACGTGAGTCCCTTGCTCACTTTGCCACTGGATACAAGCAAGCCGGGCTGAAGACGGCTGGAATGCCAGAAACCGGTCCTCGGAAGCTTGTTTCTGGTCCAGGGAAGGCATGGCTTGGCAGTGCGGGGTGGACTGTTCCCATGGGGCACAGGGTCAGACTGATTTGCATATAGCCATGTCTGAACTAGAGTGGCAGAGTGGGCTAAAGAATGGTGATTGATCAAACCCAGATCTTTTGACTGGGTGTGAGTGTTTGATTGGTTCGGATACTCCGTCCATCACCACCCCCTTTTGTACCGCTTTGGCCGCCATAAGTGTGGCAGGGTATGCTCAGACGTGAGTCCCTTGCTCACTTTGCCACTGGATTCAAGCAAGCCGGGCTGAAGACGGCTGGAATGCCAGCAACCGGTCCTTGGAAGCTTGTTTCCGGTCCAGGGAAGGCATGGCTTGGCAGTTCGGGCTGGACTGTTCCGATGGGGCATAGGGTCAGACTGATTTGCATATAGCCATGTCTGAACTAGGGTGGAAGAGTGGGCTAAAGAACGGTGATGGATCAAACCCAGATCTTTTGACTGGGTGTGAGTGTTTGATTAGTTCGGATACTCCATCCATCACCACCCTCTTTTGTACCGCTTTGGCCGCCATAAGTGTGGCAGGGTATGCTCAGACGTGAGTCCCTTGCTCACTTTGCCACTGGATACAAGCAAGCCGGGCTGAAGACGGCTGGAATGCCAGAAACCGGTCCTCGGAAGCTTGTTTCCGGTCCAGGGAAGGCATGGCTTGGCAGTGCGGGGTGGACTGTTCCCATGGGGCACAGGGTCAGACTGATTTGCATATAGCCATGTCTGAACTGGGGTGGCATTGCGGGCTAAAGAACAGTGATGGATCAAACCCAGATCGTTTGACTGGGTGTGAGTGTTTGATTGGTTCGGATACTCCGTCCATCACCACCCCCTTTTGTACCGCTTTGGCCGCCATAAGTGTGGCAGGGTATGCTCAGACGTTAGTCCCTTGCTCACTTTGCCACTGAATTCAAGCAAGCCGGGCTGAAGACAGCTGGAATGCCAGCAATCGGTCCTTGGAAGCTTGTTTCCGGTCCAGGGAAGGCATGGCTTGGCAGTTCGGGCTGGACTGTTCCGATGGGGCACAGGGTCAGACTGATTTGCATATAGCCATGTCTGAACTGGGGTGGCAGAGTGGGCTAAAGAACGGTGATGGATCAAACCCAGATCTTTTGACTGGGTGTGAGTGTTTGATTGGTTTGGATACTCCATCCATCACCACCCTCTTTTGTACCGCTTTGGCCGCCATAAGTGTGGCAGGGAATGCTCAGACGTGAGTCCCTTGCTCACTTTGCCACTGGATACAAGCAAGCCGGGCTGAAGACGGCTGGAATGCCAGAAACCGGTCCTCGGAAGCTTGTTTCCGGTCCAGGGAAGGCATGGCTTGGCAGTTCGGGCTGGACTGTTCCCATGGGGCACAGGGTCAGACTGATTTGCAAATAGCCATGTCTGAACTGGGGTGGCAGAGTGGGCTAAAGAACGGTGATGGATCAAACCCAGACCTTTTGACTGGGTGTGAGTGTTTGATTGGTTTGGATACTCCGTCCATCACCACCCCCTTTTGTACCGCATTGGCCGCCATAAGTGTGGCAGGGTATGCTCAGACGTGAGTCCCTTGCTCACTTTGCCACTGGATTCAAGCAAGCCGGGCTGAAGACGGCTGGAATGCCAGAAACCGGTCCTCAGAAGCTTGTTTCCGGTCCAGGGAAGGCATGGCTTGGCAGTTCGGGCTGGACTGTTCCCATGGGGCACAGGGTCAGACTGATTTGCATATAGCCATGTCTGAACTAGGGTGGCAGAGTGGGCTAAAGAATGGTGATGGATCAAACCCAGATCTTTTGACTGGGTGTGAGTGTTTGATTGGTTCGGATACTCCGTCCATCACCACCCCCTTTTGTACCGCTTTGGCCGCCATAAGTGTGGCAGGGTATGCTCAGACATGAGTCCCTTGCTCACTTTGCCACTGGATTCAAGCCAGCCGTGCTGAAGACGACTGGAATGCCAGAAACTGGTCCTCGGAAGCTTGTTTCCGGTCCAGGGAAGGCATGGCTTGGCAGTTCGGGCTGGACTGTTCCCATGAGGCACAGGGTCAGACTGATTTGCATATAGCCATGTCTGAACTGGGGTGGCAGAGTGTGCTAAAGAACGGTGATGGATCAAACCCAGATCTTTTGACTGGGTGTGAGTGTTTGATTGGTTCGAATACTCCGTCCATCACCACCCCCTTTTGTACCGCTTTGGCCGCCATAAGTGTGGCAGGGTATGCTCAGACGTGAGTCCCTTGCTCACTTTGCCACTGGATTCAAGCAAGCCGGGCTGAAGACGGCTGGAATGCCAGCAACCGGTCCTCGGAAGCTTGTTTCCGGTCCAGGGAAGGCATGGCTTGGCAGTTCGGGCTGGACTGTTCGGATGGGGCACAGGGTCAGACTGATTTGCGCATAGCCATGTCTGAACTGGGGTGGCAGAGTGGGCTAAAGAACGGTGATGCATCAAACCCAGATCTTTTGACTGGGTGTGAGTGTTTGATTGGTTTGGATACTCCGTCCATCACCACCCTCTTTTGTACCGCTTTGGCCGCCATAAGTGTGGCAGGGTATGCTCAGACGTGAGTCCCTTGCTCACTTTGCCACTGGATACAAGCAAGCCGGGCTGAAGACGGCTGGAATGCCAGAAACCGGTTTTCGGAAGCTTGTTTCCGGTCCAGGGAAGGCATGGCTTGGCAGTTCGGGCTGGACTGTTCCCATGGGGCACAGGGTCAGACTGATTTGCATATAGCCATGTTTGAACTGGGGTGGCAGAGTGGGCTAAAGAACGGTGATGGATCAAACATAGATCTTTTGACTGGGTGTGAGTGTTTGATTGGTTCGGATACTCTGTCCATCACCACCCCCTTTTGTACCGCTTTTGCCGCCATAAGTGTGGAAGGGTATGCTCAGACATGAGTCCCTTGCTCACTTTGCCACTGGATTCAAGCAAGCCGGGCTGAAGACGGCTAGAATGCCAGAAACCGGTCCTAGAAAGCTTGTTTCCGGTCCAGGGAAGGCATGGCTTGGCAGTTCGGGCTGGACTGTTCCCATGGGGCACAGGGTCAGACTGATTTGCATATAGCCATGTCTGAACTGGGGTGGCAGAGTGGGCTAAAGAACAGTGATGGATCAAACCCAGATCGTTTGACTGGGTGTGAGTGTTTGAGTGGTTCCGGTACTCCGTCCATCACCACCCCCTTTTGTACCGCTTTGGCCGCCAAAAGTGTGGCAGGGTATGCTCAGACGTGAGTCCCTTGCTCACTTTGCCACTGGATTCAAGCAAGCCGGGCTGAAGACGGCTGGAATGCCAGCAACCGGTCCTTGGAAGCTTGTTTCCGGTCCAGGGAAGGCATGGCTTGGCAGTTCGGGCTGGACTGTTCCGATGGGGCACAGGGTCAGACTGATTTGCATATAGCCATGTCTGAACTGGGGTGGCAGAGTGGGCTAAAGAACAGTGATGGATCAAACCCAGATCTTTTGACTGGGTGTGAGTGTTTGATTGGTTCGGATACTCCATCCATCACCACCCTCTTTTGTACCGCTTTGGCCGCCATAAGTGTGGCAGGGTATGCTCAGACGTGAGTCCCTTGCTCACTTTGCCACTGGATACAAGCAAGCCGGGCTGAAGTCGGTTGGAATGCCAGAAACCAGTCCTCGGAAGCTTGTTTCCGGTCCAGGGAAGGCATGGCTTGGCAGTTCGGGCTGGACTGTTCCCATGGGGCACAGGGTCAGACTGATTTGCAAATAGCCATGTCTGAACTGGGGTGGCAGAGTGGGCTAAAGAACGGTGATGGATCAAACCCAGATCTTTTGACTGGGTGTGAGTGTTTGATTGGTTTGGATACTCCGTCCATCACCACCCCCTTTTGTACCGCATTGGCCGCCATAAGTGTGGCAGGGTATGCTCAGACGTGAGTTCCTTGCTCACTTTGCCACTGGATTCCGCTGAAGACGGCTGGAATGCCAGAAATGGTCCTCGGAAGCTTGTTTCCGGTCCAGGGAAGGCATGGCTTGGCAGTTCGGACTGGACTGTTCCCATGGGGCACAGGGTCAGACTGATTTGCATATAGCCATGTCTGAACTAGGGTGGCAGAGTGGGCTAAAGAATGGTGATTGATCAAACCCAGATCTTTTGACTGGGTGTGAGTGTTTGATTGGTTCGGATACTCCATCCATCACCACCCCCTTTTGTACCGCTTTGGCCGCCATAAGTGTGGAAGGGTATGCTCAGACATGAGTCCCTTGCTCACTTTGCCACTGGATTCAAGCAAGCCGGGATGAAGACGGCTAGAATGCCAGAAACCGGTCCTCAAAAGCTTGTTTATGGTCCAGGGAAGGCATGGCTTGGCAGTTCGGGCTGGACTGTTCCCATGGGGCACAGGGTCAGACTGATTTGCATATAGCCATGTCTGAACTGGGGTGGCATTGTGGGCTAAAGAACAGTGATGGATCAAACCCAGATCGTTTGACTGGGTGTGAGTGTTTGATTGGTTTGGATACTCCGTCCATCACTACCCCCTTTTGTACCGCTTTGGCCGCCATAAGTGTGGCAGGGTATGCTCAGACATGAGTCCCTTGCTCACTTTGCCACTGGATTCAAGCAAGCCGGGCTGAAGACGGCTGGAATGCCAGCAACCGGTCCTTGGAAGCTTGTTTCCGGTCCAGGGAAGGCATGGCTTGGCAGTTCGGGCTGGACTGTTCCGATGGGGCACAGGGTCAGACTGATTTGCATATAGCCGTGTCTGAACTGGGGTGGCAGAGTGGGCTAAAGAACGGTGATGGATCAAACCCAGATCTTTTGACTGGGTGTGAGTGTTTGATTAGTTCGGATACTCCATCCATCACCACCCTCTTTTGTACCGCTTTCGCCGCCATAAGTGTGGCAGGGTATGCTCAGACGTGAGTCCCTTGCTCACTTTGCCACTGGATACAAGCAAGCCGGGCTGAAGATGGCTGGAATGCCAGAAACCGGTCCTCGGAAGCTTGTTTCCGGTCCAGAGAAGGCATGGCTTGGCAGTTCGTGCTGGACTGTTCCCATGGGGCACAGGGTTAGACTGATTTGCATATAGCCATGTCTGAACTGGGGTGGCAGAGTGGGCTAAAGAACAGTGATGGATCAAACCCAGATCGTTTGACTGGGTGTGAGTGTTTGATTGGTTCGGATACTCCGTCCATCACCACCCTCTTTTGTACCGCTTTGGCCGCCATAAGTGTGGCAGGGTATGCTCAGACGTGAGTCCCTTGCTCACTTTGCCACTGGATTCAAGCAAGCCGGGCTGAAGACGGCTGGAATGCCAGAAACTGGTCCTCGGAAGCTTGTTTCCGGTCCAGGGAAGGCATGGCTTGGCAGTTCGGGCTGGACTGTTCCCATGGGGCACAGGGTCAGACTGATTTGCATATAGCCATGTCTGAACTAGGGTGGCATAGTGGGCTAAAGAATGGTGATTGATCAAACCCAGATCTTTTGACTGGGTGTGAGTGTTTGATTGGTTCGGATACTCCGTCCATCACCACCCCCTTTTGTACCGCTTTGGCCGCCATAAGTGTGGCAGGGTATGCTCAGACGTGAGTCCCTTGCTCACTTTGCCACTGGATTCAAGCAAGCCGGGCTGAAGACGGCTGGAATGCCAGCAACCGGTCCTTGGAAGCTTGTTTCCGGTCCAGGGAAGGCATGGCTTGGCAGTTCGGGCTGGACTGTTCCGATGGGGCACAGGGTCAGACTGATTTGCATATATCCATGTCTGAACTGGGGTGGCAGAGAGGGCTAAAGAACGGTGATGGATCAAACCCAGATCTTTTGACTGGGTGTGAGTGTTTGATTAGTTTGGATACTCCATCCATCACCACCCTCTTTTGTACCGCTTTGGCCGCCATAAGTGTGGAAGGGTATGCTCAGACGTGAGTCCCTTGCTCACTTTGCCACTGGATACAAGCAAGCCGGGCTGAAGACGGCTGGAATGCCAGAAACCGGTCCTCGGAAGCTTGTTTCCGGTCCAGGGAAGGCATGGCTTGGCAGTGCGGGGTGGACTGTTCCCATGGGGCACAGGGTCAGACTGATTTGCATATAGCCATGTCTGAACTAGGGTGGCAGAGTGGGCTAAAGAATGGTGATTGATCAAACCCAGATCTTTTGACTGGGTGTGAGTGTTTGATTGGTTCGGATACTCCGTCCATCACCACCCCCTTTTGTACCGCTTTGGCCGCCATAAGTGTGGAAGGGTATGCTCAGACATGAGTCCCTTGCTCACTTTGCCACTGGATTCAAGCAAGCCGGGCTGAAGACGGCTAGAATGCCAGAAACCGGTCCTAGAAAGCTTGTTTCCGGTCCAGGGAAGGCATGGCTTGGCAGTTCGGGCTGGACTGTTCCCATGGGGCACAGGGTCAGACTGATTTGCATATAGCCATGTCTGAACTGGGGTGGCAGAGTGGGCTAAAGAACAGTGATGGATCAAACCCAGATCGTTTGACTGGGTGTGAGTGATTGATTGGTTCGGATACTCCGTCCATCACCACCCCCTTTTGTACCGCTTTGGCCGCCATAAGTGTGGCAGGGTATGCTCAGACGTGAGTCCCTTGCTCACTTTGCCACTGGATTCAAGCAAGCCGGGCTGAAGACGGCTGGAATGCCAGCAACCGGTCCTTGGAAGCTTGTTTCCGGTCCAGGGAAGGCATGGCTTGGCAGTTCGGGCTGGACTGTTCTGATGGGGCACAGGGTCAGACTGATTTGCATATAGCCATGTCTGAACTGGGGTGGCAGAGTGGGCTAAAGAACAGTGATGGATCAAACCCAGATCTTTTGACTGGGAGTGAGTGTTTGATTGGTTCGGATACTCCATCCATCACCACCCTCTTTTGTACCGCTTTGGCCGCCATAAGTGTGGCAGGGTATGCTCAGACGTGAGTCCCTTGCTCACTTTGCCACTGGATACAAGCAAGCCGGGCTGAAGTCGGCTGGAATGCCAGAAACCGGTCCTCGGAAGCTTGTTTCCGGTCCAGGGAAGGCATGGCTTGGCAGTTCGGGCTGGACTGTTCCCATGGGGCACAGGGTCAGACTGATTTGCATATAGCCATGTCTGAACTAGGGTGGCAGAGTGGGCTAAAGAATGGTGATTGATCAAACCCAGATCTTTTGACTCGGTGTGAGTGTTTGATTGGTTCAGATACTCCGTCCATCACCACCCCCTTTTGTACTGCTTTGGCCGCCATAAGTGTGGAAGGGTATGCTCAGACATGAGTCCCTTGCTCACTTTGCCACTGGATTCAAGCAAGCCGGGCTGAAGACGGCTGGAATGCCAGCAACCGGTCTTTGGAAGCTTGTTTCCGGTCCAGGGAAGGCATGGCTTGGCAGTTCGGGCTGGACTGTTCCGATGGGGCACAGGGTCAGACTGATTTGCATATAGCCATGTCTGAACTGGGGTGGCAGAGAGGGCTAAAGAACGGTGATGGATCAAACCCAGATCTTTTGACTGGGTGTGAGTATTTGATTAGTTTGGATACTCCATCCATCACCACCCTCTTTTGTACCGCTTTGGCCGCCATAAGTGTGGAAGGGTATGCTCAGACGTGAGTCCCTTGCTCACTTTGCCACTGGATACAAGCAAGCCGGGCTGAAGTCGGCTGGAATGCCAGAAACCGGTCTCGGAAGCTTGTTTCCGGTCCAGGGAAGGCATGGCTTGGCAGTTCGGGCTGGACTGTTCCCATGGGGCACAGGGTCAGACTGATTTGCAAATAGCCATGTCTGAACTGGGGTGGCAGAGTGGGCTAAAGAACGGTGATGGATCAAACCCAGATCTTTTGACTGGGTGTGAGTGTTTGATTGGTTTGGATACTCCGTCCATCACCACCCCCTTTTGTACCGCATTGGCCGCCATAAGTGTGGCAGCGTATGCTCAGACGTGAGTCCCTTGCTCACTTTGCCACTGGATTCAAGCAAGCCGGGCTGAAGACGGCTGGAATGCCAGAAACTGGTCCTCGGAAGCTTGTTTCCGGTCCAGGGAAGGCATGGCTTGGCAGTTCGGGCTGGACTGTTCCCATGGGGCACAGGGTCAGACTGATTTGCATATAGCCATGTCTGAACTAGGGTGGCAGAGTGGGCTAAAGAATGGTGATTGATCAAACCCAGATCTTTTGACTGGGTGTGAGTGTTTGATTGGTTCGGATACTCCGTCCATCACCACCCCCTTTTGTACCGCTTTGGCCGCCATAAGTGTGGAAGGGTATGCTCAGACATGAGTCCCTTGCTCACTTTGCCACTGGATTCAAGCAAGCCGGGCTGAAGACGGCTAGAATGCCAGAAACCGGTCCTAGAAAGCTTGTTTCCGGTCCAGGGAAGGCATGGCTTGGCAGTTCGGGCTGGACTGTTCCCATGGGGCACAGGGTCAGACTGATTTGCATATAGCCATGTCTGAACTGGGGTGGCAGAGTGGGCTAAAGAACAGTGATGGATCAAACCCAGATCTTTTGACTGGGTGTGAGTGTTTGATTGGTTCGGATACTCCATCCATCACCACCCTCTTTTGTACCGCTTTGGCCGCCATAAGTGTGGCAGGGTATGCTCAGACGTGAGTCCCTTGCTCACTTTGCCACTGGATACAAGCAAGCCGGGTTGAAGTCGGCTGGAATGCCAGAAACTGGTCCTCGGAAGCTTGTTTCCGGTCCAGGGAAGGCATGGCTTGGCAGTTCGGGCTGGACTGTTCCCATGGGGCACAGGGTCAGACTGATTTGCATATAGCCATGTCTGAACTAGGGTGGCAGAGTGGGCTAAAGAATGGTGATTGATCAAACCCAGATCTTTTGACTGGGTGTGAGTGTTTGATTGGTTCGGATACTCCGTCCATCACCACCCCCTTTTGTACTGCTTTGGCCGCCATAAGTGTGGAAGGGTATGCTCAGACATGAGTCCCTTGCTCACTTTGCCACTGGATTCAAGCAAGCCGGGCTGAAGACGGCTAGAATGCCAGAAACCGGTCCTCAAAAGCTTGTTTACGGTCCAGGGAAGGCATGGCTTGGCAGTTCGGACTGGACTGTTCCCATGGGGCACAGGGTCAGACTGATTTGCATATAGCCATGTCTGAACTGGGGTGGCATTGTGGGCTAAAGAACAGTGATGGATCAAACCCAGATCGTTTGACTGGGTGTGAATGTTTGATTGGTTCGGATACTCCGTCCATCACCACCCCCTTTTGTACCGCTTTGGCCACCATAAGTGTGGCAGGGTATGCTCAGACGTGAGTCCCTTGCTCACTTTGCCACTGGATTCAAGCAAGCCGGGCTGAAGATGGCTGGAATGCCAGCAACCGGTCCTTGGAAGCTTGTTTCCGGTCCAGGGAAGGCATGGCTTGGCAGTTCGGGCTGGACTGTTCCGATGGGGCACAGGGTCAGACTGATTTGCATATAGCCATGTCTGAACTGGGGTGGCAGAGAGGGCTAAAGAACGGTGATGGATCAAACCCAGATCTTTTGACTGGGTGTGAGTGTTTGATTAGTTCGGATACTCCATCCATCACCACCCTCTTTTGTACCGCTTCGGCCGCCATAAGTGTGGCAGGGTATGCTCAGACGTGAGTCCCTTGCTCACTTTGCCACTGGATACAAGCAAGCCGGGCTGAAGTCGGCTGGAATGCCAGAAACCGGTCTCGGAAGCTTGTTTCCGGTCCAGGGAAGGCATGGCTTGGCAGTTCGGGCTGGACTGTTCCCATGGGGCACAGGGTCAGACTGATTTGCAAATAGCCATGTCTGAACTGGGGTGGCAGAGTGGGCTAAGGAACGGTGATGGATCAAACCCAGATCTTTTGACTGGGTGTGAGTGTTTGATTGGTTTGGATACTCCGTCCATCACCACCCCCTTTTGTACCGCATTGGCCGCCATAAGTGTGGCATGGTATGCTCAGACGTGAGTCCCTTGCTCACTTTGCCACTGGATTCAAGCAAGCCGGGCTGAAGACGGCTGGAATGCCAGCAACCGGTCCTTGGAAGCTTGTTTCCGGTCCAGGGAAGGCATGGCTTGGCAGTTCGGGCTGGACTGTTCCGATGGGGCACAGGGTCAGACTGATTTGCATATAGCCATGTCTGAACTGGGGTGGCAGAGTGGGCTAAAGAACAGTGATGGATCAAACCCAGATCTTTTGACTGGGTGTGAGTGTTTGATTGGTTCGGATACTCCATCCATCACCACCCTCTTTTGTACCGCTTTGGCCTCCATAAGTGTGGCAGGGTATGCTCAGACGTGAGTCCCTTGCTCACTTTGCCACTGGATACAAGCAAGCCCGGCTGAAGTCAGCTGGAATGCCAGAAACCGGTCCTCGGAAGCTTGTTTTCGGTCCAGGGAAGGCATGGCTTGGCAGTTCGGGCTGGACTGTTCCCATGGGGCACAGGGTCAGACTGATTTGCAAATAGCCATGTCTGAACTGGGGTGGCAGAGTGGGCTAAAGAACGGTGATGGATCAAACCCAGATCTTTTGACTGGGTGTGAGTGTTTGATTGGTTTGGATACTCCGTCCATCACCACCCCCTTTTGTACCGCATTGGCCGCCATAAGTGTGGCAGGGTATGCTCAGACGTGAGTCCCTTGCTCACTTTGCCACTGGATTCAAGCAAGCCGGGCTGAAGACGGCTGGAATGCCAGAAACTGGTCCTCGGAAGCTTGTTTCCGGTCCAGGGAAGGCATGGCTTGGCAGTTCGGGCTGGACTGTTCCCATGGGGCACAGGGTCAGACTGATTTGCATATAGCCATGTCTGAACTAGGGTGGCATAGTGGGCTAAAGAATGGTGATTGATCAAACCCAGATCTTTTGACTGGGTGTGAGTGTTTGATTGGTTCGGATACTCCGTCCATCACCACCCCCTTTTGTACCGCTTTGGCCGCCATAAGTGTGGCAGGGTATGCTCAGACGTGAGTCCCTTGCTCACTTTGCCACTGGATTCAAGCAAGCCGGGCTGAAGACGGCTGGAATGCCAGCAACCGGTCCTTGGAAGCTTGTTTCCGGTCCAGGGAAGGCATGGCTTGGCAGTTCGGGCTGGACTGTTCCGATGGGGCACAGGGTCAGACTGATTTGCATATAGCCATGTCTGAACTGGGGTGGCAGAGAGGGCTAAAGAACGGTGATGGATCAAACCCAGATCTTTTGACTGGGTGTGAGTGTTTGATTAGTTTGGATACTCCATCCATCACCACCCTCTTTTGTACCGCTTTGGCCGCCATAAGTGTGGAAGGGTATGCTCAGACGTGAGTCCCTTGCTCACTTTGCCACTGGATACAAGCAAGCCCGGCTGAAGTCAGCTGGAATGCCAGAAACCGGTCCTCGGAAGCTTGTTTTCGGTCCAGGGAAGGCATGGCTTGGCAGTTCGGGCTGGACTGTTCCCATGGGGCACAGGGTCAGACTGATTTGCAAATAGCCATGTCTGAACTGGGGTGGCAGAGTGGGCTAAAGAACGGTGATGGATCAAACCCAGATCTTTTGACTGGGTGTGAGTGTTTGATTGGTTTGGATACTCCGTCCATCACCACCCCCTTTTGTACCGCATTGGCCGCCATAAGTGTGGCAGGGTATGCTCAGACGTGAGTCCCTTGCTCACTTTGCCACTGGATTCAAGCAAGCCGGGCTGAAGACGGCTGGAATGCCAGAAACTGGTCCTCGGAAGCTTGTTTCCGGTCCAGGGAAGGCATGGCTTGGCAGTTCGGGCTGGACTGTTCCCATGGGGCACAGGGTCAGACTGATTTGCATATAGCCATGTCTGAACTAGGGTGGCATAGTGGGCTAAAGAATGGTGATTGATCAAACCCAGATCTTTTGACTGGGTGTGAGTGTTTGATTGGTTCGGATACTCCGTCCATCACCACCCCCTTTTGTACCGCTTTGGCCGCCATAAGTGTGGCAGGGTATGCTCAGACGTGAGTCCCTTGCTCACTTTGCCACTGGATTCAAGCAAGCCGGGCTGAAGACGGCTGGAATGCCAGCAACCGGTCCTTGGAAGCTTGTTTCCGGTCCAGGGAAGGCATGGCTTGGCAGTTCGGGCTGGACTGTTCCGATGGGGCACAGGGTCAGACTGATTTGCATATAGCCATGTCTGAACTGGGGTGGCAGAGAGGGCTAAAGAACGGTGATGGATCAAACCCAGATCTTTTGACTGGGTGTGAGTGTTTGATTAGTTTGGATACTCCATCCATCACCACCCTCTTTTGTACCGCTTTGGCCGCCATAAGTGTGGAAGGGTATGCTCAGACGTGAGTCCCTTGCTCACTTTGCCACTGGATACAAGCAAGCCGGGCTGAAGACGGCTGGAATGCCAGAAACCGGTCCTCGGAAGCTTGTTTCTGGTCCAGGGAAGGCATGGCTTGGCAGTGCGGGGTGGACTGTTCCCATGGGGCACAGGGTCAGACTGATTTGCATATAGCCATGTCTGAACTAGAGTGGCAGAGTGGGCTAAAGAATGGTGATTGATCAAACCCAGATCTTTTGACTGGGTGTGAGTGTTTGATTGGTTCGGATACTCCGTCCATCACCACCCCCTTTTGTACCGCTTTGGCCGCCATAAGTGTGGCAGGGTATGCTCAGACGTGAGTCCCTTGCTCACTTTGCCACTGGATTCAAGCAAGCCGGGCTGAAGACGGCTGGAATGCCAGCAACCGGTCCTTGGAAGCTTGTTTCCGGTCCAGGGAAGGCATGGCTTGGCAGTTCGGGCTGGACTGTTCCGATGGGGCATAGGGTCAGACTGATTTGCATATAGCCATGTCTGAACTAGGGTGGAAGAGTGGGCTAAAGAACGGTGATGGATCAAACCCAGATCTTTTGACTGGGTGTGAGTGTTTGATTAGTTCGGATACTCCATCCATCACCACCCTCTTTTGTACCGCTTTGGCCGCCATAAGTGTGGCAGGGTATGCTCAGACGTGAGTCCCTTGCTCACTTTGCCACTGGATACAAGCAAGCCGGGCTGAAGACGGCTGGAATGCCAGAAACCGGTCCTCGGAAGCTTGTTTCCGGTCCAGGGAAGGCATGGCTTGGCAGTGCGGGGTGGACTGTTCCCATGGGGCACAGGGTCAGACTGATTTGCATATAGCCATGTCTGAACTGGGGTGGCATTGCGGGCTAAAGAACAGTGATGGATCAAACCCAGATCGTTTGACTGGGTGTGAGTGTTTGATTGGTTCGGATACTCCGTCCATCACCACCCCCTTTTGTACCGCTTTGGCCGCCATAAGTGTGGCAGGGTATGCTCAGACGTTAGTCCCTTGCTCACTTTGCCACTGAATTCAAGCAAGCCGGGCTGAAGACAGCTGGAATGCCAGCAATCGGTCCTTGGAAGCTTGTTTCCGGTCCAGGGAAGGCATGGCTTGGCAGTTCGGGCTGGACTGTTCCGATGGGGCACAGGGTCAGACTGATTTGCATATAGCCATGTCTGAACTGGGGTGGCAGAGTGGGCTAAAGAACGGTGATGGATCAAACCCAGATCTTTTGACTGGGTGTGAGTGTTTGATTGGTTTGGATACTCCATCCATCACCACCCTCTTTTGTACCGCTTTGGCCGCCATAAGTGTGGCAGGGAATGCTCAGACGTGAGTCCCTTGCTCACTTTGCCACTGGATACAAGCAAGCCGGGCTGAAGACGGCTGGAATGCCAGAAACCGGTCCTCGGAAGCTTGTTTCCGGTCCAGGGAAGGCATGGCTTGGCAGTTCGGGCTGGACTGTTCCCATGGGGCACAGGGTCAGACTGATTTGCAAATAGCCATGTCTGAACTGGGGTGGCAGAGTGGGCTAAAGAACGGTGATGGATCAAACCCAGACCTTTTGACTGGGTGTGAGTGTTTGATTGGTTTGGATACTCCGTCCATCACCACCCCCTTTTGTACCGCATTGGCCGCCATAAGTGTGGCAGGGTATGCTCAGACGTGAGTCCCTTGCTCACTTTGCCACTGGATTCAAGCAAGCCGGGCTGAAGACGGCTGGAATGCCAGAAACCGGTCCTCAGAAGCTTGTTTCCGGTCCAGGGAAGGCATGGCTTGGCAGTTCGGGCTGGACTGTTCCCATGGGGCACAGGGTCAGACTGATTTGCATATAGCCATGTCTGAACTAGGGTGGCAGAGTGGGCTAAAGAATGGTGATGGATCAAACCCAGATCTTTTGACTGGGTGTGAGTGTTTGATTGGTTCGGATACTCCGTCCATCACCACCCCCTTTTGTACCGCTTTGGCCGCCATAAGTGTGGCAGGGTATGCTCAGACATGAGTCCCTTGCTCACTTTGCCACTGGATTCAAGCCAGCCGTGCTGAAGACGACTGGAATGCCAGAAACTGGTCCTCGGAAGCTTGTTTCCGGTCCAGGGAAGGCATGGCTTGGCAGTTCGGGCTGGACTGTTCCCATGAGGCACAGGGTCAGACTGATTTGCATATAGCCATGTCTGAACTGGGGTGGCAGAGTGTGCTAAAGAACGGTGATGGATCAAACCCAGATCTTTTGACTGGGTGTGAGTGTTTGATTGGTTCGAATACTCCGTCCATCACCACCCCCTTTTGTACCGCTTTGGCCGCCATAAGTGTGGCAGGGTATGCTCAGACGTGAGTCCCTTGCTCACTTTGCCACTGGATTCAAGCAAGCCGGGCTGAAGACGGCTGGAATGCCAGCAACCGGTCCTCGGAAGCTTGTTTCCGGTCCAGGGAAGGCATGGCTTGGCAGTTCGGGCTGGACTGTTCGGATGGGGCACAGGGTCAGACTGATTTGCGCATAGCCATGTCTGAACTGGGGTGGCAGAGTGGGCTAAAGAACGGTGATGCATCAAACCCAGATCTTTTGACTGGGTGTGAGTGTTTGATTGGTTTGGATACTCCGTCCATCACCACCCTCTTTTGTACCGCTTTGGCCGCCATAAGTGTGGCAGGGTATGCTCAGACGTGAGTCCCTTGCTCACTTTGCCACTGGATACAAGCAAGCCGGGCTGAAGACGGCTGGAATGCCAGAAACCGGTTTTCGGAAGCTTGTTTCCGGTCCAGGGAAGGCATGGCTTGGCAGTTCGGGCTGGACTGTTCCCATGGGGCACAGGGTCAGACTGATTTGCATATAGCCATGTTTGAACTGGGGTGGCAGAGTGGGCTAAAGAACGGTGATGGATCAAACATAGATCTTTTGACTGGGTGTGAGTGTTTGATTGGTTCGGATACTCTGTCCATCACCACCCCCTTTTGTACCGCTTTTGCCGCCATAAGTGTGGAAGGGTATGCTCAGACATGAGTCCCTTGCTCACTTTGCCACTGGATTCAAGCAAGCCGGGCTGAAGACGGCTAGAATGCCAGAAACCGGTCCTAGAAAGCTTGTTTCCGGTCCAGGGAAGGCATGGCTTGGCAGTTCGGGCTGGACTGTTCCCATGGGGCACAGGGTCAGACTGATTTGCATATAGCCATGTCTGAACTGGGGTGGCAGAGTGGGCTAAAGAACAGTGATGGATCAAACCCAGATCGTTTGACTGGGTGTGAGTGTTTGAGTGGTTCCGGTACTCCGTCCATCACCACCCCCTTTTGTACCGCTTTGGCCGCCAAAAGTGTGGCAGGGTATGCTCAGACGTGAGTCCCTTGCTCACTTTGCCACTGGATTCAAGCAAGCCGGGCTGAAGACGGCTGGAATGCCAGCAACCGGTCCTTGGAAGCTTGTTTCCGGTCCAGGGAAGGCATGGCTTGGCAGTTCGGGCTGGACTGTTCCGATGGGGCACAGGGTCAGACTGATTTGCATATAGCCATGTCTGAACTGGGGTGGCAGAGTGGGCTAAAGAACAGTGATGGATCAAACCCAGATCTTTTGACTGGGTGTGAGTGTTTGATTGGTTCGGATACTCCATCCATCACCACCCTCTTTTGTACCGCTTTGGCCGCCATAAGTGTGGCAGGGTATGCTCAGACGTGAGTCCCTTGCTCACTTTGCCACTGGATACAAGCAAGCCGGGCTGAAGTCGGTTGGAATGCCAGAAACCAGTCCTCGGAAGCTTGTTTCCGGTCCAGGGAAGGCATGGCTTGGCAGTTCGGGCTGGACTGTTCCCATGGGGCACAGGGTCAGACTGATTTGCAAATAGCCATGTCTGAACTGGGGTGGCAGAGTGGGCTAAAGAACGGTGATGGATCAAACCCAGATCTTTTGACTGGGTGTGAGTGTTTGATTGGTTTGGATACTCCGTCCATCACCACCCCCTTTTGTACCGCATTGGCCGCCATAAGTGTGGCAGGGTATGCTCAGACGTGAGTTCCTTGCTCACTTTGCCACTGGATTCCGCTGAAGACGGCTGGAATGCCAGAAATGGTCCTCGGAAGCTTGTTTCCGGTCCAGGGAAGGCATGGCTTGGCAGTTCGGACTGGACTGTTCCCATGGGGCACAGGGTCAGACTGATTTGCATATAGCCATGTCTGAACTAGGGTGGCAGAGTGGGCTAAAGAATGGTGATTGATCAAACCCAGATCTTTTGACTGGGTGTGAGTGTTTGATTGGTTCGGATACTCCATCCATCACCACCCCCTTTTGTACCGCTTTGGCCGCCATAAGTGTGGAAGGGTATGCTCAGACATGAGTCCCTTGCTCACTTTGCCACTGGATTCAAGCAAGCCGGGATGAAGACGGCTAGAATGCCAGAAACCGGTCCTCAAAAGCTTGTTTATGGTCCAGGGAAGGCATGGCTTGGCAGTTCGGGCTGGACTGTTCCCATGGGGCACAGGGTCAGACTGATTTGCATATAGCCATGTCTGAACTGGGGTGGCATTGTGGGCTAAAGAACAGTGATGGATCAAACCCAGATCGTTTGACTGGGTGTGAGTGTTTGATTGGTTTGGATACTCCGTCCATCACTACCCCCTTTTGTACCGCTTTGGCCGCCATAAGTGTGGCAGGGTATGCTCAGACATGAGTCCCTTGCTCACTTTGCCACTGGATTCAAGCAAGCCGGGCTGAAGACGGCTGGAATGCCAGCAACCGGTCCTTGGAAGCTTGTTTCCGGTCCAGGGAAGGCATGGCTTGGCAGTTCGGGCTGGACTGTTCCGATGGGGCACAGGGTCAGACTGATTTGCATATAGCCGTGTCTGAACTGGGGTGGCAGAGTGGGCTAAAGAACGGTGATGGATCAAACCCAGATCTTTTGACTGGGTGTGAGTGTTTGATTAGTTCGGATACTCCATCCATCACCACCCTCTTTTGTACCGCTTTGGCCGCCATAAGTGTGGCAGGGTATGCTCAGACGTGAGTCCCTTGCTCACTTTGCCACTGGATACAAGCAAGCCGGGCTGAAGATGGCTGGAATGCCAGAAACCGGTCCTCGGAAGCTTGTTTCCGGTCCAGAGAAGGCATGGCTTGGCAGTTCGTGCTGGACTGTTCCCATGGGGCACAGGGTTAGACTGATTTGCATATAGCCATGTCTGAACTGGGGTGGCAGAGTGGGCTAAAGAACAGTGATGGATCAAACCCAGATCGTTTGACTGGGTGTGAGTGTTTGATTGGTTCGGATACTCCGTCCATCACCACCCTCTTTTGTACCGCTTTGGCCGCCATAAGTGTGGCAGGGTATGCTCAGACGTGAGTCCCTTGCTCACTTTGCCACTGGATTCAAGCAAGCCGGGCTGAAGACGGCTGGAATGCCAGAAACTGGTCCTCGGAAGCTTGTTTCCGGTCCAGGGAAGGCATGGCTTGGCAGTTCGGGCTGGACTGTTCCCATGGGGCACAGGGTCAGACTGATTTGCATATAGCCATGTCTGAACTAGGGTGGCATAGTGGGCTAAAGAATGGTGATTGATCAAACCCAGATCTTTTGACTGGGTGTGAGTGTTTGATTGGTTCGGATACTCCGTCCATCACCACCCCCTTTTGTACCGCTTTGGCCGCCATAAGTGTGGCAGGGTATGCTCAGACGTGAGTCCCTTGCTCACTTTGCCACTGGATTCAAGCAAGCCGGGCTGAAGACGGCTGGAATGCCAGCAACCGGTCCTTGGAAGCTTGTTTCCGGTCCAGGGAAGGCATGGCTTGGCAGTTCGGGCTGGACTGTTCCGATGGGGCACAGGGTCAGACTGATTTGCATATATCCATGTCTGAACTGGGGTGGCAGAGAGGGCTAAAGAACGGTGATGGATCAAACCCAGATCTTTTGACTGGGTGTGAGTGTTTGATTAGTTTGGATACTCCATCCATCACCACCCTCTTTTGTACCGCTTTGGCCGCCATAAGTGTGGAAGGGTATGCTCAGACGTGAGTCCCTTGCTCACTTTGCCACTGGATACAAGCAAGCCGGGCTGAAGACGGCTGGAATGCCAGAAACCGGTCCTCGGAAGCTTGTTTCCGGTCCAGGGAAGGCATGGCTTGGCAGTGCGGGGTGGACTGTTCCCATGGGGCACAGGGTCAGACTGATTTGCATATAGCCATGTCTGAACTAGGGTGGCAGAGTGGGCTAAAGAATGGTGATTGATCAAACCCAGATCTTTTGACTGGGTGTGAGTGTTTGATTGGTTCGGATACTCCGTCCATCACCACCCCCTTTTGTACCGCTTTGGCCGCCATAAGTGTGGAAGGGTATGCTCAGACATGAGTCCCTTGCTCACTTTGCCACTGGATTCAAGCAAGCCGGGCTGAAGACGGCTAGAATGCCAGAAACCGGTCCTAGAAAGCTTGTTTCCGGTCCAGGGAAGGCATGGCTTGGCAGTTCGGGCTGGACTGTTCCCATGGGGCACAGGGTCAGACTGATTTGCATATAGCCATGTCTGAACTGGGGTGGCAGAGTGGGCTAAAGAACAGTGATGGATCAAACCCAGATCGTTTGACTGGGTGTGAGTGATTGATTGGTTCGGATACTCCGTCCATCACCACCCCCTTTTGTACCGCTTTGGCCGCCATAAGTGTGGCAGGGTATGCTCAGACGTGAGTCCCTTGCTCACTTTGCCACTGGATTCAAGCAAGCCGGGCTGAAGACGGCTGGAATGCCAGCAACCGGTCCTTGGAAGCTTGTTTCCGGTCCAGGGAAGGCATGGCTTGGCAGTTCGGGCTGGACTGTTCTGATGGGGCACAGGGTCAGACTGATTTGCATATAGCCATGTCTGAACTGGGGTGGCAGAGTGGGCTAAAGAACAGTGATGGATCAAACCCAGATCTTTTGACTGGGAGTGAGTGTTTGATTGGTTCGGATACTCCATCCATCACCACCCTCTTTTGTACCGCTTTGGCCGCCATAAGTGTGGCAGGGTATGCTCAGACGTGAGTCCCTTGCTCACTTTGCCACTGGATACAAGCAAGCCGGGCTGAAGTCGGCTGGAATGCCAGAAACCGGTCCTCGGAAGCTTGTTTCCGGTCCAGGGAAGGCATGGCTTGGCAGTTCGGGCTGGACTGTTCCCATGGGGCACAGGGTCAGACTGATTTGCATATAGCCATGTCTGAACTAGGGTGGCAGAGTGGGCTAAAGAATGGTGATTGATCAAACCCAGATCTTTTGACTCGGTGTGAGTGTTTGATTGGTTCAGATACTCCGTCCATCACCACCCCCTTTTGTACTGCTTTGGCCGCCATAAGTGTGGAAGGGTATGCTCAGACATGAGTCCCTTGCTCACTTTGCCACTGGATTCAAGCAAGCCGGGCTGAAGACGGCTGGAATGCCAGCAACCGGTCTTTGGAAGCTTGTTTCCGGTCCAGGGAAGGCATGGCTTGGCAGTTCGGGCTGGACTGTTCCGATGGGGCACAGGGTCAGACTGATTTGCATATAGCCATGTCTGAACTGGGGTGGCAGAGAGGGCTAAAGAACGGTGATGGATCAAACCCAGATCTTTTGACTGGGTGTGAGTATTTGATTAGTTTGGATACTCCATCCATCACCACCCTCTTTTGTACCGCTTTGGCCGCCATAAGTGTGGAAGGGTATGCTCAGACGTGAGTCCCTTGCTCACTTTGCCACTGGATACAAGCAAGCCGGGCTGAAGTCGGCTGGAATGCCAGAAACCGGTCTCGGAAGCTTGTTTCCGGTCCAGGGAAGGCATGGCTTGGCAGTTCGGGCTGGACTGTTCCCATGGGGCACAGGGTCAGACTGATTTGCAAATAGCCATGTCTGAACTGGGGTGGCAGAGTGGGCTAAAGAACGGTGATGGATCAAACCCAGATCTTTTGACTGGGTGTGAGTGTTTGATTGGTTTGGATACTCCGTCCATCACCACCCCCTTTTGTACCGCATTGGCCGCCATAAGTGTGGCAGCGTATGCTCAGACGTGAGTCCCTTGCTCACTTTGCCACTGGATTCAAGCAAGCCGGGCTGAAGACGGCTGGAATGCCAGAAACTGGTCCTCGGAAGCTTGTTTCCGGTCCAGGGAAGGCATGGCTTGGCAGTTCGGGCTGGACTGTTCCCATGGGGCACAGGGTCAGACTGATTTGCATATAGCCATGTCTGAACTAGGGTGGCAGAGTGGGCTAAAGAATGGTGATTGATCAAACCCAGATCTTTTGACTGGGTGTGAGTGTTTGATTGGTTCGGATACTCCGTCCATCACCACCCCCTTTTGTACCGCTTTGGCCGCCATAAGTGTGGAAGGGTATGCTCAGACATGAGTCCCTTGCTCACTTTGCCACTGGATTCAAGCAAGCCGGGCTGAAGACGGCTAGAATGCCAGAAACCGGTCCTAGAAAGCTTGTTTCCGGTCCAGGGAAGGCATGGCTTGGCAGTTCGGGCTGGACTGTTCCCATGGGGCACAGGGTCAGACTGATTTGCATATAGCCATGTCTGAACTGGGGTGGCAGAGTGGGCTAAAGAACAGTGATGGATCAAACCCAGATCTTTTGACTGGGTGTGAGTGTTTGATTGGTTCGGATACTCCATCCATCACCACCCTCTTTTGTACCGCTTTGGCCGCCATAAGTGTGGCAGGGTATGCTCAGACGTGAGTCCCTTGCTCACTTTGCCACTGGATACAAGCAAGCCGGGTTGAAGTCGGCTGGAATGCCAGAAACTGGTCCTCGGAAGCTTGTTTCCGGTCCAGGGAAGGCATGGCTTGGCAGTTCGGGCTGGACTGTTCCCATGGGGCACAGGGTCAGACTGATTTGCATATAGCCATGTCTGAACTAGGGTGGCAGAGTGGGCTAAAGAATGGTGATTGATCAAACCCAGATCTTTTGACTGGGTGTGAGTGTTTGATTGGTTCGGATACTCCGTCCATCACCACCCCCTTTTGTACTGCTTTGGCCGCCATAAGTGTGGAAGGGTATGCTCAGACATGAGTCCCTTGCTCACTTTGCCACTGGATTCAAGCAAGCCGGGCTGAAGACGGCTAGAATGCCAGAAACCGGTCCTCAAAAGCTTGTTTACGGTCCAGGGAAGGCATGGCTTGGCAGTTCGGACTGGACTGTTCCCATGGGGCACAGGGTCAGACTGATTTGCATATAGCCATGTCTGAACTGGGGTGGCATTGTGGGCTAAAGAACAGTGATGGATCAAACCCAGATCGTTTGACTGGGTGTGAATGTTTGATTGGTTCGGATACTCCGTCCATCACCACCCCCTTTTGTACCGCTTTGGCCACCATAAGTGTGGCAGGGTATGCTCAGACGTGAGTCCCTTGCTCACTTTGCCACTGGATTCAAGCAAGCCGGGCTGAAGATGGCTGGAATGCCAGCAACCGGTCCTTGGAAGCTTGTTTCCGGTCCAGGGAAGGCATGGCTTGGCAGTTCGGGCTGGACTGTTCCGATGGGGCACAGGGTCAGACTGATTTGCATATAGCCATGTCTGAACTGGGGTGGCAGAGAGGGCTAAAGAACGGTGATGGATCAAACCCAGATCTTTTGACTGGGTGTGAGTGTTTGATTAGTTCGGATACTCCATCCATCACCACCCTCTTTTGTACCGCTTCGGCCGCCATAAGTGTGGCAGGGTATGCTCAGACGTGAGTCCCTTGCTCACTTTGCCACTGGATACAAGCAAGCCGGGCTGAAGTCGGCTGGAATGCCAGAAACCGGTCTCGGAAGCTTGTTTCCGGTCCAGGGAAGGCATGGCTTGGCAGTTCGGGCTGGACTGTTCCCATGGGGCACAGGGTCAGACTGATTTGCAAATAGCCATGTCTGAACTGGGGTGGCAGAGTGGGCTAAGGAACGGTGATGGATCAAACCCAGATCTTTTGACTGGGTGTGAGTGTTTGATTGGTTTGGATACTCCGTCCATCACCACCCCCTTTTGTACCGCATTGGCCGCCATAAGTGTGGCAGCGTATGCTCAGACGTGAGTCCCTTGCTCACTTTGCCACTGGATTCAAGCAAGCCGGGCTGAAGACGGCTGGAATGCCAGAAACTGGTCCTCGGAAGCTTGTTTCCGGTCCAGGGAAGGCATGGCTTGGCAGTTCGGGCTGGACTGTTCCCATGGGGCACAGGGTCAGACTGATTTGCATATAGCCATGTCTGAACTTGGGTGGCAGAGTGGGCTAAAGAATGGTGATTGATCAAACCCAGATCTTTTGACTGGGTGTGAGTGTTTGATTGGTTCGGATACTCCGTCCATCACCACCCCCTTTTGTACCGCTTTGGCCGCCATAAGTGTGGAAGGGTATGCTCAGACATGAGTCCCTTGCTCACTTTGCCACTGGATTCAAGCAAGCCGGGCTGAAGACGGCTAGAATGCCAGAAACCGGTCCTAGAAAGCTTGTTTCCGGTCCAGGGAAGGCATGGCTTGGCAGTTCGGGCTGGACTGTTCCCATGGGGCACAGGGTCAGACTGATTTGCATATAGCCATGTCTGAACTGGGGTGGCAGAGTGGGCTAAAGAACAGTGATGGATCAAACCCAGATCGTTTGACTGGGTGTGAGTGATTGATTGGTTCGGATACTCCGTCCATCACCACCCCCTTTTGTACCGCTTTGGCCGCCATAAGTGTGGCAGGGTATGCTCAGACGTGAGTCCCTTGCTCACTTTGCCACTGGATTCAAGCAAGCCGGGCTGAAGACGGCTGGAATGCCAGCAACCGGTCCTTGGAAGCTTGTTTCCGGTCCAGGGAAGGCATGGCTTGGCAGTTCGGGCTGGACTGTTCTGATGGGGCACAGGGTCAGACTGATTTGCATATAGCCATGTCTGAACTGGGGTGGCAGAGTGGGCTAAAGAACAGTGATGGATCAAACCCAGATCTTTTGACTGGGTGTGAGTGTTTGATTGGTTCGGATACTCCATCCATCACCACCCTCTTTTGTACCGCTTTGGCCGCCATAAGTGTGGCAGGGTATGCTCAGACGTGAGTCCCTTGCTCACTTTGCCACTGGATACAAGCAAGCCGGGCTGAAGTCGGCTGGAATGCCAGAAACCGGTCCTCGGAAGCTTGTTTCCGGTCCAGAGAAGGCATGGCTTGGCAGTTCGGGCTGGACTGTTCCCATGGGGCACAGGGTCAGACTGATTTGCAAATAGCCATGTCTGAACTGGGGTGGCAGAGTGGGCTAAAGAACGGTGATGGATCAAACCCAGATCATTTGACTGGGTGTGAGTGTTTGATTGGTTCGGATACTCCGTCCATCACCACCCCCTTTTGTACCGCATTGGCCGCCATAAGTGTGGCAGGGTATGCTCAGACGTGAGTTCCTTGCTCACTTTGCCACTGGATTCAAGCAAGCCGGGCTGAAGACGGCTGGAATGCCAGAAACTGGTCCTCGGAAGCTTGTTTCCGGTCCAGGGAAGGCATGGCTTGGCAGTTCGGGCTGGACTGTTCCCATGGGGCACAGGGTCAGACTGATTTGCATATAGCCATGTCTGAACTAGGGTGGCAGAGTGGGCTAAAGAATGGTGATTGATCAAACCCAGATCTTTTGACTGGGTGTGAGTGTTTGATTGGTTCGGATACTCCGTCCATCACCACCCCCTTTTGTACCGCTTTGGCCGCCATAAGTGTGGAAGGGTATGCTCAGACATGAGTCCCTTGCTCACTTTGCCACTGGATTCAAGCAAGCCGGGCTGAAGACGGCTAGAATGCCAGAAACCGGTCCTCAAAAGCTTGTTTATGGTCAAGGGAAGGCATGGCTTGGCAGTTCGGGCTGGACTGTTCCCATGGGGCACAGGGTCAGACTGATTTGCAAATAGCCATGTCTGAACTGGGGTGGCAGAGTGGGCTAAAGAACGGTGATGGATCAAACCCAGATCATTTGACTGGGTGTGAGTGTTTGATTGGTTTGGATACTCCGTCCATCACCACCCCCTTTTGTACCGCATTGGCTGCCATAAGTGTGGCAGGGTATGCTCAGACGTGAGTCCCTTGCTCACTTTGCCACTGGATTCAAGCAAGCCGGGCTGAAGATGGCTGGAATGCCAGAAACTGGTCCTCGGAAGCTTGTTTCCGGTCCAGGGAAGGCATGGCTTGGCAGTTCGGGCTGGACTGTTCCCATGGGGCACAGGGTCAGACTGATTTGCATATAGCCATGTCTGAACTAGGGTGGCAGAGTGGGCTAAAGAATGGTGATTGATCAAACCCAGATCTTTTGACTGGGTGTGAGTGTTTGATTGGTTCGGATACTCCGTCCATCACCACCCCCTTTTGTACTGCTTTGGCCGCCATAAGTGTGGAAGGGTATGCTCAGACATGAGTCCCTTGCTCACTTTGCCACTGGATTCAAGCAAGCCGGGCTGAAGACGGCTAGAATGCCAGAAACCGGTCCTCAAAAGCTTGTTTACGGTCCAGGGAAGGCATGGCTTGGCAGTTCGGGCTGGACTGTTCCCATGGGGCACAGGGTCAGACTGATTTGCATATAGCCATGTCTGAACTGGGGTGGCATTGTGGGCTAAAGAACAGTGATGGATCAAACCCAGATCGTTTGACTGGGTGTGAGTGTTTGATTGGTTCGGATACTCCGTCCATCACCACCCCCTTTTGTACCGCTTTGGCCACCATAAGTGTGGCAGGGTATGCTCAGAAGTGAGTCCCTTGCTCACTTTGCCACTGGATTCAAGCAAGCCGGGCTGAAGACGGCTGGAATGCCAGCAACCGGTCCTTGGAAGCTTGTTTCCGGTCCAGGGAAGGCATGGCTTGGCAGTTCGGGCTGGACTGTTCCGATGGGGCATAGGGTCAGACTGATTAGCATATAGCCATGTCTGAACTGGGGTGGCAGAGTGGGCTAAAGAACGGTGATGGATCAAACCCAGATCTTTTGACTGGGTGTGAGTGTTTGATTAGTTCGGATACTCCATCCATCACCACCCTCTTTTGTACCGCTTTGGCCGCCATAAGTGTGGCAGGGTATGCTCAGACGTGAGTCCCTTGCTCACTTTGCCACTGGATACAAGCAAGCCGGGCAGAAGACGGCTGGAATGCCAGAAACCGGTCCTCGGAAGCTTGTTTCCGGTCCAGGGAAGGCATGGCTTGGCAGTGCGGGGTGGACTGGTCCCATGGGGCACAGGGTCAGACTGATTTGCATATAGCCATGTCTGAACTGGGGTGGCATTGCGGGCTAAAGAACAGTGATGGATCAAACCCAGATCGTTTGACTGGGTGTGAGTGTTTGATTGGTTCGGATACTCCGTCCATCACCACCCCCTTTTGTACCGCTTTGGCCGCCATAAGTGTGGCAGGGTATGCTCAGACGTGAGTCCTTTGGTCACTTTGCCACTGGATTCAAGCAAGCCGGGCTGAAGACGGCTGGAATGCCAGCAACCGGTCCTCGGAAGCTTGTTTTCGGTCCAGGGAAGGCATGGCTTGGCAGTTCGGGCTAGACTGTTCCGATGGGGCAAAGGGTCAGACTGATTTGCGCTTAGCCAAGTCTGAACTAGGGTGGCAGAGTGGGCTAAAGAACGGTGATGCATCAAACCCAGATCTTTTGACTGGGTGTGAGTGTTTGATTGGTTTGGATACTCCGTCCATCACCACCATCTTTTGTACCGCTTTGGCCGCCATAAGTGTGGCAGGGTATGCTCAGACGTGAGTCCCTTGCTCACTTTGCCACTGGATACAAGCAAGCCGGGCTGAAGACGGCTGGAATGCCAGAAACCGGTTTTCGGAAGCTTGTTTCCGGTCCAGGGAAGGCATGGCTTGGCAGTTCGGGCTGGACTGTTCCCATGGGGCACAGGGTCAGACTGATTTGCATATAGCCATGTCTGAACTAGGGTGGCAGAGTGGGCTAAAGAATGGTGATGGATCAAACCCAGATCTTTTGACTGGGTGTGAGTGTTTGATTGGTTCGGATACTCTGTCCATCACCACCCCCTTTTGTACCGCTTTGGCCGCCATAAGTGTGGAAGGGTATGCTCAGACATGAGTCCCTTGCTCACTTTGCCACTGGATTCAAGCAAGCCGGGCTGAAGACGGCTAGAATGCCAGAAACCGGTCCTAGAAAGCTTCTTTCCGGTCCAGGGAAGGCATGGCTTGGCAGTTCGGGCTGGACTGTTCCCATGGGGCACAGGGTCAGTCTGATTTGCATATAGCCATGTCTGAACTGGGGTGGTGGAGTGGGCTAAAGTACAGTGATGGATCAAACCCAGATCTTTTGACTGGGTGTGAGTGTTTGATTGGTTCGGATACTCCATCCATCACCACCCTCTTTTGTACCGCTTTGGCCGCCATAAGTGTGGCAGGGTATGCTCAGACGTGAGTCCCTTGCTCACTTTGCCACTGGATACAAGCAAGCCGGGCTGAAGTCGGCTGGAATGCCAGAAACCGGTCCTCGGAAGCTTGTTTCCGGTCCAGGGAAGGCATGGCTTGGCAGTTCGGGCTGGACTGTTCCCATGGGGCACAGGGTCAGACTGATTTGCAAATAGCCATGTCTGAACTGGGGTGGCAGAGTGGGCTAAAGAACGGTGATGGATCAAACCCAGATCGTTTGACTGGGTGTGAGTGTTTGATTGGTTTGGATACTCCGTCCATCACCACCCCCTTTTGGACCGCATTGGCTGCCATAAGTGTGGCAGCGTATGCTCAGACGTGAGTCCCTTGCTCACTTTGCCACTGGATTCAAGCAAGCCGGGCTGAAGACGGCTGGAATGCCAGAAACTGGTCCTCGGAAGCTTGTTTCCGGTCCAGGGAAGGCATGGCTTGGCAGTTCGGGCTGGACTGTTCCCATGGGGCACAGGGTCAGACTGATTTGCATATAGCCATGTCTGAACTAGGGTGGCAGAGTGGGCTAAAGAATGGTGATTGATCAAACCCAGATCTTTTGACTGGGTGTGAGTGTTTGATTGGTTCGGATACTCCGTCCATCACCACCCCCTTTTGTACCGCTTTGGCCGCCATAAGTGTGGAAGGGTATGCTCAGACATGAGTCCCTTGCTCACTTTGCCACTGGATTCAAGCAAGCCGGGCTGAAGACGGCTAGAATGCCAGAAACCGGTCCTAGAAAGCTTGTTTCCGGTCCAGGGAAGGCATGGCTTGGTAGTTCGGGCTGGACTGTTCCCATGGGGCACAGGGTCAGACTGATTTGCATATAGCCATGTCTGAACTGGGGTGGCAGAGTGGGCTAAAGAACAGTGATGGATCAAACCCAGATCGTTTGACTGGGTGTGAGTGATTGATTGGTTCGGATACTCCGTCCATCACCACCCCCTTTTGTACCGCTTTGGCCGCCATAAGTGTGGCAGGGTATGCTCAGACGTGAGTCCCTTGCTCACTTTGCCACTGGATTCAAGCAAGCCGGGCTGAAGACGGCTGGAATGCCAGCAACCGGTCCTTGGAAGCTTGTTTCCGGTCCAGGGAAGGCATGGCTTGGCAGTTCGGGCTGGACTGTTCTGATGGGGCACAGGGTCAGACTGATTTGCATATAGCCATGTCTGAACTGGGGTGGCAGAGTGGGCTAAAGAACAGTGATGGATCAAACCCAGATCTTTTGACTGGGTGTGAGTGTTTGATTGGTTCGGATACTCCATCCATCACCACCCTCTTTTTTACCGCTTTGGCCGCCATAAGTGTGGCAGGATATGCTCAGACGTGAGTCCCTTGCTCACTTTGCCACTGGATACAAGCAAGCCGGGCTGAAGTTGGCTGGAATGCCAGAAACCGGTCCTCGGAAGCTTGTTTCCGGTCCAGAGAAGGCATGGCTTGGCAGTTCGGGCTGGACTGTTCCCATGGGGCACAGGGTCAGACTGATTTGCAAATAGCCATGTCTGAACTGGGGTGGCAGAGTGGGCTAAAGAACGGTGATGGATCAAACCCAGATCATTTGACTGGGTGTGAGTGTTTGATTGGTTTGGATACTCCGTCCATCACCACCCCCTTTTGTACCGCATTGGCCGCCATAAGTGTGGCAGGGTATGCTCAGACGTGAGTCCCTTGCTCACTTTGCCACTGGATACAAGCAAGCCGGGCTGAAGACGGCTGGAATGCCAGAAACCGGTTTTCGGAAGCTTGTTTCCGGTCCAGAGAAGGCATGGCTTGGCAGTTCGGGCTGGACTGTTCCCATGGGGCACAGGGTCAGACTGATTTGCATATAGCCATGTCTGAACTAGGGTGGCAGAGTGGGCTAAAGAATGGTGATTGATCAAACCCAGATCTTTTGACTGGGTGTGAGTGTTTGATTGGTTTGGATACTCCGTCCATCACCACCATCTTTTGTACCGCTTTGGCCGCCATAAGTGTGGCAGGGTATGCTCAGACGTGAGTCCCTTGCTCACTTTGCCACTGGATACAAGCAAGCCGGGCTGAAGATGGCTGGAATGCCAGCAACCGGTCCTTGGAAGCTTGTTTCCGGTCCAGGGAAGGCATGGCTTGGCATTTCGGGCTGGACTGTTCCGATGGGGCATAGGGTCAGACTGATTTGCATATAGCCATGTCTGAACTGGGGTGGCAGAGTGGGCTAAAGAACGGTGATGGATCAAACCCAGATCTTTTGACTGGGTGTGAGTGTTTGATTAGTTCGGATACTCCATCCATCACCACCCTCTTTTGTACCGCTTTGGCCGCCATAAGTGTGGCAGGGTATGCTCAGACGTGAGTCCCTTGCTCACTTTGCCACTGGATACAAGCAAGCCGGGCTGAAGACGGCTGGAATGCCAGAAACCGGTCCTCGGAAGCTTGCTTCCGGTCCAGGGAAGGCATGGCTTGGCAGTGCGGGGTGGACTGTTCCCATGGGGCACAGGGTCAGACTGATTTGCATATAGCCATGTCTGAACTGGGGTGGCATTGCGGGCTAAAGAACAGTGATGGATCAAACCCAGATCGTTTGACTGGGTGTGAGTGTTTGATTGGTTCGGATTCTCCGTCCATCACCACCCCCTTTTGTACCGCTTTGGCCGCCATAAGTGTGGCAGGGTATGCTCAGACGTGAGTCCCTTGCTCACTTTGCCACTGGATTCAAGCAAGCCGGGCTGAAGACGGCTGGAATGCCAGCAACCGGTCCTTGGAAGCTTGTTTCCGGTCCAGGGAAGGCATGGCTTGGCAGTTCGGGCTGGACTGTTCCGATGGGGCATAGGGTCAGACTGATTTGCATATAGCCATGTCTGAACTGGGGTGGCAGAGTGGGCTAAAGAACGGTGATGGATCAAACCCAGATCTTTTGACTGGGTGTGAGTGTTTGATTAGTTCGGATACTCCATCCATCACCACCCTCTTTTGTACCGCTTTGGCCGCCATAAGTGTGGCAGGGTATGCTCAGACGTGAGTCCCTTGCTCACTTTGCCACTGGATACAAGCAAGCCGGGCTGAAGACGGCTGGAATGCCAGAAACCGGTCCTCGGAAGCTTGTTTCCAGTCCAGGGAAGGCATGGCTTGGCAGTGCGGGGTGGACTGTTCCCATGGGGCACAGGGTCAGACTGATTTGCATATAGCCATGTCTGAACTGGGGTGGCATTGCGGGCTAAAGAACAGTGATGGATCAAACCCAGATCGTTTGACTGGGTGTGAGTGTTTGATTGGTTCGGATACTCCGTCCATCACCACCCCCTTTTGTACCGCTTTGGCCGCCATAAGTGTGGCAGGGTATGCTCAGACGTGAGTCCTTTGCTCACTTTGCCACTGGATTCAAGCAAGCCGGGCTGAAGATGGCTGGAATGCCAGCAACCGGTCCTCGGAAGCTTGTTTTCGGTCCAGGGAAGGCATGGCTTGGCAGTTCGGGCTAGACTGTTCCGATGGGGCAAAGGGTCAGACTGATTTGCGCTTAGCCAAGTCTGAACTAGGGTGGCAGAGTGGGCTAAAGAACGGTGATGCATCAAACCCAGATCTTTTGACTGGGTGTGAGTGTTTGATTGGTTTGGATACTCCGTCCATCACCACCATCTTTTGTACCGCTTTGGCCGCCATAAGTGTGGCAGGGTATGCTCAGACGTGAGTCCCTTGCTCACTTTGCCACTGGATACAAGCAAGCCGGGCTGAAGACGGCTGGAATGCCAGAAACCGGTTTTCGGAAGCTTGTTTCCGGTCCAGGGAAGGCATGGCTTGGCAGTTCGGGCTGGACTGTTCCCATGGGGCACAGGGTCAGACTGATTTGCATATAGCCATGTCTGAACTGGGGTGGCAGAGTGGGCTAAAGAACGGTGATGGATCAAACATAGATCTTTTGACTGGGTGTGAGTGTTTGATTGGTTCGGATACTCCATCCATCACCACCCCCTTTTGTACCGCTTTGGCCGCCATAAGTGTGGCAGGGTATGCTCAGACGTGAGTCCCTTGCTCACTTTGCCACTGGATTCAAGCAAGCCGGGCTGAAGACGGCTGGAATGCCAGAAACCGGTCCTCGGAAGCTTGTTTCCGGTCCAGGGAAGGCATGGCTTGGCAGTTCGGGCTGGACTGTTCCCATGGGGCACAGGGTCAGACTGATTTGCATATAGCCATGTCTGAACTGGGGTGGCAGAGTGGGCTAAAGAACAGTGATGGATCAAACCCAGATCTTTTGACTGGATGTGAGTGTTTGATTGGTTCGGATACTCCGTCCATCACCACCCCCTTTTGTACCGCTTTGGCCGCCATAAGTGTGGCAGGGTATGCTCAGACGTGAGTCCTTTGCTCACTTTGCCACTGGATTCAAGCAAGCCGGGCTGAAGACGGCTGGAATGCCAGCAACCGGTCCTCGGAAGCTTGTTTTCAGTCCAGGGAAGGCATGGCTTGGCAGTTCGGGCTAGACTGTTCCGATGGGGCAAAGGGTCAGACTGATTTGCGCTTAGCCAAGTCTGAACTAGGGTGGCAGAGTGGGCTAAAGAATGGTGATGGATCAAACCCAGATCTTTTGACTGGGTGTGAGTGTTTGATTGGTTCGGATACTCTGTCCATCACCACCCCCTTTTGTACCGCTTTGGCCGCCATAAGTGTGGAAGGGTATGCTCAGACATGAGTCCCTTGCTCACTTTGCCACTGGATTCAAGCAAGCCGGGCTGAAGGCGGCTAGAATGCCAGAAACCGGTCCTAGAAAGCTTCTTTCCGGTCCAGGGAAGGCATGGCTTGGCAGTTCGGGCTGGACTGTTCCCATGGGGCACAGGGTCAGACTGATTTGCATATAGCCATGTCTGAACTGGGGTGGCAGAGTGGGCTAAAGAACAGTGATGGATCAAACCCAGATCGTTTGACTGGGTGTGAGTGATTGATTGGTTCGGATACTCCGTCCATCACCACCCCCTTTTGTACCGCTTTGGCCGCCATAAGTGTGGCAGGGTATGCTCAGACGTGAGTCCCTTGCTCACTTTGCCACTGGATTCAAGCAAGCCGGGCTGAAGACGGCTGGAATGCCAGCAACCGGTCCTTGGAAGCTTGTTTCCGGTCCAGGGAAGGCATGGCTTGGCAGTTCGGGCTGGACTGTTCTGATGGGGCACAGGGTCAGACTGATTTGCATATAGCCATGTCTGAACTGGGGTGGCAGAGTGGGCTAAAGAACAGTGATGGATCAAACCCAGATCTTTTGACTGGGTGTGAGTGTTTGATTGGTTCGGATACTCCATCCATCACCACCCTCTTTTGTACCGCTTTGGCCGCCATAAGTGTGGCAGGGTATGCTCAGACGTGAGTCCCTTGCTCACTTTGCCACTGGATACAAGCAAGCCGGGCTGAAGTCGGCTGGAATGCCAGAAACCGGTCCTCGGAAGCTTGTTTCCGGTCCAGAGAAGGCATGGCTTGGCAGTTCGGGCTGGACTGTTCCCATGGGGCACAGGGTCAGACTGATTTGCAAATAGCCATGTCTGAACTGGGGTGGCAGAGTGGGCTAAAGAACGGTGATGGATCAAACCCAGATCATTTGACTGGGTGTGAGTGTTTGATTGGTTCGGATACTCCGTCCATCACCACCCTCTTTTGTACCGCTTTGGCCGCCATAAGTGTGGCAGGGTATGCTCAGACGTGAGTCCCTTGCTCACTTTGCCACTGGATTCAAGCAAGCCGGGCTGAAGACGGCTGGAATGCCAGAAACTGGTCCTCGGAAGCTTGTTTCCGGTCCAGGGAAGGCATGGCTTGGCAGTTCGGGCTGGACTGTTCCCATGGGGCACAGGGTCAGACTGATTTGCATATAGCCATGTCTGAACTAGGGTGGCATAGTGGGCTAAAGAATGGTGATTGATCAAACCCAGATCTTTTGACTGGGTGTGAGTGTTTGATTGGTTCGGATACTCCGTCCATCACCACCCCCTTTTGTACCGCTTTGGCCGCCATAAGTGTGGCAGGGTATGCTCAGACGTGAGTCCCTTGCTCACTTTGCCACTGGATTCAAGCAAGCCGGGCTGAAGACGGCTGGAATGCCAGCAACCGGTCCTTGGAAGCTTGTTTCCGGTCCAGGGAAGGCATGGCTTGGCAGTTCGGGCTGGACTGTTCCGATGGGGCACAGGGTCAGACTGATTTGCATATAGCCATGTCTGAACTGGGGTGGCAGAGAGGGCTAAAGAACGGTGATGGATCAAACCCAGATCTTTTGACTGGGTGTGAGTGTTTGATTAGTTTGGATACTCCATCCATCACCACCCTCTTTTGTACCGCTTTGGCCGCCATAAGTGTGGAAGGGTATGCTCAGACGTGAGTCCCTTGCTCACTTTGCCACTGGATACAAGCAAGCCGGGCTGAAGACGGCTGGAATGCCAGAAACCGGTCCTCGGAAGCTTGTTTCCGGTCCAGGGAAGGCATGGCTTGGCAGTGCGGGGTGGACTGTTCCCATGGGGCACAGGGTCAGACTGATTTGCATATAGCCATGTCTGAACTAGGGTGGCAGAGTGGGCTAAAGAATGGTGATTGATCAAACCCAGATCTTTTGACTGGGTGTGAGTGTTTGATTGGTTCGGATACTCCGTCCATCACCACCCCCTTTTGTACCGCTTTGGCCGCCATAAGTGTGGAAGGGTATGCTCAGACATGAGTCCCTTGCTCACTTTGCCACTGGATTCAAGCAAGCCGGGCTGAAGACGGCTAGAATGCCAGAAACCGGTCCTAGAAAGCTTGTTTCCGGTCCAGGGAAGGCATGGCTTGGCAGTTCGGGCTGGACTGTTCCCATGGGGCACAGGGTCAGACTGATTTGCATATAGCCATGTCTGAACTGGGGTGGCAGAGTGGGCTAAAGAACAGTGATGGATCAAACCCAGATCGTTTGACTGGGTGTGAGTGATTGATTGGTTCGGATACTCCGTCCATCACCACCCCCTTTTGTACCGCTTTGGCCGCCATAAGTGTGGCAGGGTATGCTCAGACGTGAGTCCCTTGCTCACTTTGCCACTGGATTCAAGCAAGCCGGGCTGAAGACGGCTGGAATGCCAGCAACCGGTCCTTGGAAGCTTGTTTCCGGTCCAGGGAAGGCATGGCTTGGCAGTTCGGGCTGGACTGTTCTGATGGGGCACAGGGTCAGACTGATTTGCATATAGCCATGTCTGAACTGGGGTGGCAGAGTGGGCTAAAGAACAGTGATGGATCAAACCCAGATCTTTTGACTGGGAGTGAGTGTTTGATTGGTTCGGATACTCCATCCATCACCACCCTCTTTTGTACCGCTTTGGCCGCCATAAGTGTGGCAGGGTATGCTCAGACGTGAGTCCCTTGCTCACTTTGCCACTGGATACAAGCAAGCCGGGCTGAAGTCGGCTGGAATGCCAGAAACCGGTCCTCGGAAGCTTGTTTCCGGTCCAGGGAAGGCATGGCTTGGCAGTTCGGGCTGGACTGTTCCCATGGGGCACAGGGTCAGACTGATTTGCATATAGCCATGTCTGAACTAGGGTGGCAGAGTGGGCTAAAGAATGGTGATTGATCAAACCCAGATCTTTTGACTCGGTGTGAGTGTTTGATTGGTTCGGATACTCCGTCCATCACCACCCCCTTTTGTACTGCTTTGGCCGCCATAAGTGTGGAAGGGTATGCTCAGACATGAGTCCCTTGCTCACTTTGCCACTGGATTCAAGCAAGCCGGGCTGAAGACGGCTGGAATGCCAGCAACCGGTCTTTGGAAGCTTGTTTCCGGTCCAGGGAAGGCATGGCTTGGCAGTTCGGGCTGGACTGTTCCGATGGGGCACAGGGTCAGACTGATTTGCATATAGCCATGTCTGAACTGGGGTGGCAGAGAGGGCTAAAGAACGGTGATGGATCAAACCCAGATCTTTTGACTGGGTGTGAGTGTTTGATTAGTTTGGATACTCCATCCATCACCACCCTCTTTTGTACCGCTTTGGCCGCCATAAGTGTGGAAGGGTATGCTCAGACGTGAGTCCCTTGCTCACTTTGCCACTGGATACAAGCAAGCCGGGCTGAAGTCGGCTGGAATGCCAGAAACCGGTCTCGGAAGCTTGTTTCCGGTCCAGGGAAGGCATGGCTTGGCAGTTCGGGCTGGACTGTTCCCATGGGGCACAGGGTCAGACTGATTTGCAAATAGCCATGTCTGAACTGGAGTGGCAGAGTGGGCTAAAGAACGGTGATGGATCAAACCCAGATCTTTTGACTGGGTGTGAGTGTTTGATTGGTTTGGATACTCCGTCCATCACCACCCCCTTTTGTACCGCATTGGCCGCCATAAGTGTGGCAGCGTATGCTCAGACGTGAGTCCCTTGCTCACTTTGCCACTGGATTCAAGCAAGCCGGGCTGAAGACGGCTGGAATGCCAGAAACTGGTCCTCGGAAGCTTGTTTCCGGTCCAGGGAAGGCATGGCTTGGCAGTTCGGGCTGGACTGTTCCCATGGGGCACAGGGTCAGACTGATTTGCATATAGCCATGTCTGAACTAGGGTGGCAGAGTGGGCTAAAGAATGGTGATTGATCAAACCCAGATCTTTTGACTGGGTGTGAGTGTTTGATTGGTTCGGATACTCCGTCCATCACCACCCCCTTTTGTACCGCTTTGGCCGCCATAAGTGTGGAAGGGTATGCTCAGACATGAGTCCCTTGCTCACTTTGCCACTGGATTCAAGCAAGCCGGGCTGAAGACGGCTAGAATGCCAGAAACCGGTCCTAGAAAGCTTGTTTCCGGTCCAGGGAAGGCATGGCTTGGCAGTTCGGGCTGGACTGTTCCCATGGGGCACAGGGTCAGACTGATTTGCATATAGCCATGTCTGAACTGGGGTGGCAGAGTGGGCTAAAGAACAGTGATGGATCAAACCCAGATCTTTTGACTGGGTGTGAGTGTTTGATTGGTTCGGATACTCCATCCATCACCACCCTCTTTTGTACCGCTTTGGCCGCCATAAGTGTGGCAGGGTATGCTCAGACGTGAGTCCCTTGCTCACTTTGCCACTGGATACAAGCAAGCCGGGTTGAAGTCGGCTGGAATGCCAGAAACCGGTCCTCGGAAGCTTGTTTCCGGTCCAGGGAAGGCATGGCTTGGCAGTTCGGGCTGGACTGTTCCCATGGGGCACAGGGTCAGACTGATTTGCATATAGCCATGTCTGAACTAGGGTGGCAGAGTGGGCTAAAGAATGGTGATTGATCAAACCCAGATCTTTTGACTGGGTGTGAGTGTTTGATTGGTTCGGATACTCCGTCCATCACCACCCCCTTTTGTACTGCTTTGGCCGCCATAAGTGTGGAAGGGTATGCTCAGACATGAGTCCCTTGCTCACTTTGCCACTGGATTCAAGCAAGCCGGGCTGAAGACGGCTAGAATGCCAGAAACCGGTCCTCAAAAGCTTGTTTACGGTCCAGGGAAGGCATGGCTTGGCAGTTCGGACTGGACTGTTCCCATGGGGCACAGGGTCAGACTGATTTGCATATAGCCATGTCTGAACTGGGGTGGCATTGTGGGCTAAAGAACAGTGATGGATCAAACCCAGATCGTTTGACTGGGTGTGAATGTTTGATTGGTTCGGATACTCCGTCCATCACCACCCCCTTTTGTATCGCTTTGGCCACCATAAGTGTGGCAGGGTATGCTCAGACGTGAGTCCCTTGCTCACTTTGCCACTGGATTCAAGCAAGCCGGGCTGAAGACGGCTGGAATGCCAGCAACCGGTCCTTGGAAGCTTGTTTCCGGTCCAGGGAAGGCATGGCTTGGCAGTTCGGGCTGGACTGTTCCGATGGGGCACAGGGTCAGACTGATTTGCATATAGCCATGTCTGAACTGGGGTGGCAGAGAGGGCTAAAGAACGGTGATGGATCAAACCCAGATCTTTTGACTGGGTGTGAGTGTTTGATTAGTTTGGATACTCCATCCATCACCACCCTCTTTTGTACCGCTTCGGCCGCCATAAGTGTGGCAGGGTATGCTCAGACGTGAGTCCCTTGCTCACTTTGCCACTGGATACAAGCAAGCCGGGCTGAAGTCGGCTGGAATGCCAGAAACCGGTCTCGGAAGCTTGTTTCCGGTCCAGGGAAGGCATGGCTTGGCAGTTCGGGCTGGACTGTTCCCATGGGGCACAGGGTCAGACTGATTTGCAAATAGCCATGTCTGAACTGGGGTGGCAGAGTGGGCTAAGGAACGGTGATGGATCAAACCCAGATCTTTTGACTGGGTGTGAGTGTTTGATTGGTTTGGATACTCCGTCCATCACCACCCCCTTTTGTACCGCATTGGCCGCCATAAGTGTGGCAGCGTATGCTCAGACGTGAGTCCCTTGCTCACTTTGCCACTGGATTCAAGCAAGCCGGGCTGAAGACGGCTGGAATGCCAGAAACTGGTCCTCGGAAGCTTGTTTCCGGTCCAGGGAAGGCATGGCTTGGCAGTTCGGGCTGGACTGTTCCCATGGGGCACAGGGTCAGACTGATTTGCATATAGCCATGTCTGAACTTGGGTGGCAGAGTGGGCTAAAGAATGGTGATTGATCAAACCCAGATCTTTTGACTGGGTGTGAGTGTTTGATTGGTTCGGATACTCCGTCCATCACCACCCCCTTTTGTACCGCTTTGGCCGCCATAAGTGTGGAAGGGTATGCTCAGACATGAGTCCCTTGCTCACTTTGCCACTGGATTCAAGCAAGCCGGGCTGAAGACGGCTAGAATGCCAGAAACCGGTCCTAGAAAGCTTGTTTCCGGTCCAGGGAAGGCATGGCTTGGCAGTTCGGGCTGGACTGTTCCCATGGGGCACAGGGTCAGACTGATTTGCATATAGCCATGTCTGAACTGGGGTGGCAGAGTGGGCTAAAGAACAGTGATGGATCAAACCCAGATCGTTTGACTGGGTGTGAGTGATTGATTGGTTCGGATACTCCGTCCATCACCACCCCCTTTTGTACCGCTTTGGCCGCCATAAGTGTGGCAGGGTATGCTCAGACGTGAGTCCCTTGCTCACTTTGCCACTGGATTCAAGCAAGCCGGGCTGAAGACGGCTGGAATGCCAGCAACCGGTCCTTGGAAGCTTGTTTCCGGTCCAGGGAAGGCATGGCTTGGCAGTTCGGGCTGGACTGTTCTGATGGGGCACAGGGTCAGACTGATTTGCATATAGCCATGTCTGAACTGGGGTGGCAGAGTGGGCTAAAGAACAGTGATGGATCAAACCCAGATCTTTTGACTGGGTGTGAGTGTTTGATTGGTTCGTATACTCCATCCATCACCACCCTCTTTTGTACCGCTTTGGCCGCCATAAGTGTGGCAGGGTATGCTCAGACGTGAGTCCCTTGCTCACTTTGCCACTGGATACAAGCAAGCCGGGCTGAAGTCGGCTGGAATGCCAGAAACCGGTCCTCGGAAGCTTGTTTCCGGTCCAGAGAAGGCATGGCTTGGCAGTTCGGGCTGGACTGTTCCCATGGGGCACAGGGTCAGACTGATTTGCAAATAGCCATGTCTGAACTGGGGTGGCAGAGTGGGCTAAAGAACGGTGATGGATCAAACCCAGATCATTTGACTGGGTGTGAGTGTTTGATTGGTTTGGATACTCCGTCCATCACCACCCCCTTTTGTACCGCATTGGCCGCCATAAGTGTGGCAGGGTATGCTCAGACGTGAGTTCCTTGCTCACTTTGCCACTGGATTCAAGCAAGCCGTGCTGAAGACGGCTGGAATGCCAGAAACTGGTCCTCGGAAGCTTGTTTCCGGTCCAGGGAAGGCATGGCTTGGCAGTTCGGGCTGGACTGTTCCCATGGGGCACAGGGTCAGACTGATTTGCATATAGCCATGTCTGAACTAGGGTGGCAGAGTGGGCTAAAGAATGGTGATTGATCAAACCCAGATCTTTTGACTGGGTGTGAGTGTTTGATTGGTTCGGATACTCCGTCCATCACCACCCCCTTTTGTACCGCTTTGGCCGCCATAAGTGTGGAAGGGTATGCTCAGACATGAGTCCCTTGCTCACTTTGCCACTGGATTCAAGCAAGCCGGGCTGAAGACGGCTAGAATGCCAGAAACCGGTCCTCAAAAGCTTGTTTATGGTCAAGGGAAGGCATGGCTTGGCAGTTCGGGCTGGACTGTTCCCATGGGGCACAGGGTCAGACTGATTTGCAAATAGCCATGTCTGAACTGGGGTGGCAGAGTGGGCTAAAGAACGGTGATGGATCAAACCCAGATCATTTGACTGGGTGTGAGTGTTTGATTGGTTTGGATACTCCGTCCATCACCACCCCCTTTTGTACCGCATTGGCTGCCATAAGTGTGGCAGGGTATGCTCAGACGTGAGTCCCTTGCTCACTTTGCCACTGGATTCAAGCAAGCCGGGCTGAAGATGGCTGGAATGCCAGAAACTGGTCCTCGGAAGCTTGTTTCCGGTCCAGGGAAGGCATGGCTTGGCAGTTCGGGCTGGACTGTTCCCATGGGGCACAGGGTCAGACTGATTTGCATATAGCCATGTCTGAACTAGGGTGGCAGAGTGGGCTAAAGAATGGTGATTGATCAAACCCAGATCTTTTGACTGGGTGTGAGTGTTTGATTGGTTCGGATACTCCGTCCATCACCACCCCCTTTTGTACTGCTTTGGCCGCCATAAGTGTGGAAGGGTATGCTCAGACATGAGTCCCTTGCTCACTTTGCCACTGGATTCAAGCAAGCCGGGCTGAAGACGGCTAGAATGCCAGAAACCGGTCCTCAAAAGCTTGTTTACGGTCCAGGGAAGGCATGGCTTGGCAGTTCGGGCTGGACTGTTCCCATGGGGCACAGGGTCAGACTGATTTGCATATAGCCATGTCTGAACTGGGGTGGCATTGTGGGCTAAAGAACAGTGATGGATCAAACCCAGATCGTTTGACTGGGTGTGAGTGTTTGATTGGTTCGGATACTCCGTCCATCACCACCCCCTTTTGTACCGCTTTGGCCACCATAAGTGTGGCAGGGTATGCTCAGAAGTGAGTCCCTTGCTCACTTTGCCACTGGATTCAAGCAAGCCGGGCTGAAGACGGCTGGAATGCCAGCAACCGGTCCTTGGAAGCTTGTTTCCGGTCCAGGGAAGGCATGGCTTGGCAGTTCGGGCTGGACTGTTCCGATGGGGCATAGGGTCAGACTGATTTGCATATAGCCATGTCTGAACTGGGGTGGCAGAGTGGGCTAAAGAACGGTGATGGATCAAACCCAGATCTTTTGACTGGGTGTGAGTGTTTGATTAGTTCGGATACTCCATCCATCACCACCCTCTTTTGTACCGCTTTGGCCGCCATAAGTGTGGCAGGGTATGCTCAGACGTGAGTCCCTTGCTCACTTTGCCACTGGATACAAGCAAGCCGGGCAGAAGACGGCTGGAATGCCAGAAACCGGTCCTCGGAAGCTTGTTTCCGGTCCAGGGAAGGCATGGCTTGGCAGTGCGGGGTGGACTGGTCCCATGGGGCACAGGGTCAGACTGATTTGCATATAGCCATGTCTGAACTGGGGTGGCATTGCGGGCTAAAGAACAGTGATGGATCAAACCCAGATCGTTTGACTGGGTGTGAGTGTTTGATTGGTTCGGATACTCCGTCCATCACCACCCCCTTTTGTACCGCTTTGGCCGCCATAAGTGTGGCAGGGTATGCTCAGACGTGAGTCCTTTGGTCACTTTGCCACTGGATTCAAGCAAGCCGGGCTGAAGACGGCTGGAATGCCAGCAACCGGTCCTCGGAAGCTTGTTTTCGGTCCAGGGAAGGCATGGCTTGGCAGTTCGGGCTAGACTGTTCCGATGGGGCAAAGGGTCAGACTGATTTGCGCTTAGCCAAGTCTGAACTAGGGTGGCAGAGTGGGCTAAAGAACGGTGATGCATCAAACCCAGATCTTTTGACTGGGTGTGAGTGTTTGATTGGTTTGGATACTCCGTCCATCACCACCATCTTTTGTACCGCTTTGGCCGCCATAAGTGTGGCAGGGTATGCTCAGACGTGAGTCCCTTGCTCACTTTGCCACTGGATACAAGCAAGCCGGGCTGAAGACGGCTGGAATGCCAGAAACCGGTTTTCGGAAGCTTGTTTCCGGTCCAGGGAAGGCATGGCTTGGCAGTTCGGGCTGGACTGTTCCCATGGGGCACAGGGTCAGACTGATTTGCATATAGCCATGTCTGAACTAGGGTGGCAGAGTGGGCTAAAGAATGGTGATGGATCAAACCCAGATCTTTTGACTGGGTGTGAGTGTTTGATTGGTTCGGATACTCTGTCCATCACCACCCCCTTTTGTACCGCTTTGGCCGCCATAAGTGTGGAAGGGTATGCTCAGACATGAGTCCCTTGCTCACTTTGCCACTGGATTCAAGCAAGCCGGGCTGAAGACGGCTAGAATGCCAGAAACCGGTCCTAGAAAGCTTCTTTCCGGTCCAGGGAAGGCATGGCTTGGCAGTTCGGGCTGGACTGTTCCCATGGGGCACAGGGTCAGACTGATTTGCATATAGCCATGTCTGAACTGGGGTGGCAGAGTGGGCTAAAGAACAGTGATGGATCAAACCCAGATCGTTTGACTGGGTGTGAGTGATTGATTGGTTCGGATACTCCGTCCATCACCACCCCCTTTTGTACCGCTTTGGCCGCCATAAGTGTGGCAGGGTATGCTCAGACGTGAGTCCCTTGCTCACTTTGCCACTGGATTCAAGCAAGCCGGGCTGAAGACGGCTGGAATGCCAGCAACCGTCCTTGGAAGCTTGTTTCCGGTCCAGGGAAGGCATGGCTTGGCAGTTCGGGCTGGACTGTTCCGATGGGGCACAGGGTCAGACTGATTTGCATATAGCCATGTCTGAACTGGGGTGGTGGAGTGGGCTAAAGTACAGTGATGGATCAAACCCAGATCTTTTGACTGGGTGTGAGTGTTTGATTGGTTCGGATACTCCATCCATCACCACCCTCTTTTGTACTGCTTTGGCCGCCATAAGTGTGGCAGGGTATGCTCAGACGTGAGTCCCTTGCTCACTTTGCCACTGGATACAAGCAAGCCGGGCTGAAGTCGGCTGGAATGCCAGAAACCGGTCCTCGGAAGCTTGTTTCCGGTCCAGGGAAGGCATGGCTTGGCAGTTCGGGCTGGACTGTTCCCATGGGGCACAGGGTCAGACTGATTTGCAAATAGCCATGTCTGAACTGGGGTGGCAGAGTGGGCTAAAGAACGGTGATGGATCAAACCCAGATCTTTTGACTGGGTGTGAGTGTTTGATTGGTTTGGATACTCCGTCCATCACCACCCCCTTTTGGACCGCATTGGCCGCCATAAGTGTGGCAGCGTATGCTCAGACGTGAGTCCCTTGCTCACTTTGCCACTGGATTCAAGCAAGCCGGGCTGAAGACGGCTGGAATGCCAGAAACTGGTCCTCGGAAGCTTGTTTCCGGTCCAGGGAAGGCATGGCTTGGCAGTTCGGACTGGACTGTTCCCATGGGGCACAGGGTCAGACTGATTTGCATATAGCCATGTCTGAACTAGGGTGGCAGAGTGGGCTAAAGAATGGTGATTGATCAAACCCAGATCTTTTGACTGGGTGTGAGTGTTTGATTGGTTCGGATACTCCGTCCATCACCACCCCCTTTTGTACCGCTTTGGCCGCCATAAGTGTGGAAGGGTATGCTCAGACATGAGTCCCTTGCTCACTTTGCCACTGGATTCAAGCAAGCCGGGCTGAAGACGGCTAGAATGCCAGAAACCGGTCCTAGAAAGCTTGTTTCCGGTCCAGGGAAGGCATGGCTTGGTAGTTCGGGCTGGACTGTTCCCATGGGGCACAGGGTCAGACTGATTTGCATATAGCCATGTCTGAACTGGGGTGGCAGAGTGGGCTAAAGAACAGTGATGGATCAAACCCAGATCGTTTGACTGGGTGTGAGTGATTGATTGGTTCGGATACTCCGTCCATCACCACCCCCTTTTGTACCGCTTTGGCCGCCATAAGTGTGGCAGGGTATGCTCAGACGTGAGTCCCTTGCTCACTTTGCCACTGGATTCAAGCAAGCCGGGCTGAAGACGGCTGGAATGCCAGCAACCGGTCCTTGGAAGCTTGTTTCCGGTCCAGGGAAGGCATGGCTTGGCAGTTCGGGCTGGACTGTTCTGATGGGGCACAGGGTCAGACTGATTTGCATATAGCCATGTCTGAACTGGGGTGGCAGAGTGGGCTAAAGAACAGTGATGGATCAAACCCAGATCTTTTGACTGGGTGTGAGTGTTTGATTGGTTCGGATACTCCATCCATCACCACCCTCTTTTTTACCGCTTTGGCCGCCATAAGTGTGGCAGGATATGCTCAGACGTGAGTCCCTTGCTCACTTTGCCACTGGATACAAGCAAGCCGGGCTGAAGTTGGCTGGAATGCCAGAAACCGGTCCTCGGAAGCTTGTTTCCGGTCCAGAGAAGGCATGGCTTGGCAGTTCGGGCTGGACTGTTCCCATGGGGCACAGGGTCAGACTGATTTGCAAATAGCCATGTCTGAACTGGGGTGGCAGAGTGGGCTAAAGAACGGTGATGGATCAAACCCAGATCATTTGACTGGGTGTGAGTGTTTGATTGGTTTGGATACTCCGTCCATCACCACCCCCTTTTGTACCGCATTGGCCGCCATAAGTGTGGCAGGGTATGCTCAGACGTGAGTCCCTTGCTCACTTTGCCACTGGATACAAGCAAGCCGGGCTGAAGACGGCTGGAATGCCAGAAACCGGTTTTCGGAAGCTTGTTTCCGGTCCAGAGAAGGCATGGCTTGGCAGTTCGGGCTGGACTGTTCCCATGGGGCACAGGGTCAGACTGATTTGCATATAGCCATGTCTGAACTAGGGTGGCAGAGTGGGCTAAAGAATGGTGATTGATCAAACCCAGATCTTTTGACTGGGTGTGAGTGTTTGATTGGTTTGGATACTCCGTCCATCACCACCATCTTTTGTACCGCTTTGGCCGCCATAAGTGTGGCAGGGTATGCTCAGACGTGAGTCCCTTGCTCACTTTGCCACTGGATACAAGCAAGCCGGGCTGAAGATGGCTGGAATGCCAGCAACCGGTCCTTGGAAGCTTGTTTCCGGTCCAGGGAAGGCATGGCTTGGCATTTCGGGCTGGACTGTTCCGATGGGGCATAGGGTCAGACTGATTTGCATATAGCCATGTCTGAACTGGGGTGGCAGAGTGGGCTAAAGAACGGTGATGGATCAAACCCAGATCTTTTGACTGGGTGTGAGTGTTTGATTAGTTCGGATACTCCATCCATCACCACCCTCTTTTGTACCGCTTTGGCCGCCATAAGTGTGGCAGGGTATGCTCAGACGTGAGTCCCTTGCTCACTTTGCCACTGGATACAAGCAAGCCGGGCTGAAGACGGCTGGAATGCCAGAAACCGGTCCTCGGAAGCTTGCTTCCGGTCCAGGGAAGGCATGGCTTGGCAGTGCGGGGTGGACTGTTCCCATGGGGCACAGGGTCAGACTGATTTGCATATAGCCATGTCTGAACTGGGGTGGCATTGCGGGCTAAAGAACAGTGATGGATCAAACCCAGATCGTTTGACTGGGTGTGAGTGTTTGATTGGTTCGGATTCTCCGTCCATCACCACCCCCTTTTGTACCGCTTTGGCCGCCATAAGTGTGGCAGGGTATGCTCAGACGTGAGTCCCTTGCTCACTTTGCCACTGGATTCAAGCAAGCCGGGCTGAAGACGGCTGGAATGCCAGCAACCGGTCCTTGGAAGCTTGTTTCCGGTCCAGGGAAGGCATGGCTTGGCAGTTCGGGCTGGACTGTTCCGATGGGGCATAGGGTCAGACTGATTTGCATATAGCCATGTCTGAACTGGGGTGGCAAAGTGGGCTAAAGAACGGTGATGGATCAAACCCAGATCTTTTGACTGGGTGTGAGTGTTTGATTAGTTCGGATACTCCATCCATCACCACCCTCTTTTGTACCGCTTTGGCCGCCATAAGTGTGGCAGGGTATGCTCAGACGTGAGTCCCTTGCTCACTTTGCCACTGGATACAAGCAAGCCGGGCTGAAGACGGCTGGAATGCCAGAAACCGGTCCTCGGAAGCTTGTTTCCAGTCCAGGGAAGGCATGGCTTGGCAGTGCGGGGTGGACTGTTCCCATGGGGCACAGGGTCAGACTGATTTGCATATAGCCATGTCTGAACTGGGGTGGCATTGCGGGCTAAAGAACAGTGATGGATCAAACCCAGATCGTTTGACTGGGTGTGAGTGTTTGATTGGTTCGGATACTCCGTCCATCACCACCCCCTTTTGTACCGCTTTGGCCGCCATAAGTGTGGCAGGGTATGCTCAGACGTGAGTCCTTTGCTCACTTTGCCACTGGATTCAAGCAAGCCGGGCTGAAGATGGCTGGAATGCCAGCAACCGGTCCTCGGAAGCTTGTTTTCGGTCCAGGGAAGGCATGGCTTGGCAGTTCGGGCTAGACTGTTCCGATGGGGCAAAGGGTCAGACTGATTTGCGCTTAGCCAAGTCTGAACTAGGGTGGCAGAGTGGGCTAAAGAACGGTGATGCATCAAACCCAGATCTTTTGACTGGGTGTGAGTGTTTGATTGGTTTGGATACTCCGTCCATCACCACCATCTTTTGTACCGCTTTGGCCGCCATAAGTGTGGCAGGGTATGCTCAGACGTGAGTCCCTTGCTCACTTTGCCACTGGATACAAGCAAGCCGGGCTGAAGACGGCTGGAATGCCAGAAACCGGTTTTCGGAAGCTTGTTTCCGGTCCAGGGAAGGCATGGCTTGGCAGTTCGGGCTGGACTGTTCCCATGGGGCACAGGGTCAGACTGATTTGCATATAGCCATGTCTGAACTGGGGTGGCAGAGTGGGCTAAAGAACGGTGATGGATCAAACATAGATCTTTTGACTGGGTGTGAGTGTTTGATTGGTTCGGATACTCCATCCATCACCACCCCCTTTTGTACCGCTTTGGCCGCCATAAGTGTGGCAGGGTATGCTCAGACGTGAGTCCCTTGCTCACTTTGCCACTGGATTCAAGCAAGCCGGGCTGAAGACGGCTGGAATGCCAGAAACCGGTCCTCGGAAGCTTGTTTCCGGTCCAGGGAAGGCATGGCTTGGCAGTTCGGGCTGGACTGTTCCCATGGGGCACAGGGTCAGACTGATTTGCATATAGCCATGTCTGAACTGGGGTGGCAGAGTGGGCTAAAGAACAGTGATGGATCAAACCCAGATCTTTTGACTGGATGTGAGTGTTTGATTGGTTCGGATACTCCGTCCATCACCACCCCCTTTTGTACCGCTTTGGCCGCCATAAGTGTGGCAGGGTATGCTCAGACGTGAGTCCTTTGCTCACTTTGCCACTGGATTCAAGCAAGCCGGGCTGAAGACGGCTGGAATGCCAGCAACCGGTCCTCGGAAGCTTGTTTTCAGTCCAGGGAAGGCATGGCTTGGCAGTTCGGGCTAGACTGTTCCGATGGGGCAAAGGGTCAGACTGATTTGCGCTTAGCCAAGTCTGAACTAGGGTGGCAGAGTGGGCTAAAGAATGGTGATGAATCAAACCCAGATCTTTTGACTGGGTGTGAGTGTTTGATTGGTTCGGATACTCTGTCCATCACCACCCCCTTTTGTACCGCTTTGGCCGCCATAAGTGTGGAAGGGTATGCTCAGACATGAGTCCCTTGCTCACTTTGCCACTGGATTCAAGCAAGCCGGGCTGAAGGCGGCTAGAATGCCAGAAACCGGTCCTAGAAAGCTTCTTTCCGGTCCAGGGAAGGCATGGCTTGGCAGTTCGGGCTGGACTGTTCCCATGGGGCACAGGGTCAGACTGATTTGCATATAGCCATGTCTGAACTGGGGTGGCAGAGTGGGCTAAAGAACAGTGATGGATCAAACCCAGATCGTTTGACTGGGTGTGAGTGATTGATTGGTTCGGATACTCCGTCCATCACCACCCCCTTTTGTACCGCTTTGGCCGCCATAAGTGTGGCAGGGTATGCTCAGACGTGAGTCCCTTGCTCACTTTGCCACTGGATTCAAGCAAGCCGGGCTGAAGACGGCTGGAATGCCAGAAACCGGTCCTCGGAAGCTTGTTTCCGGTCCAGGGAAGGCATGGCTTGGCAGTTCGGGCTGGACTGTTCCCATGGGGCACAGGGTCAGACTGATTTGCATATAGCCATGTCTGAACTGGGGTGGCAGAGTGGGCTAAAGAACAGTGATGGATCAAACCCAGATCTTTTGACTGGATGTGAGTGTTTGATTGGTTCGGATACTCCGTCCATCACCACCCCCTTTTGTACCGCTTTGGCCGCCATAAGTGTGGCAGGGTATGCTCAGACGTGAGTCCTTTGCTCACTTTGCCACTGGATTCAAGCAAGCCGGGCTGAAGACGGCTGGAATGCCAGCAACCGGTCCTCGGAAGCTTGTTTTCGGTCCAGGGAAGGCATGGCTTGGCAGTTCGGGCTAGACTGTTCCGATGGGGCAAAGGGTCAGACTGATTTGCGCTTAGCCAAGTCTGAACTAGGGTGGCAGAGTGGGCTAAAGAATGGTGATGGATCAAACCCAGATCTTTTGACTGGGTTTGAGTGTTTGATTGGTTCGGATACTCTGTCCATCACCACCCCCTTTTGTACCGCTTTGGCCGCCATAAGTGGTGAAGGGTATGCTCAGACATGAGTCCCTTGCTCACTTTGCCACTGGATTCAAGCAAGCCGGGCTGAAGACGGCTAGAATGCCAGAAACCAGTCCTAGAAAGCTTCTTTCCGGTCCAGGGAAGGCATGGCTTGGCAGTTCGGGCTGGACTGTTCCCATGGGGCACAGGGTCAGACTGATTTGCATATAGCCATGTCTGAACTGGGGTGGCAGAGTGGGCTAAAGAACAGTGATGGATCAAACCCAGATCGTTTGACTGGGTGTGAGTGATTGATTGGTTCGGATACTCCGTCCATCACCACCCCCTTTTGTACCGCTTTGGCCGCCATAAGTGTGGCAGGGTATGCTCAGACGTGAGTCCCTTGCTCACTTTGCCCCTGGATTCAAGCAAGCCGGGCTGAAGACGGCTGGAATGCCAGCAACCGGTCCTTGGAAGCTTGTTTCCGGTCCAGGGAAGGCATGGCTTGGCAGTTCGGGCTGGATTGTTCCGATGGGGCACAGGGTCAGACTTATTTGCATATAGCCATGTCTGAACTGGGGTGGCGGAGTGGGCTAAAGAACAGTGATGAATCAAACCCAGATCTTTTGACTGGGTGTGAGTGTTTGATTGGTTCGGATACTCCATCCATCACCACCCTCTTTTGTACCGCTTTGGCCGCCATAAGTGTGGCAGGGTATGCTCAGACGTGAGTCCCTTGCTCACTTTGCCACTCGATACAAGCAAGCCGGGCTGAAGTCGGCTGGAATGCCAGAAACCGGTCCTCGGAAGCTTGTTTCCGGTCCAGGGAAGGCATGGCTTGGCAGTTCGGGCTGGACTGTTCCCATGGGGCACAGGGTCAGACTGATTTGCAAATAGCCATGTCTGAACTGGGGTGGCAGAGTGGGCTAAAGAACGGTGATGGATCAAACCCAGATCTTTTGACTGGGTGTGAGTGTTTGATTGGTTTGGATACTCCGTCCATCACCACCCCCTTTTGTACCGCATTGGCCGCCATAAGTGTGGCAGCGTCTGCTCAGACGTGAGTCCCTTGCTCACTTTGCCACTGGATTCAAGCAAGCCGGGCTGAAGACGGCTGGAATGCCAGAAACTGGTCCTCGGAAGCTTGTTTCCGGTCCAGGGAAGGCATGGCTTGGCAGTTCGGGCTGGACTGTTCCCATGGGGCACAGGGTCAGACTGATTTGCATATAGCCATGTCTGAACTAGGGTGGCAGAGTGGGCTAAAGAATGGTGATTGATCAAACCCAGATCTTTTGACTGGGTGTGAGTGTTTGATTGGTTCGGATACTCCGTCCATCACCACCCCCTTTTGTACCGCTTTGGCCGCCATAAGTGTGGAAGGGTATGCTCAGACATTAGTCCCTTGCTCACTTTGCCACTGGATTCAAGCAAGCCGGGCTGAAGACGGCTAGAATGCCAGAAACCGGTCCTAGAAAGCTTGTTTCCGGTCCAGGGAAGGCATGGCTTGGCAGTTTGGGCTGGACTGTTCCCATGGGGCACAGGGTCAGACTGATTTGCATATAGCCATGTCTGAACTGGGGTGGCAGAGTGGGCTAAAGAACAGTGATGGATCAAACCCAGATCGTTTGACTGGGTGTGAGTGATGGATTGGTTCGGATACTCCGTCCATCACCACCCCCTTTTGTACCGCTTTGGCCGCCATAAGTGTGGCAGGGTATGCTCAGACGTGAGTCCCTTGCTCACTTTGCCACTGGATTCAAGCAAGCCGGGCTGAAGACGGCTGGAATGCCAGCAACCGGTCCTTGGAAGCTTGTTTCCGGTCCAGGGAAGGCATGGCTTGGCAGTTCGGGCTGGACTGTTCTGATGGGGCACAGGGTCAGACTGATTTGCATATAGCCATGTCTGAATTGGGGTGGCAGAGTGGGCTAAAGAACAGTGATGGATCAAACCCAGATCGTTTGACTGGGTGTGAGTGATGGATTGGTTCGGATACTCCGTCCATCACCACCCCCTTTTGTACCGCTTTGGCCGCCATAAGTGTGGCAGGGTATGCTCAGACGTGAGTCCCTTGCTCACTTTGCCACTGGATTCAAGCAAGCCGGGCTGAAGTCGGCTGGAATGCCAGAAACCGGTCCTCGGAAGCTTGTTTCTGGTCCAGAGAAGGCTTGGCTTGGCAGTTCGGGCTGGACTGTTCCCATGGGGCACAGGGTCAGACTGATTTGCAAATAGCCATGTCTGAACTGGGGTGGCAGAGTGGGCTAAAGAACGGTGATGGATCAAACCCAGATCATTTGACTGGGTGTGAGTGTTTGATTGGTTTGGATACTCCGTCCATCACCACCCCCTTTTGTACCGCATTGGCCGCCATAAGTGTGGCAGGGTATGCTCAGACGTGAGTCCCTTGCTCACTTTGCCACTGGATTCAAGCAAGCCGGGCTGAAGACGGCTGGAATGCCAGAAACTGGTCCTCGGAAGCTTGTTTCCGGTCCAGGGAAGGCATGGCTTGGCAGTGCGGGGTGGACTGTTCCCATGGGGCACAGGGTCAGACTGATTTGCATATAGCCATGTCTGAACTGGGGTGGCATTGCAGGCTAAAGAACAGTGATGGATCAAACCCAGATCGTTTGACTGGGTGTGAGTGTTTGATTGGTTCGGATACTCCGTCCATCACCACCCCCTTTTGTACCGCTTTGGCCGCCATAAGTGTGGCAGGGTATGCTCAGACGTGAGTCCCTTGCTCACTTTGCCACTGGATTCAAGCAAGCCGGGCTGAAGACGGCTGGAATGCCAGCAACCGGTCCTTGGAAGCTTGTTTCCGGTCCAGGGAAGGCATGGCTTGGCAGTTCGGGCTGGACTGTTCCGATGGGGCATAGGGTCAGACTGATTTGCATATAGCCATGTCTGAACTGGGGTGGCAGAGTGGGCTAAAGAACGGTGATGGATCAAACCCAGATCTTTTGACTGGGTGTGAGTGTTTGATTAGTTCGGATACTCCATCCATCACCACCCTCTTTTGTACCGCTTTGGCCGCCATAAGTGTGGCAGGGTATGCTCAGACATGAGTCCCTTGCTCACTTTGCCACTGGATACAAGCAAGCCGGGCTGAAGACGGCTGGAATGCCAGAAACCGGTCCTCGGAAGCTTGTTTCCGGTCCAGGGAAGGCATGGCTTGGCAGTGCGGGGTGGACTGTTCCCATGGGGCACAGGGTCAGACTGATTTGCATATAGCCATGTCTGTACTGGGGTGGCATTGCGGGCTAAAGAACAGTGATGGATCAAACCCAGATCGTTTGACTGGGTGTGAGTGTTTGATTAGTTCGGATACTCCATCCATCACCACCCTCTTTTGTACCGCTTTGGCCGCCATAAGTGTGGCAGGGTATGCTCAGACGTGAGTCCCTTGCTCACTTTGCCACTGTATACAAGCAAGCCGGGCTGAAGTCGGCTGGAATGCCAGCAACCGGTCCTCGGAAGCTTGTTTTCGGTCCAGGGAAGGCATGGCTTGGCAGTTCGGGCTAGACTGTTCCGATGGGGCAAAGGGTCAGACTGATTTGCGCTTAGCCAAGTCTGAACTAGGGTGGCAGAGTGGGCTAAAGAACGGTGATGCATCAAACCCAGATCTTTTGACTGGGTGTGAGTGTTTGATTGGTTTGGATACTCCGTCCATCACCACCATCTTTTGTACCGCTTTGGCCGCCATAAGTGTGGCAGGGTATGCTCAGACGTGAGTCTCTTGCTCACTTTGCCACTGGATACAAGCAAGCCGGGCTGAAGACGGCTGGAATGCCAGAAACCGGTTTTCGGAAGCTTGTTTCCGGTCCAGGGAAGGCATGGCTTGGCAGTTCGGGCTGGACTGTTCCCATGGGGCACAGGGTCAGACTGATTTGCATATAGCCATGTCTGAACTGGGGTGGCAGAGTGGGCTAAAGAACGGTGATGGATCAAACATAGATCTTTTGACTGGGTGTGAGTGTTTGATTGGTTCGGATACTCCATCCATCACCACCCCCTTTTGTACCGCTTTGGCCGCCATAAGTGTGGCAGGGTATGCTCAGACGTGAGTCCCTTGCTCACTTTGCCACTGGATTCAAGCAAGCCGGGCTGAAGACGGCTGGAATGCCAGAAACCGGTCCTCGGAAGCTTGTTTCCGGTCCAGGGAAGGCATGGCTTGGCAGTTCGGGCTGGACTGTTCCCATGGGGCACAGGGTCAGACTGATTTGCATATAGCCATGTCTGAACTGGGGTGGCAGAGTGGGCTAAAGAACAGTGATGGATCAAACCCAGATCTTTTGACTGGATGTGAGTGTTTGATTGGTTCGGATACTCCGTCCATCACCACCCCCTTTTGTACCGCTTTGGCCGCCATAAGTGTGGCAGGGTATGCTCAGACGTGAGTCCTTTGCTCACTTTGCCACTGGATTCAAGCAAGCCGGGCTGAAGACGGCTGGAATGCCAGCAACCGGTCCTCGGAAGCTTGTTTTCGGTCCAGGGAAGGCATGGCTTGGCAGTTCGGGCTAGACTGTTCCGATGGGGCAAAGGGTCAGACTGATTTGCGCTTAGCCAAGTCTGAACTAGGGTGGCAGAGTGGGCTAAAGAATGGTGATGGATCAAACCCAGATCTTTTGACTGGGTGTGAGTGTTTGATTGGTTCGGATACTCTGTCCATCACCACCCCCTTTTGTACCGCTTTGGCCGCCATAAGTGTGGAAGGGTATGCTCAGACATGAGTCCCTTGCTCACTTTGCCACTGGATTCAAGCAAGCCGGGCTGAAGACGGCTAGAATGCCAGAAACCGGTCCTAGAAAGCTTCTTTCCGGTCCAGGGAAGGCATGGCTTGGCAGTTCGGGCTAGACTGTTCCGATGGGGCAAAGGGTCAGACTGATTTGCATATAGCCATGTCTGAACTGGGGTGGCAGAGTGGGCTAAAGAACAGTGATGGATCAAACCCAGATCGTTTGACTGGGTGTGAGTGTTTGATTGGTTCGGATACTCCATCCATCACCACCCTCTTTTGTACCGCTTTGGCCGCCATAAGTGTGGCAGGGTATGCTCAGACGTGAGTCCCTTGCTCACTTTGCCACTGGATACAAGCAAGCCGGGCTGAAGTCGGCTGGAATGCCAGAAACCGGTCCTCGGAAGCTTGTTTCCGGTCCAGGGAAGGCATGGCTTGGCAGTTCGGGCTGGACTGTTCCCATGGGGCACAGGGTCAGACTGATTTGAAAATAGCCATGTCTGAACTGGGGTGGCAGAGTGGGCTAAAGAACGGTGATTGATCAAACCCAGATCTTTTGACTGGGTGTGAGTGTTTGATTGGTTTGGATACTCCGTCCATCACCACCCCCTTTTGTACCGCATTGGCCGCCATAAGTGTGGCAGCGTATGCTCAGACGTGAGTCCCTTGCTCACTTTGCCACTGGATTCAAGCAAGCCGGGCTGAAGACGGCTGGAATGCCAGAAACTGGTCCTCGGAAGCTTGTTTCCGGTCCAGGGAAGGCATGGCTTGGCAGTTCGGGCTGGACTGTTCCCATGGGGCACAGGGTCAGACTGATTTGCATATAGCCATGTCTGAACTAGGGTGGCAGAGTGGGCTAAAGAATGGTGATTGATCAAACCCAGATCTTTTGACTGGGTGTGAGTGTTTGATTGGTTCGGATACTCCGTCCATCACCACCCCCTTTTGTACCGCTTTGGCCGCCATAAGTGTGGAAGGGTATGCTCAGACTTGAGTCCCTTGCTCACTTTGCCACTGGATTCAAGCAAACCGGGCTGAAGACGGCTAGAATGCCAGAAACCGGTCCTAGAAAGCTTGTTTCCGGTCCAGGGAAGGCATGGCTTGGCAGTTCGGGCTGGACTGTTCCCATGGGGCACAGGGTCAGACTGATTTGCATATAGCCATGTCTGAACTGGGGTGGCAGAGTGGGCTAAAGAACAGTGATGGATCAAACCCAGATCGTTTGACTGGGTGTGAGTGATTGATTGGTTCGGATACTCCGTCCATCACCACCCCCTTTTGTACCGCTTTGGCCGCCATAAGTGTGGCAGGGTATGCTCAGACGTGAGTCCCTTGCTCACTTTGCCACTGGATTCAAGCAAGCCGGGCTGAAGACGGCTGGAATGCCAGCAACCGGTCCTTGGAAGCTTGTTTCCGGTCCAGGGAAGGCATGGCTTGGCAGTTCGGGCTGGACTGTTCTGATGGGGCACAGGGTCAGACTGATTTGCATATAGCCATGTCTGAACTGGGGTGGCAGAGTGGGCTAAAGAACAGTGATGGATCAAACCCAGATCTTTTGACTGGGTGTGAGTGTTTGATTGGTTCGGATACTCCATCCATCACCACCCTCTTTTGTACCGCTTTGGCCGCCATAAGTGTGGCAGGGTATGCTCAGACGTGAGTCCCTTGCTCACTTTGCCACTGGATACAAGCAAGCCGGGCTGAAGTCGGCTGGAATGCCAGAAACCGGTCCTCGGAAGCTTGTTTCCGGTCCAGAGAAGGCATGGCTTGGCAGTTCGGGCTGGACTGTTCCCATGGGGCACAGGGTCAGACTGATTTGCAAATAGCCATGTCTGAACTGGGGTGGCAGAGTGGGCTAAAGAACGGTGATGGATCAAACCCAGATCATTTGACTGGGTGTGAGTGTTTGATTGGTTTGGATACTCCGTCCATCACCACCCCCTTTTGTACCGCATTGGCCGCCATAAGTGTGGCAGGGTATGCTCAGACGTGAGTCCCTTGCTCACTTTGCCACTGGATTCAAGCAAGCCGGGCTGAAGACGGCTGGAATGCCAGAAACTGGTCCTCGGAAGCTTGTTTCCGGTCCAGGGAAGGCATGGCTTGGCAGTTCGGGCTGGACTGTTCCCATGGGGCACAGGGTCAGACTGATTTGCATATAGCCATGTCTGAACTAGGGTGGCAGAGTGGGCTAAAGAATGGTGATTGATCAAACCCAGATCTTTTGACTGGGTGTGAGTGTTTGATTGGTTCGGATACTCCGTCCATCACCACCCCCTTTTGTACTGCTTTGGCCGCCATAAGTGTGGAAGGGTATGCTCAGACATGAGTCCCTTGCTCACTTTGTCACTGGATTCAAGCAAGCCGGGCTGAAGACGGCTAGAATGCCAGAAACCGGTCCTCAAAAGCTTGTTTACGGTCCAGGGAAGGCATGGCTTGGCAGTTCGGGCTGGACTGTTCCCATGGGGCACAGGGTCAGACTGATTTGCATATAGCTATGTCTGAACTGGGGTGGCATTGTGGGCTGAAGAACAGTGATGGATCAAACCCAGATCGTTTGACTGGGTGTGAGTGTTTGATTGGTTCGGATACTCCGTCCATCACCACCCCCTTTTGTACCGCTTTGGCCGCCATAAGTGTGGCAGGGTATGCTCAGACGTGAGTCCCTTGCTCACTTTGCCACTGGATTCAAGCAAGCCGGGCTGAAGACGGCTGGAATGCCAGCAACCGGTCCTTGGAAGCTTGTTTCCGGTCCAGGGAAGGCATGGCTTGGCAGTTCGGGCTGGACTGTTCTGATGGGGCACAGGGTCAGACTGATTTGCATATAGCCATGTCTGAACTGGGGTGGCAGAGTGGGCTAAAGAACAGTGATGGATCAAACCCAGATCTTTTGACTGGGTGTGAGTGTTTGATTGGTTCGGATACTCTATCCATCACCACCCTCTTTTGTACCGCTTTGGCCGCCATAAGTGTGGCAGGGTATGCTCAGACGTGAGTCCCTTGCTCACTTTGCCACTGGATACAAGCAAGCCGGGCTGAAGTCGGCTGGAATGCCAGAAACCGGTCCTCGGAAGCTTGTTTCCGGTCCAGAGAAGGCATGGCTTGGCAGTTCGGGCTGGACTGTTCCCATGGGGCACAGGGTCAGACTGATTTGCAAATAGCCATGTCTGAACTGGGGTGGCAGAGTGGGCTAAAGAACGGTGATGGATCAAACCCAGATCATTTGACTGGGTGTGAGTGTTTGATTGGTTTGGATACTCCGTCCATCACCACCCCCTTTTGTACCGCATTGGCCGCCATAAGTGTGGCAGGGTATGCTCAGACGTGAGTCCCTTGCTCACTTTGCCACTGGATTCAAGCAAGCCGGGCTGAAGACGGCTGGAATGCCAGAAACTGGTCCTCGGAAGCTTGTTTCCGGTCCAGGGAAGGCATGGCTTGGCAGTTCGGGCTGGACTGTTCCCATGGGGCACAGGGTCAGACTGATTTGCATATAGCCATGTCTGAACTAGGGTGGCAGAGTGGGCTAAAGAATGGTGATTGATCAAACCCAGATCTTTTGACTGGGTGTGAGTGTTTGATTGGTTCGGATACTCCGTCCATCACCACCCCCTTTTGTACTGCTTTGGCCGCCATAAGTGTGGAAGGGTATGCTCAGACATGAGTCCCTTGCTCACTTTGTCACTGGATTCAAGCAAGCCGGGCTGAAGACGGCTAGAATGCCAGAAACCGGTCCTCAAAAGCTTGTTTACGGTCCAGGGAAGGCATGGCTTGGCAGTTCGGGCTGGACTGTTCCCATGGGGCACAGGGTCAGACTGATTTGCATATAGCTATGTCTGAACTGGGGTGGCATTGTGGGCTGAAGAACAGTGATGGATCAAACCCAGATCGTTTGACTGGGTGTGAGTGTTTGATTGGTTCGGATACTCCGTCCATCACCACCCCCTTTTGTACCGCTTTGGCCGCCATAAGTGTGGCAGGGTATGCTCAGACGTGAGTCCCTTGCTCACTTTGCCACTGGATTCAAGCAAGCCGGGCTGAAGACGGCTGGAATGCCAGCAACCGGTCCTTGGAAGCTTGTTTCCGGTCCAGGGAAGGCATGGCTTGGCAGTTCGGGCTGGACTGTTCCGATGGGGCATAGGGTCAGACTGATTTGCATATAGCCATGTCTGAACTGGGGTGGCAGAGTGGGCTAAAGAATGGTGATGGATCAAACCCAGATCTTTTGACTGGGTGTGAGTGTTTGATTAGTTCGGATACTCCATCCATTACCACCCTCTTTTGTACCGCTTTGGCCGCAATAAGTGTGGCAGGGTATGCTCAGACGTGAGTCCCTTGCTCACTTTGCCACTGGATACAAACAAGCCGGGCTGAAGACGGCTGGAATGCCAGAAACCGGTCCTCGGAAGCTTGTTTCCGGTCCAGGGAAGGCATGGCTTGGCAGTTCGGGCTGGACTGTTCCCATGGGGCACAGGGTCAGACTGATTTGCATATAGCTATGTCTGAACTGGGGTGGCATTGTGGGCTGAAGAACAGTGATGGATCAAACCCAGATCGTTTGACTGGGTGTGAGTGTTTGATTGGTTCGGATACTCCGTCCATCACCACCCCCTTTTGTACCGCTTTGGCCGCCATAAGTGTGGCAGGGTATGCTCAGACGTGAGTCCCTTGCTCACTTTGCCACTGGATTCAAGCAAGCCGGGCTGAAGACGGCTGGAATGCCAGCAACCGGTCCTTGGAAGCTTGTTTCCGGTCCAGGGAAGGCATGGCTTGGCAGTTCGGGCTGGACTGTTCCGATGGGGCATAGGGTCAGACTGATTTGCATATAGCCATGTCTGAACTGGGGTGGCAGAGTGGGCTAAAGAACAGTGATGGATCAAACCCAGATCGTTTGACTGGGTGTGAGTGTTTGATTGGTTCGGATACTCCGTCCATCACCACCCCCTTTTGTACCGCTTTGGCCGCCATAAGTGTGGCAGGGTATGCTCAGACATTAGTCCCTTGCTCACTTTGCCACTGGATTCAAGCAAGCCGGGCTGAAGACGGCTGGAATGCCAGCAATCGGTCCTTGGAAGCTTGTTTCCGGTCCAGGGAAGGCATGGCTTGGCAGTTCGGGCTGGACTGTTCCGATGGGGCACAGGGTCAGACTGATTTGCATATAGCCATGTCTGAACTGGGGTGGCAGAGTGGGCTAAAGAACGGTGATGGATCAAACCCAGATCTTTTGACTGGGCGTGAGTGTTTGATTGGTTCGGATACTCCATCCATCACCACCCTCTTTTGTACCGCTTTGGCCGCCATAAGTGTGGCAGGGAATGCTCAGACGTGAGTCCCTTGCTCACTTTGCCACTGGATACAAGCAAGCCGGGCTGAAGACGGCTGGAATGCCAGAAACCGGTCCTCGGAAGCTTGTTTCCGGTCCAGGGAAGGCATGGCTTGGCAGTTCGGGCTGGACTGTTCCCATGGGGCACAGGGTCAGACTGATTTGCAAATAGCCATGTCTGAACTGGGGTGGCAGAGTGGGCTAAAGAACGGTGATGGATCAAACCCAGACCTTTTGACTGGGTGTGAGTGTTTGATTGGTTTGGATACTCCGTCCATCACCACCCCCTTTTGTACCGCATTGGCAGCCATAAGTGTGGCAGGGTATGCTCAGACGTGAGTCCCTTGCTCACTTTGCCACTGGATTCAAGCAAGCCGGGCTGAAGACGGCTGGAATGCCAGAAACCGGTCCTCAGAAGCTTGTTTCCGGTCCAGGGAAGGCATGGCTTGGCAGTTCGGGCTGGACTGTTCCAATGGGGCACAGGGTCAGACTGATTTGCATATAGCCATGTCTGAACTAGGGTGGCAGAGTGGGCTAAAGAATGGTGATGGATCAAACCCAGATCTTTTGACTGGGTGTGAGTGTTTGATTGGTTCGGATACTCCGTCCATCACCACCCCCTTTTGTACCGCTTTGGCCGCCATAAGTGTGGCAGGGTATGCTCAGACATGAGTCCCTTGCTCACTTTGCCACTGGATTCAAGCCAGCCGTGCTGAAGACGACTGGAATGCCAGAAACTGGTCCTCGGAAGCTTGTTTCCGGTCCAGGCAAGGCATGGCTTGGCAGTTCGGGCTGGACTGTTCCCATGAGGCACAGGGTCAGACTGATTTGCCTATAGCCATGTCTGAACTGGGGTGGCAGAGTGGGCTAAAGAACGGTGATGGATCAAACCCAGATCTTTTGACTGGGTGTGAGTGTTTGATTGGTTCCGATACTCCGTCCATCACCACCCCCTTTTGTACCGCTTTGGCCGCCATAAGTGTGGCAGGGTATGCTCAGACGTGAGTCCTTGCTCACTTTGCCACTGGATTCAAGCAAGCCGGGCTGAAGACGGCTGGAATGCCAGCAACCAGTCCTCGGAAGCTTGTTTCCGGTCCAGGGAAGGCATGGCTTGGCAGTTCGGGCTGGACTGTTCCGATGGGGCACAGGGTCAGACTCATTTGCGCATAGCCATGTCTGAACTGGGGTGGCAGAGTGAGCTAAAGAACGGTGATGCATCAAACCCAGATCTTTTGACTGGGTGTGAGTGTTTGATTGGTTTGGATACTCCGTCCATCACCACCCTCTTTTGTACCGCTTTGGCCGCCATAAGTGTGGCAGGGTATGCTCAGACGTGAGTCCCTTGCTCACTTTGCCACTGGATTCAAGCAAGCCGGGCTGAAGACGGCTGGAATGCCAGAAACTGGTCCTCGGAAGCTTGTTTCCGGTCCAGGGAAGGCATGGCTTGGCAGTTCGGGCTGGACTGTTCCCATGGGGCACAGGGTCAGACTGATTTGCATATAGCCATGTCTGAACTAGGGTGGCAGAGTGGGCTAAAGAATGGTGATTGATCAAACCCAGATCTTTTGACTGGGTGTGAGTGTTTGATTGGTTCGGATACTCCGTCCATCACCACCCCCTTTTGTACCTCTTTGGCCGCCATAAGTGTGGCAGGGTATGCTCAGACGTGAGTCCCTTGCTCACTTTGCCACTGGATTCAAGCAAGCCGGGCTGAAGACGGCTGGAATGCCAGCAACCGGTCCTTGGAAGCTTGTTTCCGGTCCAGGGAAGGCATGGCTTGGCAGTTCGGGCTGGACTGTTCCGATGGGGCACAGGGTCAGACTGATTTGCATATAGCCATGTCTGAACTGGGGTGGCAGAGAGGGCTAAAGAACGGTGATGGATCAAACTCAGATCTTTTGAGTGGGTGTGAGTGTTTGATTAGTTCGGATACTCCATCCATCACCACCCTCTTTTGTACCGCTTTGGCCGCCATAAGTGTGGCAGGGTATGCTCAGACGTGAGTCCCTTGCTCACTTTGCCACTGGATACAAGCAAGCCGGGCTGAAGACGGCTGGAATGCCAGAAACCGGTCCTCGGAAGCTTGTTTCCGGTCCAGGGAAGGCATGGCTTGGCAGTTCGGGCTGGACTGTTCCCATGGGGCACAGGGTCAGACTGATTTGCATATAGCCATGTCTGAACTGGGGTGGCAGAGTGGGCTAAAGAACGGTGATGGATCAAACCCAGACCTTTTGACTGGGTGTGAGTGTTTGATTGGTTTGGATACTCCGTCCATCACCACCCCCTTTTGTACCGCTTTGGCCGCCATAAGTGTGGCAGGGTATGCTTAGACGTGAGTCCCTTGCTCACTTTGTCACTGGATTCAAGCAAGCCGGGCTGAAGACGGCTGGAATGCCAGAAACCGGTCCTCGGAAGCTTGTTTCCGGTCCAGGGAAGGCATGGCTTGGCAGTTCGGGCTGGACTGTTCCCATGGGGCACAGGGTCAGACTGATTTGCATATAGCCATGTCTGAACTGGGGTGGCAGAGTGGGCTAAAGAACGGTGATGGATCAAACCCAGACCTTTTGACTGGGTGTGAGTGTTTGATTGGTTTGGATACTCCGTCCATCACCACCCCCTTTTGTACCGCATTGGCAGCCATAAGTGTGGCAGGGTATGCTCAGACGTGAGTCCCTTGCTCACTTTGCCACTGGATTCAAGCAAGCCGGGCTGAAGACGGCTGGAATGCCAGAAACCGGTCCTCAGAAGCTTGTTTCCGGTCCAGGGAAGGCATGGCTTGGCAGTTCGGGCTGGACTGTTCCAATGGGGCACAGGGTCAGACTGATTTGCATATAGCCATGTCTGAACTAGGGTGGCAGAGTGGGCTAAAGAATGGTGATGGATCAAACCCAGATCTTTTGACTGGGTGTGAGTGTTTGATTGGTTCGGATACTCCGTCCATCACCACCCCCTTTTGTACCGCTTTGGCCGCCATAAGTGTGGCAGGGTATGCTCAGACATGAGTCCCTTGCTCACTTTGCCACTGGATTCAAGCCAGCCGTGCTGAAGACGACTGGAATGCCAGAAACTGGTCCTCGGAAGCTTGTTTCCGGTCCAGGCAAGGCATGGCTTGGCAGTTCGGGCTGGACTGTTCCCATGAGGCACAGGGTCAGACTGATTTGCCTATAGCCATGTCTGAACTGGGGTGGCAGAGTGGGCTAAAGAACGGTGATGGATCAAACCCAGATCTTTTGACTGGGTGTGAGTGTTTGATTGGTTCCGATACTCCGTCCATCACCACCCCCTTTTGTACCGCTTTGGCCGCCATAAGTGTGGCAGGGTATGCTCAGACGTGAGTCCTTGCTCACTTTGCCACTGGATTCAAGCAAGCCGGGCTGAAGACGGCTGGAATGCCAGCAACCAGTCCTCGGAAGCTTGTTTCCGGTCCAGGGAAGGCATGGCTTGGCAGTTCGGGCTGGACTGTTCCGATGGGGCACAGGGTCAGACTCATTTGCGCATAGCCATGTCTGAACTGGGGTGGCAGAGTGAGCTAAAGAACGGTGATGCATCAAACCCAGATCTTTTGACTGGGTGTGAGTGTTTGATTGGTTTGGATACTCCGTCCATCACCACCCTCTTTTGTACCGCTTTGGCCGCCATAAGTGTGGCAGGGTATGCTCAGACGTGAGTCCCTTGCTCACTTTGCCACTGGATTCAAGCAAGCCGGGCTGAAGACGGCTGGAATGCCAGAAACTGGTCCTCGGAAGCTTGTTTCCGGTCCAGGGAAGGCATGGCTTGGCAGTTCGGGCTGGACTGTTCCCATGGGGCACAGGGTCAGACTGATTTGCATATAGCCATGTCTGAACTAGGGTGGCAGAGTGGGCTAAAGAATGGTGATTGATCAAACCCAGATCTTTTGACTGGGTGTGAGTGTTTGATTGGTTCGGATACTCCGTCCATCACCACCCCCTTTTGTACCTCTTTGGCCGCCATAAGTGTGGCAGGGTATGCTCAGACGTGAGTCCCTTGCTCACTTTGCCACTGGATTCAAGCAAGCCGGGCTGAAGACGGCTGGAATGCCAGCAACCGGTCCTTGGAAGCTTGTTTCCGGTCCAGGGAAGGCATGGCTTGGCAGTTCGGGCTGGACTGTTCCGATGGGGCACAGGGTCAGACTGATTTGCATATAGCCATGTCTGAACTGGGGTGGCAGAGAGGGCTAAAGAACGGTGATGGATCAAACTCAGATCTTTTGAGTGGGTGTGAGTGTTTGATTAGTTCGGATACTCCATCCATCACCACCCTCTTTTGTACCGCTTTGGCCGCCATAAGTGTGGCAGGGTATGCTCAGACGTGAGTCCCTTGCTCACTTTGCCACTGGATACAAGCAAGCCGGGCTGAAGACGGCTGGAATGCCAGAAACCGGTCCTCGGAAGCTTGTTTCCGGTCCAGGGAAGGCATGGCTTGGCAGTTCGGGCTGGACTGTTCCCATGGGGCACAGGGTCAGACTGATTTGCATATAGCCATGTCTGAACTGGGGTGGCAGAGTGGGCTAAAGAACGGTGATGGATCAAACCCAGACCTTTTGACTGGGTGTGAGTGTTTGATTGGTTTGGATACTCCGTCCATCACCACCCCCTTTTGTACCGCTTTGGCCGCCATAAGTGTGGCAGGGTATGCTCAGACGTGAGTCCCTTGCTCACTTTGTCACTGGATTCAAGCAAGCCGGGCTGAAGACGGCTGGAATGCCAGAAACCGGTCCTCGGAAGCTTGTTTCCGGTCCAGGGAAGGCATGGCTTGGCAGTTCGGGCTGGACTGTTCCCATGGGGCACAGGGTCAGACTGATTTGCATATAGCCATGTCTGAACTAGGGTGGCAGAGTGGGCTAAAGAACGGTGATGTATCAAACCCAGATCTTTTGACTGGGTGTGAGTGTTTGATTGGTTTGGATACTCCGTCCATCACCACCCCCTTTTGTACCGCATTGGCCGCCATAAGTGTGGCAGGGTATGCTCAGACGTGAGTCCCTTGCTCACTTTGCCACTGGATTCAAGCAAGTCGGGCTGAAGACGGCTGGAATGCCAGAAACTGGTCCTCGGAAGCTTGTTTCCGGTCCAGGGAAGGCATGGCTTGGCAGTTCGGGCTGGACTGTTCCCATGGGGCACAGGGTCAGACTGATTTGCATATAGCCATGTCTGAACTAGGGTGGCAGAGTGGGCTAAAGAATGGTGATTGATCAAACCCAGATCTTTTGACTGGGTGTGAGTGTTTGATTGGTTCGGATACTCCGTCCATCACCACCCCCTTTTGTACCGCTTTGGCCGCCATAAGTGTGGCAGGGTATGCTCAGACGTGAGTCCCTTGCTCACTTTGCCACTGGATTCAAACAAGCCGGGCTGAAGACGGCTGGAATGCCAGCAACCGGTCCTTGGAAGCTTGTTTCCGGTCCAGGGAAGGCATGGCTTGGCAGTTCGGGCTGGACTGTTCCGATGGGGCACAGGGTCAGACTGATTTGCATATAGCCATGTCTGAACTGGGGTGGCAGAGAGGGCTAAAGAACGGTGATGGATCAAACCCAGATCTTTTGACTGGGTGTGAGTGTTTGATTAGTTCGGATACTCCATCCATCACCACCCTCTTTTGTACCGCTTTGGCCGCCATAAGTGTGGCAGGGTATGCTCAGACGTGAGTCCCTTGCTCACTTTGCCACTGGATACAAGCAAGCCGGGCTGAAGACGGCTGGAATGCCAGAAACCGGTCCTCGGAAGCTTGTTTCCGGTCCAGGGAAGGCATGGCTTGGCAGTTCGGGCTGGACTGTTCCCATGGGGCACAGGGTCAGACTGATTTGCATATAGCCATGTCTGAACTGGGGTGGCAGAGTGGGCTAAAGAACGGTGATGGATCAAACCCAGACCTTTTGACTGGGTGTGAGTGTTTGATTGGTTTGGATACTCCGTCCATCACCACCCCCTTTTGTACCGCTTTGGCCGCCATAAGTGTGGCAGGGTATGCTCAGACGTGAGTCCCTTGCTCACTTTGCCACTGGATTCAAGCAAGCCGGGCTGAAGACGGCTGGAATGCCAGAAACCGGTCCTCGGAAGCTTGTTTCCGGTCCAGG